>NW_012138525.1:4738589-4764351 GCF_000956105.1 Propithecus coquereli | reverse complement strand
AACCTAGCATTGCCTTGACAATGTCCACAGCTGAATCTAACGGGTAAGAGTAGGGAATGAGCAGCGGGCCAGGCATGAGACTTCAGGGGACCCTGGCAGGCTCTGGGTCCCTCTTGGCATCTTGGGTTCCCACTGACCTCTAGGATTAGACACAGGAACACTCACAGGCGGGAAAAAAGGATTTTTCTGAGGACTTTTCAATACATATACCATGATTATTTTGTGAGCAACCAAGTTATTTCATAATTTTAAGTCTTGCAACTAAGAATGGAGTTTAAAAAAAATGCCTACTCTGCTCAAAATGTCCCATCCCATTAAAAATGTTTCTCTCTCTCCACTAGTCCCATCCCATTAAAAATGTTTCTCTCTCTCCACTAGTCCCTGTTTCTGGAAATGTTATCAGCTCTACTCAGGATACTGCAACCACAGGTCTGCACTCCTGGAATACAAAAGTTACTTGAGAAATAGTTATTGATATAGAGAGTTTAAGCACAGTAAGAAGGGAAGGCAGGGATATGGGCCTTCATTTCCAGAGAAAAGGGACCTGGGATGGGCACAGAATTTTAGAGCATTACAACAGACTAATAATTTTCTCATGAGGAAACTGAGGCCCGAGACCCCTTAACGCTTGAGACCACTGGCAGAGCAAAAGACACATACATGGTCCCATGACTCCTCCAGGCCTGTGCTTCCCTCTCCATGCCACTCAGTGTCTCCTCTGAGCCAACAAGGTGAGTCACAGCACCTGGGCAGACCTGACTGACTGTGGGAAACGGCTGTGATGACTGAAAAAGTATCTACCAGTGCCCTGTCCCCGTGTCCCCCCGTGCCCGCCTCCCACAGGATTTGGCTCTACTTCAAGCCCTGCTCCTCTGGCTTGGCAGACGCCCCCGGGCAAGTCAGGGGTGGAGGAAGTGCCAACATCACATCTAGGTCATCTCCTAGCCCTGTGTACCCCGATGCCCTGCCCCCACCCGGCTGCCTGTGTCCCTGAGAGATGTTCTATGAGCTCATAATGCTGGCCATGCATGACCTCACTGCTCCCTCTGCCTCCCCTACTCTCCATACAGATGAATCTTACCCACCTTTAACCTTCAGACTGGCCTCCAATGTCACCTCCTCCAGCCTCAAGTCCACTTGGAACCAACCTTCCCGCAGTTGAGAATGTGGAACATTCCTACATTCATCCTTGCTTCTTTCCCGGGGCTCTGCCTCCTTCAGCGTGCAATCCTACCTCCTCATCTGCTTCCTCCACTATTTTGCAAAGTGCCTTTGCTACCAAGAGCCCAGTGCATATGGCTAAGTGTCCACTGGATTTTTAAAAGCGATTAGGGGCAGAATGTCCTGGTCACTCATCTGTTTGCTTAACCTCATATCCTTTAGAGTTAGTTCCTCTGAAAAAATAACTTCAATTCTCACAACTATGATGCAAACTCTTTCTCGCAACTGTACGTTCCCTACTTTCAAACCAAAATGAATCAACTCGAAAAATCACAAACTTCTATGTGGTCTACTGATTTTTGGGGGAGATTCCCAGAGGGCCAGACCTAAAGGTTTGCTGGGTTTTTTAAAAATCTCTCCTAGTCTGATAGTACCATTTAAAAGCCCAAATCCGGCCGGGCGTGGTGGCTCACGCCTGTAATCCTAGCACTCTGGGAGGCTGAGGCAGGAGGATTGCTCAAGGTCAGGAGTTCAAGACCAGCCTGACCAAGAGTGAGAATCCGTCCGTCTCTACTAAAAATAGAAAGAAATTATCTGGACAACTAAAAATATATACAGAAAAAGTTAGCCGGGCATGGTGGCGCATGCCTGTAGTCCCAGCTACTCGAGAGGCTGAGGCAGAAGGATTGTTTGAGCCCAGGAGTTGGAGGTTGCTGTGACTTAGGCTGACACCACGACACTCTAGCCCAGGGAACAGAACAAGACTTTGTCTCAAAAAAAAAAAAAAATTAATAAAAATAAATAAATAAAAGCCCAAATCCCACACATCTGCTCCAAAAGTGATTCCCAAATTACCTTTAACCTTACAAGATGATAAATGATACAGGGGAAGTGAAAAAACCCAATCAGCAAGGCAGGTGAAGAAGCAGACAGACAGGCCAAGGGATTAATGGCAGCAACATAAAGAAAGCCAGAAGCAAAGTGTCCCCCCAGTCAGAGAAGCCTCAGGGGCATGCACAGCCGGGAGAGAGCAAGCCGGAGAGGGGTCTCCGCATTGCCTCACCTTCCACTTGTCCAATGGGGGAAGTGCTACCCCATTGGAACGGTTAAGGTTGGACACCAGCACCTTCAGAATGTCCTGAATCTATAGGAGACGAAAAGGGAAAAACAAGGGCAGGGGAGAAAGAAGTGGCTTAGAGACAGGCAAGAAAATCAGGCATGGAAGAAGAGGTAGGCTCAGGGAAATGAAATGCTGAAGAGGAGGGAGGAGATCAACACCGTGGCCTGCACCATCCTTCCAAAGGGCTACCTGCTGCTTTGCCAGAGGCAGAAACAAATAGATGGAAAAGTCCTCCGAGTGATGCGGCTCTTAGTACGCTCACAGGACCCTTTCTTTAGGCCCAGGATGTGGAGGAAATCTGGCAGGGCTCCAGACCCTCACCTCCATTTTAAAACCAGCTTTTCCTGTAAGGTTTCACTTGAACAGCTAAAAAGTAAGTTTGACAGACACTGATCTAATCCAACAACATCAACTTATAGAGGAGGATACTGAGGTCCAGGGGAGGAACTGAGTTTTCTGAAGTTACCCAGCAAGGTGGTGGCAAAAATGGTCTCAAAATTCAGATCTTCTCCTAATCCTAGTGCCTGGGGCTCTCTGTACCATACCCTGCTGCCAAAATAGGGAGAGCACGATGGCTGTTCTCACTGGCCTCACTTCCCCTTGAGATGGGGATGAGGAAAATCAAATAGCAACTATCATTTATTGAATGTCTACTCTATACCAGGCTCTGAACTAGGAATTAATATAAAAACAAAAAATACCTCATTTAAACTTCTGTAAGTGTCAATAAAACAACATTACCCCTGTTTTACAGGCATGAAAAGAGAGGCCCAAAGAGACCAAACAATTTGCCCTAAATTGTACCCCTAGCAGAGGGAGAGGGAGGATTCAAACACAGAATTCTCACCCAGTACTCAACACTTTTCCCACAGTCTTAACCAGTACTCCTTACTTCCTTCCCTTAAGCCCCTATCCCCGGGCGCCTGGCCAGCCAAGACTCACATCCTCAGGCGGGCAGCAACCATCAGTAGCAGTTGTCTCAGAGCTACTATCATTTTTAACTTTTTTCTTCTTTATATAAGACGATGGGAGGTTGTGCTTCTGTTGATACTCCGCCAACTGTGGGAAGGAAAAGCAGTAATACTCATGAGGACCATGAGCCCATACAGTCACATTCTACTTTACAGGTATTTATTTATTTACTTCTTACTTTACAGTTTTTACAAAAGACTCTCATCGTGTACACTGTCTGATTTAATGCCACCCACAACCGTATAAGGTGTTGTAATGATCACTTGATGACTGAAATGGACTGATAACACGGCTTTTGAAGAAAGGCAATAATGGAATTTAAATTCAGTCTTCTGACTCCAAGCTCTGGAGTTTTGCCATGAATCTGCAGGTGCCAGGGGGCAAAACCAAAGGCAGAGGTAGAAAGCAAGCATTCAGTAGGCAGGAACTGTACCTTGTATGGTTTGGAATCAGACAGCGGGGCCCTTTCTTACACATCTGTTAGGGCTACACACCAGTACTTCCCCAACTTTTCAATGTATCCTAATGCAGAGGATAGTGAAGGCACACCCCTAGTGAATCTAGGACAAGCCAAGCAGCATTTCAGAGAGAAGACTATTATAATCTTAAAAATCTATGCAAACGCCATCCCTAAGTACATTAGTGTTTTTTCTCTTTCAAGAGAATCAGGCAAAACTGATGCTTCAGAAAGATACCCCGTGTTAATCCCATGGCACTCAGAGAACCCCAGGTTGAGAAGGTGATTTGGGGAAGATCAAGGCTGTGAAGTTCAGTTTCCCAGGATCTGTTCCGCAGAAGGTAAGTAGATCTCATGCCAGAGAGCACTGAGTGAACGTGAGGTAGAGAACTCAGGAAAAAATTTTAAAGTCTATTTGGAGAGTGGAAACCTGGGAGAAAACCAAACCAAACCCGTTCTCCAATTGCCACCCAGAGATACTGTCAACGTTTTGAGCTTGTTGGTGAAGTGTAGGCTTTTCATACTGTCAACGTCTAAGTTAAGGGACTAAGGGAGCCAGAAACCTCCCAGTCCTAAATTCCGTAGTCCTTAGTCCCCTTCCAGTTGGAAATTTGTGCTACAGAGAAACCAGAAAGGGAGTGAAAACGCTTGGGGGGGGTACTGGGTCGTAACATCAAAGGCCAGGCTCTCCGCAGTAATGACAGTTTCGAGGGGGCTTGTGACGTAACTACATTCCACTCCTCCCTAGCTACGCCCCAGTCTCTGCTCCGCGGTGGGGGAAGGGCCGGGACCCAGGTCCTTGGAGACTGGAGCCCACCTAGCCCAGGGAGGGCGGTTTGGGACAGCAGGAGGCGAGGGCTGAATCCAGAGCGGGGAGCCCCGGGAGTCCCCAGCCCAAAGTCACCCTGGGGCAACTGGCGAGGGCGGGGGCTGAGCTGCTGAGGGGGCGGGGCTGTCGGAGAAGACTTTGATGAGGGGAGTCAAGGGGCGCCGTGGGGATAGCCCTGCGTGTCTCAGGAGTGGCACAGACTGTGGCCATAGTCCTGCCACGGGAGGGAGCCTCGGGCTGGGTCGGGAGCCGCGACCCGGCGCGTTTTACCTTTTTCCTGGCCCTGGCCAATTTTTGCTGTCGGGTTTCTTCCGACATCCCGTGAAGGGGAGGGACAATAAAGGATCTACGGAAACTCATCATGAGATCCCGACAATCACTGCGAAATCGCTTCCGCTCAACCACTGCGAAATAGCTTCCGCTCGCTACCGCGCAGAAGTGCAACTGAGCCAGAACAGGCGGTACCAAGGCAATAAGGGAAACACAGATGTGGGCGTGGCCCAAATGCTCCCACCCCATTGGTCGATGAGAAAGATGAAAGGAAAGGGGCGTGGCCAGGCAGCCGCGGGGGCCCGGAGATGCAGAGACGTCACAATGTAAGCCGTGCACGTGCGCAGTCGCTGTCCCCGCCCACTCCGGGGGGGGAGGAGGAGGGGCTCTCGTTGGGTGCGCGCGCAGCTTTCAGTACGGCCGTTCATGGCGTCTTTCAAAAAATTCTAGCTACCTGATGGACCTGAGAAGCCGTTCTCCGGCCCCCGCCCTGGACCCTCCCGCGCCACTGAACCCCCAGACCCGGGGGCCTTGGACCCCAGGGCTCAGGAGGTGGGCGAGGAACGGATAGCAGGGGGAAAGTGCATCATTTCACAGTCCCTTTCCTGACTCTTCACAGCCCCGCCCCGATTTTCTTGTCCCAGAAATCACCTCCAGAGACCCCCATCCAGTCCTCCAGACGCTCCCCCTCTCAGAAACCCCCTTCCTCAAGCGTCCCTTCCCTGAACCTGGGAGTGTATCTGCCCCACTCCCAGGTTAGTCCAGCCCGGGCACTCCTACTTCCCAGCTGCTCTTCCTCCGGCGCCCGGCGCCCCGCAGTTCCCCGTTCCTCTGAGAGCGGGCTCTCGGTCCAACTAGCCTTTCCCCTCGGATTCCTCTCCAGGACTGAACGTGGACTTAACCGAAGTTACCGCGGGACCTTCCGATCCCCTGTGAGTATGTCTGTGCCCCCCTCCCTCACCCTCCATCGAGTAAATCACTGCTGCTCCCAGCGCTCCTCTCCATCCCAACAGCAGACCTACTCTGCTGAGAACCTCCAGGGCATTTCTCAATCCCTCCCCTTCCTTTTCTCCAGCTCTCGGATCTTCAAAGAAGTGCTGGCCTGGCCTGGCCAGGGCCAACCCTCCTCCTCCCCGTCCCCACGCCTCCCTCCTCCTGCCTCCGCAGGTGCCTTTTCCCGTCTCCAGCACCATCCATCTCTCCTGCTCACTGGTTTCTCCCCTCTCCCAGCCCTGCCTTTAAACCCACAGGTCCCCTATCAGGAAAACGCTTGGCCTTTACACTGGCCACTCCTTTTAGCTGCCAGTAGGCTCCCCTCTTCTCTGGCAAACCACCCCAAAAACTCAGCCTCCTTCTCTCATCCCCAGATGGGGTTTCCTCTACCACCACTCTCAAGTTAGATCCGGAAAGACTTGGTATGTGTTTGTTCGTTGATTAAGCAACTGCCGGGATGCAGGTGTGTGCCAGATAGCACCTGCCCTCCAGGAACTACAAGCTGGAGAATAAACAGGCAAAAAAAAAAATTCCAGGACAGAATGAGCATGGTTTTGTGATGGGGAGAGGGGAAGCTCAGACTTAGGCATGCGAGGAGGGCCCCCCAGAGGTGGTGAGGTCAGAGGCAAGGCCCGATGGATAATTTCCATTGAGCCCAGATGACAGATGGCAAGCCACAGTCTGCCAAAAGCATCTGGCTGATTGAGCCTCTCTCTGAGAGCACGCTGGTATCCAGTCTTTGCCCTTCCTGTGGCGTCAGACTGCGCAGATCGTGCCTTTCTCATCGGTGCTAATTCATTCTTTCCCTTTTCAAAAGCAAGGCTTCGTTAAGCACTTACTTTGTCCCAATCAGCTTACTTTACATACATCATCTTGCCAAATCCTTCCGACAACCTTAGAGGCAGACGCTATCATCCCCATTTTACAGGTGAGGCCTCTGAGTTCCAGATGAAAGGGTGAATGACTCAAAGGACACATTTCACACACAGGCTCTGTGGGAGCAACATGGCTGGTTTATTCACCCAGGTGCGAGTGAGCTGAGTCCGAAATGAGGGTCAGCACAGAAGAGGGTTTAGTGGGGGTTTTTATAAACAGGGATAGCCGACCGCCTCCCACCTGCCCTGTTCAGTTCTTTGTTTCTGGGCCAAACTGGCAGGTGAAGAATTGCTTCCTGCTATGTGCAGTTCGCATATGACAGAGGGCGGTGGGCAGAACAGCTGTTTGTAGTAAATTCTTCTTCAAGCAACCAACTCCTACAACCTCTTGGTCCCAGTCGCATCCATCCTTCTGCTCTGGCATCGCCCTTACCAGGAGAGCTGGGGAGGGACAGCCTTCGTCTCTATCAGGGAGGGAGGGGGAAGGAATGCTGGCTGCAGCTGTCCATCAGATCTACAAAGTCCGGGGACTCGCTAATCTCCTGCGGCTATTGTTTTACAAGCCTAAGTTTTGCATTAACCACATTCTGTCCTATACATACTTTTTGGGTTCCCATGTGGAACACACCTAACACCAAAGAGATTAAGTCCCACAGTCAGGAAATGGCAGAGCCAAGGGTGTTGAACTGAGCAGTGGCACCGCAGAGCCTGAGCTCCTCTTCGGGCCTCTTTGCAGAAGCATCCTCCTGACCTCCTGCCCCTGGTTTTCTTGCCCGCTTGGTGAGCTCCTCTGCCTTCTGCTGCTCCTTAGGTAAATATGGGCGTTTTCAAGGGTTCTGCTCTCCTCTCTCCTCTGTTTTCTTGCAACACACTCCTTCAAAGGTCTTACTCCCACACCCCACCCTCAACTCACCCCAGTGCCCATGACTCTCTCGTCCCTCTCCAGCCCTGACCTTTCGAGGGACACTCAGAGCCACCTGCAGAATATCTTTGTCTTCCCACTTGCCAAGTCTGAAACCACACTCAGCATCCTAACCAGGACCGCAAACCAGCTCCTTCTCCAGCTGCCCTCACATCGTCAGCGGTACCCTAGGCTCTCACGGTGGGCTCTGCCTCTCCTCCTCTCTAACAGCACCATGCGTGGTCGCTTTTGTTCTTTTCCCGTCACCGTCCTCTCACTCACCCGTTCCACCCACGTGGAAACCACTCTCATTCCCTCCAACACCGGTGTTCTCTCCTGCCTTGGGGCACTTAGATGTAATTGTTATACTCTATCGTTTAGGGAATAATGACAAGAAAAATAGTCTACATGTTCAGTACAGAAAAAACTACCCTTTTTTCCCCCTGAATATTTTCAATCTGTGGTTGGTTGATTCCATGGATGTGAAACCCACAGTTAAGGAGGGCTGACTCTCTGTCCCCTGTTTCTGCAATACTTTCTTTGTGCTTTTTGCCAAGCTAATGCCTACTCATCCTTCGAAGTTCAGCTTCCTTCGACAAGCCTTATATCTACCCCTAGCTCAGTCTGGTTGCCCTGTTAGACCTCCTTTAGCACACTATACTTCTATTTTAAAATACTTTTCAGACTTATAATTAGTTGATTAGTTATTTATCATTCATTCATTCATTCATTCAACAAATATTTATTGAGTGCCTACCATGTACCAGGTACTATTGTAGATGGTGTGCAGTTAGCAGTGAACAAAACAAAGTCCCTTCCTCCATGGGGTTTACCCTCCAGTGATATAAAGTGGGCAATGAAAATAATATAATGAAATGTATAACATGTCAGCTGGTATGAAATGCTGTAAAACATTAGGAAAAAGGGATAGTGAGCGATTGAGGCATTACCATTTTAGACAGGGTACTCAGGGAAGGCCTTTCTGACGAGGTGACGTGTGAGTAGAGCTTTAAATGGAGATATCTGGAGGAAGAACATAATGGCTGGGCATTTCTCTTTGGGGCTAGGCCACACATTGCATGGAGGCAGAGGCCAAGCTTGGTGTCTCATTCATGGCTGTGTCCCTGGAACCTTTGCCAGTGCCTGGCAGATGGTGCTCACTCACTATTTGTTAAGTG
The DNA here is from genome assembly GCF_000956105.1 of Propithecus coquereli. NCBI lineage: Eukaryota > Metazoa > Chordata > Mammalia > Primates > Indriidae > Propithecus > Propithecus coquereli. The sequence continues at coordinate 4,755,595 of NW_012138525.1, read as the reverse complement.
ACTGGTTACAAACCACTGAACCACTGACCTAAAAACAGGAACAACGTCTCCCTTGTATCACATGTAGACAGTTCATACATTTCCTGCAGATTAGCTGTGTACTAGGCACTGGCCTTTGCAGCTTTTAGAGGCAGAAAGGGCAAAGATGAATTATAGCCCTAGGGAAGGATTTTGTTATCCAGTGAGATTATAAACCCAGTGATATCACAGATTTGAGAAGGGAACCCAAGAAGGGGACCTGGAGCAGATTCTCTGGGACCAGACTGGGGGCCAGGGCAAGCCCTTTAGTTAGGATTGGGTATGGCTGGTAGCGAAAGAAAACCCCCAAATAACAGTGGCTTAAACAGTCATCAGGGACCCAGGCCTCTATCTTGTTCCGCCATGACCTCAACGTGCAGCTTCTACCTTGTCATCCAAGATAGCCGTCAGCTCCAGCACGGCGTCTGCATTCCGGCCAGCGGGAAGGAGGAAGGCCGGGAGAAGAAAGACTTCTCTGTGGAAAGACAGTTCCACATGTTGCATGTACCATTTGTGATTAAGTGCCACTTGCCAGAACGTAGTCGTAGGGCCGCATCTACTTCCAAGGGAAGCTGGGAAATGAACTCTCATTCTGGTGCGGGGGGAGGGTACTACCAAGCAGAAGTGGGGAGTGGCTGTTGGGGAACAACACATAGGCTCTGAATTACTTACTTGCCAGTCCGGCTGATGACTTTTCTGCCACTCAGCGACCATCTCCCAAGTCTGGCCAGGCTGATGGGACTGGTGAGGAGTCTCTGCACCTTGACATTCAGAAACTGAGGGAGAAGAAGGACATGCTGGACGAGGAGATCTCCCAGTTAATATCTGAGTAAGCCTCACGGTTCCTCCGCGTGGGTAAGATAACTTGTGAGTGTCCAGTGACTGACACCCAGTCGCACTGGCTTAGCATAAATACAGAACAGTGCCTTGGGGTTCAGTTGTTTCAGCAGCCTCTCTGGGCAGGAGCTGGGAGCTGGAAAGCTGCTGGGAATGGAGGCTGTCATTGTCCCAGGCTCCCCTGGAACTGCATTCTCTGTTTCTGCTTCCATCTGCGCAGACTCCATTCTCTCTGCAGGTGGGGTTTTCCGTGCGTTGGGGAAGCTGGCTCTCCCACAACTCCTAGAGCTCCCCCTCGCTCCAGCCACAGGGCAGAGACTGAGCAGTCTTGGAATGTGCATTTCACAGTGGAGGGAATTTGCCTGGCTGTTTGGATCACATGCCCATCTGTGAGTCCCTCGGCTGTGGCCAGGGTCACATAATACCAATGTGGCTATAGACCCACCCCACCCCTGTGTCCCAGGGGACAGGGCACATTTGCCAGGGGTGAGAGTTGGGCAGATCCCCTGCCCTGCTTAAGCTTCATGAGGGCATGGTCTGTCTTGTCATCACTATGTCCGCAGTGCCTGGCACCGAGCAGGCCCTTAGTGAACGTTTATTAAACACATGCCTCATCACTGTCTGATCATGGGGTCCTCGTCGCTTTCTTAACAGTGCTCTCTCTCCCTCTCTCCCCACCACTCACCGCAGAGGCTACCGTGTGGATGAGCTGGAGGACCACATTGCCCAGCTCCATGAGTACAATGACATCAAGGACGTAGGGCAGATGCTGCTGGGCAAGCTAGGTGAGCAGCCAGACTCCAGACGAGCAAGCAGGGTTTGGGGGTGTCCCTTCCCCTAGGGGTGCTGGATTTTGCTCCTTTGCCAGCTTTCCCCCCATTCTCAGCTGCCGCACTCCTGGAATGCACCAGCCCCTCTTCTCGCCATCCTCTGGTCTCCCTGGCCACCCAGCGAAGCAGCTGTACAGCTCTTACCTGAATTCCTGGGTTTTTTCCTTAAGTACAGAGCCTGCTTTGGAGCTGCAGGCAGGTTAGAGCAGGGCTCGCCCACCTGCTAGACTAAGGACTCAGGGTCCCAGTCTGCCAGGGCCTACTCAAAGTGATCGAGGCACCATCCGTGCCTCGGGTGGCTGGCTTGCAAAAGAGGCAGCAAGTGCAAGGGCAACCTTTTGTGGTTTAAATGGGTACTTTGCTCCTCCTTGAACAAAAATCTTGCTACCCATAGGGCTTTAGCCAAGGCACAGACACCTGTGTGTCTGGGCTGGCTAGGATAGCCCACCTTGGAGATAAAGAAATGTGCAGATGGCCTTGTACAAACCCTTCAGTCCCAGCCCAACTCAGGTGCTGGGCACCCTGTGTGGTAGTGTTCAGAGCTGGGGCTGTCTGTCCAGTTGCTGCCTGAGTTTTGGCACTTGTTGCAGAAATCAGTGTCCAGGATTCCACAGCAGGGAGGGCTTCTCTGGGTTTCATTGGAGAATGGGCCCCAGAGAAGGGGAAGGAGAAAACAGGAGGAGGGAATATAGGTGGATGAAGAGAGGAGGGCGATCAAGGCCCAAGAAGGAAGGAATGTGAGGGGGGTGCAGCCCAGTGGTTAAGAGCGTAAGCTCTTGTTAGATACAACCACGTTGAGACCTGCGACCTCAGGTATATGACCTAGAGCAGGGGCCTGTCCCTCGTCGTTTATTCAGTGGATATTTATCGAGCACCCGCTCTGTGCCAGGCCCCCTGCAGGATGCTGGGAGTACTTTGGTCAACCAGCCACTTGAAGATCTCTGTTCTCACGTGGCTTATGTTTTAGTGTTGGGGTTGGGGGAACGGTTAGTAAGTAAATGGACACAGAAAATTAATTAGAAACTGTGTTATGTGCCATGAAGGAGACAAAGGGCAGAGGTTGGGGGATACTGAGGCATGAACAGGGTGATGGGTGGGGGGAGGTAAGGTGGTCAGGGGAGATCTCTGAGGAGAACCCTTCCCAGGGGAGAAAAGGACGTATCTTTGCAGGAGAACAGAAGAGGAACAGCATCACAGGGACTACAGATGGGCAAGGGCTGGCACATGGGCCATGCTGAGTCTGGGGTTTTCAGCAGGCATAGGGTATACCATCAATCTATATATATATTTTTTTGAAACAGAGTCTCACTGTGTTGCCCGGGCTAGAGTGCCATGGCGTCAGCCTAGCTCACAGCAACCTCAAACTCCTGGGCTCAAGCGATCCTCCTGCCTCAACCTCCCGAGTAGCTGGGACTACAGGCACGTGCCACCATGCCCGGCTAATTTTTTCTATATATTTTTAGTTGTCCGATTAATTTCTTTCTATTTTTAGTAGAGACGGGGTCTCGCTCTTGCTCAGGCTGGTTTCGAACTCCTGAGCTCAAACAATCCGCCCGCCTCAGCCTCCCAGAGTGCTAGGATTACAGGCGTGAGCCACCGCGCCCGGCCTCATCAATCTATATTTTAAGGGCTGGGCAAGGTGGCTTGCACCTGTCATTCTAGCACTTTGGGAGGCTGAGGTGGGAGGATCACTTGAGGCCAGGAGTTGGCCAGCCTGGGCAATAGTGAGACCCCTGTCTCTACTAAAACTAACAAAATTAGTTGGTGTGGTGGCTGTGCCTGTAGTCCCAGCTCCTCTGGAGGCTGAGGCGGGAGGATCACTTGAGGCCAGGAGTTGGAGGCTGCAGTGAGCTATGGTGATGACACTGCACTCTAGCCCAGGGCAACAGAGCAAGACTCTGTCTCAAAAACAAAATTTACATTTAAAGCAGATGATTCTAGCTGCTCTGTGTGGAGAATAGATTCAGCGGGAGCTCTGTTTCATTCCTCTGCAAGACGGGGTGAGGGCTTAAGGAGTCTTCATGGGCCAAGTGTTGAATACAGTGCTCCACGCATGGAGGAGCCCAAGTGTGGGCTGTTAGCGTGGGGTGGCCAAGCAGGGGCCCCAGGGAGCCTCCTGGAAGAAGTAGCAGGGAGGTTACCTTGGCCGATTAGGTGAGGTGCAGGTGTGGGCACTGGCTTGAAGCCAGAGATGTTGGTCCTTGGTGGGTCAGGGCAGTGATGCTGGCCCAGGGCTTTGGCATACTCCCTCTGGACATCATCCTTCCTTCCTTTCAGCTGTGATTCGAGGTGTCACCACCAAAGAGTTGTATCCAGAATTTGGTCTGGACATGAATGACTGAGCAGAGGCTCACAGCCCCTTGTCCGTGGCCCAGAGGGGCAGGCGAATATGGACATGAGAAGCCATGAGAGCGCAACCAGCACACCTACAGGGTTTCCAGCAAGAAAATGCCAGAAGCCCTTTTCCAGAGAGCCCAACCTCCTGCCTAGAGAAGAAGGGGGCAAGGAGGAAGGGGTGTTCCCAGCTCCAAGATTTCCTGAAACGTCCCAGTGAGACCCATGCAGGGGTACGTGTATCCTGTTTGTCAATAAACATGTCTGTATACTGATTCTGTCTTCTCTGATCGCCCCAGTCACAGCCGGGAAAAAGCCTGCCTGGGATTAAAACAGGCTTACACGTGCCGGGCGCTGTGCTAAGTACTTTATGTCCATAATCTCTGATACTTAACACCGTCCTACGAGGAATCAGTATTACTGTCCCCGTCTTACAGATGAAGACATTGGGGCTCAGAGAGGCAAAGTGACTTGCCCAGGGTCACATGTGGCAGTAAGTGGCAGAGCAGGGATTTGAGCCCAAGGCTCGCTCTGAAGCTTGTGCTTTGCATACTGCCTTTGTGGGTCGAGGAGAAGCAGGTACGAGCTGAGAGTGAGCAATGGTGACATTGGGAAGAATTCCTCCCTTTGAAGTCGGTGTGTGGAACGAGGGTTCCAGTGTCCAGTTATAATTCTCTGTCAAGCAAGGGTGAGCTGTCACCCTTTCTTCGCCGTGTGGATAATCCCCACAGCAGAAGAACAGCCGAGCAATCCAGAATGGCAGCATTGCACGCCGGGCCGGCTCAGTCCGCCAGCCGCCCTCTGGCCCCGTCCCTGCTGGGTGTTCTCATGAGATTTCGGGTGGGATGGCAGTGCTTAGGGACAGCCTATTGGGAGGTGAAGGAAGTATAGTTTCTAAGAACCAGCCGTGCAATTGGACCTGGGTTTGAGTCCCAGCTCTGCCCACTTGGGAGTTGTATGACCACAGGCAACTGAACACTGTTGTGTTCCCCAGGGCAGTTGGCACTTAGCCGCCTCAATAAAGCCACCACAATAAAAGTCTATTTGTCTCAAGTCTGATGAGGGTCTGGCAGCCCTGCTCCGTTTTGTCGCTACGTGGCCAGAACATGTGGCCACCAGAGTCACCACGGCAGGGGAAGAGAGAGAAACACATCAACTCCAAAGTGACTACCCCAAATCTGGTAGACATTACTTCTGCTACAACTAGCCACGTGGTCCAAACTGGGAAACAAGGGTGAGCACGTGAATATTTGATGGGGAACAACTGTCCCAGCCACAAGGACCCCCCACCGAAGGGGGAGCAACTGCCGTAGGACTCAGCTCCTAGGACTTGGCTGGACAGCAGCCCGTTCCCCCAGCGACCTGCGCCCACGCTCTGGCTCCCTGCCAGGCCTCAGACACTATCTGCCCTTCTAGATTCACCCCAAAGCCCCTGGGACACTGGCCCCAGGCAGCAGGCACTCTCATTTCTGGGCTTTCCTTACCATTTCTTATACTTTATACTTTCACATCATAATGTCAAAAGGCTTTCACAACCACCTCATGAGGTAGGTTCCATTATTGTTCCCATTTTGCATATGAGGAAACTGAGGTTCAGAGAGGGGAAGCAACCCGTCAAAAGTCACACAGTGAATCAGTGGCCGGGCTGGGACCAGCGCCCAGGTCTGCCTGGCTCCTGACCTGGATTCACACCATGAGGCTTTGCACCAGACTCTTACCACACTGGATGCCCTGAGTACAAGACTGTCATTTTCATGTCCCACCGGTGCCTCACACATGCTCAGGATTTGCCTAATTGAATGTGGCTCCAGCCCTGTTCCCTTAGGTCAGGGGTGGCAGCCAGCAAGCTAACGGGAGATGGAACCAGGCCTCTGAGGGGCTCTGAGATGCATGCTTCTTAGGTCCCACCCTGCTGTCACCCCACCCGAGCCAATGAGTGTCTCACCTGGACGGCATTGTGTTATGGTGGAGGAGGAGGGGAGGCAGGTGCCAGGCTCAGTGGGGGGGAGCCCAGGACAAGTGGTCCCTTCCTGGAGGTTCCCCCACCTCACCCCATTTTCCCCACGTGGAGAGGTGACCTGTCTCCCTCTTCCCACACAGAGTCTCTCAGTGCTAGGTGCTGGGCAGCCATGGTCTCTGGGTCTCTGCAACACAGTGCTCACCCGCCAGCAGGAAGCCAGGGAACCAGGGGACTAAACACAGTTTGACAAAGGGCTGTCGTGGGCTTACGGAAGTGCGTATGAACAGCACCTGACCAATTTGTGACCCTGGAGAAACTTCCCAGCGGGAGGGATGTTGACGCCTCTGCAGGAGGAGTCGGCCAGATGAGGACGTGGGAGAGCACTCCGGGTGGGGAAACAGCATTTGCAAAGGCCCAGAGGTGGAGAACTTAGTGGGCCCAGGACACACAGGGATTTGGCCGGCTCGAGGAGTGATTGGGGTGGTGATTTGCTGGCTGCGCTCACTTGGATTCGTGGTGCAGGATGAGAGCCCCACCCAAACACAATCTTAACCCGACTCTGCACTTTGGGCCAATCTTGAGCACCCAAAGAGGATACTTGGAAGTAAAGCATCACCTGGGTCCAATTCTCTGTGCGATGAGCTCTCCCAGGTGTCATAGTGGGCACGGCCGCAGGGGGGCAGCATCCGCTCAGAGATGCGCCCAACAGCCCCAGGAAACAAGCCCTGGGAGGGCTTTGTTGGGAAGGTCCCCACCCGCCAGGCCACTGGCTGAATGCCAGGTCCTAGCGCCCCACACAGAAGAGGGCGTTCTCTCACCGGGGACAATGAGGAGCAAGTGGTTGCGAGAAGTGGCTTTCTCAGGGTGTGGCCAGACAGTGCTGGAGAACAGGTCACAGAGGTCAGCTCCAACACGGCGTATACACACGCAAGAGTTTGTTTGATCATATCCGGTTAAACCCTTCTAAAAAATATTTGTCAGCACCTACGGAGTTCAGAGCACTAAGGCAATGCAGCCTGCATTCTCATCCTGGGGACCAAAAGGGGTCATTTCTGGGCAACCTGACGTCACAGAGGCAGTGTCACCAAATATCACCCCACTCCAGCTTTGCTCAGAAGGGGACACTTTGGGGAAAGAGGGAGGGAAGCCCAGGCCAGGGACCCAGTGCCCCCCAACCCTGATGCCCCAGAGGCCTGGTGAGGAAAGCTCCAGGTTGCAAGTCAGGTGGGCAGGACTGAGAATGAGGTGAAAGGTGACAATTACATGCCCAAACCAGTTACAAGCCAAAGGTTTCACCAGAGAAGGGGTTGGCGGCCACAATAACCAACACTTAGGCAATTCTGTGGGTCAGACAGGGGGCTGAGCACTTCACCTGCAATAACCCCATCTCCAGACTGAGCAAACTGAGGCTCTGGGGGACACGGCACTTTCCCAGGGCCGCAGGTCCCATACAGAGCGGAGCTGGCTGACGCCAGAGCCTGGCGGAGTAACCATGGGGTGCTGTCCTTCCTCCCAGCTCAGGCTCTTGAGTCTCCCATCCAAGGTCATGCATTACTAGAAGGAGAAGCAGAACTTGAACCCAGAACTCTCTGAGCCCTTAAGCCCAAGGTCTTAACCACGGATCTCCGTTGTGCTGCTAATAATTTGTATCAGCCCAAGGCCCTGACCTAGTGGCCAGGTCAGTGGCCAGAAATGGACAGCCCCTGCCCTAGGCTCAGCCTCAGCCCCTAGGTCCTGATTCCTCTAAGCACACTGCGCTGCGTGAGCTCCTAATAAATCAGAATTCCCAACCCCAGGGACTCCGAACAGGGGCAAAGCCCCTCCTGACCTTTAACTCCCTCAGCCTCCCCTGTGCATCCCAGAATCCCAAAGGGTTTGGGCTGGGATAATAATTGTAGCGGCTAACACTTGGAGGACATTCTCTGTGCCAGGCCCTGAACCTGACGCTTGGCCTGCCTGTTACATGTATTCCTAATGGCAGCCCTAAGAAGTAAGTAGAGTTAGCCTCATTTTCCAAATGGGGCAAATGAAGCTCAGAGAGGTTAAGTCACTTTCCCACAGAAACACAGCAGAGTAGCAAACTCTGAGGTTGAAGGGGTTCCAAAGACATGTTCTTTATTTTATTTTATTTTATTTTTTTGAGACAGAGTCTCACTTTGTTGCCCGGGCCAGAGTGCCGTGGCGTCAGCCTAGCTCACAGCAACCTCAAACTCCTGGGCTCAAGCAATCCTCCTGCCTCAGCCTCCCGAGTAGCTGGGACTACAGGCGTGCGCCACCACGCCCAACTAATTTTTTCTATTTTTAGTAGAGACAGGGTCTTGCTCTTGCTGAGGCTGGTCTCAAACTCCTGGCCTCAAGCCATCCTCCCGCCTCGGCCTCCCAGAGTGCTGAGATTACAGGCGTGAGCCACTGTGCCTGGCCCAAAGACATGTTCTTTAAAGACCAGGAACAAAGCTCTGAGTATCACAAGTATCTAAGAGAACTTTTAGAAATAAAGATTTGGGTCCCCAACCTCTAGAAATCCTAATTTTACAGATCCAAAAATGTATTCTTTTTAAGCAAGCTCCCCAGGTGTTCTTGATTTCTTAAATCTCTGGTGCATCTTCCTTGGTGGCTGATGAAATTGCTTCTAACTAGCAGTAATTAACGTCCTATCAAAACCAGCCCATCTTCAAACACATTTACAACCCACTTGACCCAAGAGCCAGCCTTGGTCAGCGCCAGATCAAACCAGGCGCGATTTTATCTGGCTTCTCCCAGAGCCATGTCACAGGCCCTGGCACGCGTCCGCTCCATTTGTTCTTAGATTGACTTGCTCCCCCGCCCTCCACCCTGGCACCAGCAAACCTGCCCGGCTGGTTCGCCAGGGAGGAGCTAGGCCTGTTTTGTCATCTTAGGGCCCTTCTTGATTCTGATTTATTAGGAGCTCACGAAGTACAAGTAGGGGCTGGAGGTGGGGACCAAGTGAAGAGTGCTGGGCAGGAGGTCGCTTGGATTCCAGCCTACTTTGCAGACCCCAGGGTGGGTGGGAGGCCCCAGGACAGCACCCTCCAGCCATCACACCCTGGCCGCCCACCTGCGATGCTTGTCTCTCTTAGTCAACTTCCACACCCCCAGCACCATCCTGATCTAGAGTCACCCAGATAGGGATTACTTTGGTGTGACTAATGTGGGTCCCCCGTCTTATCTGGGCTAAGGCCTGAGCCTCCTGCTAAAATGCTCAAGGGATGGGGTTAGTCAGGGACTGACAGGAGATTTAATCAAGACATTGATGATCCAGTGGTGGATATGGTTTTTTATTTGTTTCTCTGTGGCCAGAAAAAGCTCAGCAAGCCATGCCACGTATAGCTAGACCACAAGCTGGTGGCTTCACCTCACCAGGCCTCAGTTTCTTCAGCTGTAAAATGGGTAGAACAATGCCTGCTGTGCCCCTTCTGCAAGGTATCAGCTCTGTGAAGGCTGACGTAAAGATCATAAGGATGTGGGTACATGTAGCTCATAGTGACACGCCCTGTGCGCTACGCATATCCCTGGCCCGAGGGAAAGCAAGCTTCTTATAGCTTACAGTGGGAGCTTAAGGAGCCACCACTCTGGGTGGCTGGGAGCACTGTAGCAGAGGGGCCTGAGGAGGGCTGGGGGGAGCGAGAGGAGGCACTTAGGAGGGGGGAGAAGGGCAGGGGCTGGGGAGAGGACGAAGGGAAACTCACCTGGAGAACGGCAGCTGCTCAGCATTCGCATCCATTCAACGCGTACTTTCTTCAGGCGCTGCTTGAAGCTGGGACGCAGCAGCCAGCGGAGCAGACGAACGCGCCTGTGCTCGCTGGGCCCGCATTCTAAAGGGGAAGGAGAGGAATAATAAAGCAAACAGAAAATAAATCTTTGTTCAGACCGTGGTAAGTGTTAGAAACAAATTGGGAAAGAGGGAGCTTGAAGCTTACAAAATCTGGGCCTCCCCACCTCCCCCAAGTATATATGGAATAATTCAAATTTGGGTCCAGGGCCGGGGGAGGGGGCCATCCAGGGGCGATTTTTTTTTTTTGAGAGAGAGTCTCACTGTGTTGCCCGGACTAGAGTGCCGTGGCGTCAGCCTAGCTCACAGCAACCTCCAACTCCTGGGCTCAAGCGATCCTTCTGTCTCAGCCTCCCGAGTAGCTGGGACTACAGGGATGCGCCACCATGCCCGGCTAATTTTTTCTATGTATTTTTAATTGTCCAATTAATTTCTTTCTATTTTTAGTAGAGACGGGGGTCTCACTCTTGCTCAGGCTGGTTTCGAACTCCTGAGCTCAAACAATCCGCCCGCCTCGGCCTCCCAGAGAGCTAGGATTACAGGCGTGAGCCACCGCGCCTGGCCCAGGGGCGGTTTTAAACAGGGTGGGAAGGTATCAGTGGAGTGGAGACCTGAAGGAGGCGGAGGGAGCCCCATGGCTACCTGGGGGATGACCGTTCCAGGCAGGGAACAGCAAGTGCAAAGATCCTGAGGCAGGCGTGACTGGGACAGTGAAGAAGCCAGCGTGGCCTCTGCAGGGCCATCAAGGAGAGTCGAGGAATGAGGTCAGAGAGGAAATGGGGGTGTGGGTGGTGAGGGCCTTCCAGGCCATGCAAGGACTTGGGCTTCTGTTTTAAGTGAAATGGGAAAGGCTTTGAGCAGAAAAGTGACAAGGTGCAATCGCACTCTTCCAAGAGCCTTCTGTCCCCAGGCTGGAGGGGCACGAGGGCAGAAGCAGGGAGTGGTGAGCAGTGGCTGGATTTGGGCAGCACCAGGTTCTCAAGGTAGAGCCTGCTGGAGGACACGTGCAGCGTGAGGAGAGAGCCCTGCTGGGATCTCGGCTGAGCAGCTAGGAGGGCGGGGCTGGCTGTGCTGCAAGGAGGAAGTCCCGGGAAGAGCAGGTTTCAGGGGAAGCTGGGAGTTAGACTCTGGACCTGTTAAGTTTGAGATGCCAACTCGACACCTAAGTAGAAATGTCAAAGGGATAGACAGTTGGGAAGGGAGTTCACGGGAGGGGTCAGGCTGGAGGTATAAACGTGGGCACCCTCAGTGTAATGTATCGTCGGTATCAAACACCAGGGCAGCGGGGCCCAGTGGCACATGCCTGTTGTCCCAGCTCTTCAGGAGGCTCAGGTGGGAGGACCGCTTGAGGTCAAGGCCAGCCTGGGCAGCCATAGCAAGATCCTGTCTCAATCAATCAATACCATGGCCATATCAAGCTGATGTCATCCAGGGAGCAGTGCAGGCAGTGAGGGAGCCCGGGCTGGAGCTCATGGGCACCAATGAGGAGAGCTCGGGAGAGGAGGAGACCCAGCCAGGGGACTGAGAAGGAACGAGGGAGGAGGAGGCAGCCCAGGAGGAGCCTCCTGAAGACAGTGTTCTGGGAGGCGGCAGTGACCAGCTGGGTCAGATGCTGCTGAGAAGGGGCTGCCGGATTTAACGAGGAGGCGGTCATTGTTGACCTTGACATGTGCCATTTCGGGGGAGCAGCAGTGACTGCAAGTCTGATTAGAGTGAGTTCAGGCGAGCACGGGAAGAGAGGGACTGGGGACAGCGACTACAGACAACCTTTCCGGGAGTTTTGCTGTAAAGGAGGGAGAGAGATGCAGTAGCTAGAGAGAGATGTGAGGTCAAGAAAGAGTTTATGTTTTGTTTTTCTGTTTGTTTGTGTGTCAGGGGCGGTAAAATATGCATAACACAAAATTTACCATTTTAGCCATTTTTAAGCGTACAGTTCAGTGGCATTAAGTACATTCACACTGTGCAACCATCACCACCATCCATCTCCAGAGCTTTTTCATCTTCCCCACCGGCAGCCCTGTCCCCGTTAACACTAACTCCTCCTCCCCCCAGTCCCTGGCAACCCCATTCTGCTTTCTGTCCCTGTGAGCTCCAGTATCCAGGAGCCTCATGGACAGCGACTCCTATAGCATTTGTTCTTTTGTGCCTGGCTTATTTCTCTCAATGGAGCGTCCTCAAGGTTCACTCGTGTTGCAGCGCGTGTCAGCACTTTCTTGACAAGGCTGAATCCCATCCCCTTGCACCGACATTCCACACCTGGCTCCTCAGGGACACTGGGTTAGTCCCACCTTTTGGCTACTGTGAAGAATGCTGCTTTGAGGATGGATGTACAAACCTCTGTTCAAGCCCAGGCTTTCCATTCTTTTGGGTATGTACCCAGAAGTGGAAGTGCTGGGTCGTATGGTAATTCTACATTGACATTTTTGAGGAACCCCGATATGTCTTCTGGTTGGTTGTTCTAAAGTAGGGGATATAACAGATGTTTGTACACTGCTGAAAATGATCAAGTAAAAAGGGGGAAATTGATGAGGCAAAAGAGAGGGGAGAATGGCTGGGGCGATGACCTTGAGCTGAGGAGGTAAGGTGGGATCTTGTGCACAGTAGAGGGTTGGCCTTGGGTCCCATCCCCGAGAGTCTGTCCCCAGCAGCAGGAAGACAGGCAGACCTTAGGGACCTGGATGAGGGGAAGGGGGGGATGTGGTAGAGAGAGTTTGTCCAAGTCCCTTCCCAATTGCTTCTATTTTCTTTGTGAAATAAGAGGCAATATTATACGTGGCAGAAAAAAAAGAACTTTCCAGCTTTGTTCATAATCACTAAAAACTGCTGAGAAGTCCTTCAACTAGTAAATGGGTCAACAAAGTGGTGCGTCCATGCAGGGGAATACCAGGCAGCAATAGAAAGGAACAAACTGCTAACAGCCATGAGGGTAGAACTCAGACTCATGATGCTGAAAGAGGCCAGTCTCAAAGCTTATATACTAGGAGGCCAAGGCGGGAGGATCCCTTGAGGTCAGGAGTTCGAGACCAGCCTCGGCAAGAGCGAGACCCTCGTCTCTACTAGAAAATTAGAAAAAATTAGCTGGGCATGGTGGTATGCACCTGTAGTCCCAGCTACTCGGGAGGCTGAGGCAGGAGGATCTCTTGAGCCCAGGAGTTTGAGGTTGCTGTGAGCATGGCACTGTAGCCTGGGCGACAGAGCAAGCAAGACTCTGTCTCAAAAAAAAAAAAAGGTTTTTTTTTTTTTTGTTTTTTTTTTTAGGCATTCTAGAAGGACAAAATTACAGGAATGGAAAGTGGACCAGAAGCTGCCAGGGTCTGGGGTTGGGGGAGGGACTCGGTCTGCGTCCTGATCATGGAAACTGCACGCACTGGTCTAGAACTTCACACCAAACACCGTGAACCTCTGTACAGAAATTAAAAGTCGTGTAAAATTTTAAAAAGACTAGAGATTGATACTGTTAAAAAGAAAGAAGCATTTTCTGCTTCTATTTCTATAAAACCTACTACCACACCCAGGGCAGAGGCAGGTCCGCCATGGGGCTAACGATGTTCAAGCTGCCTCCGTTTTCTTAAGGGCCCCCACATTGTTTAAGCTGCAGGCCCTGAAAACCCTGGGGCCGTCCCAGGCCTGGGCCTGACAGCTCTCCTCACGGCCCTCATGGCCTCACGGGAGCGCCTGGCCCTGCTTCTCTCTGTCCTCTGCCTCCCTACTTTGGCCACTCTGGGCCGGCCACATGGCCTCGGGGCTTGGTCTCTGTGTTCCTCTGTCTAGAAAGCTCTGCCCCAGACATCTGCGTGGGCTGCTGCTTCCAGCATCCAGGCCCCAGCTCATACGTTACCACCTCAGAGAGGCCTTCCCGAGCCCAGCGTAAGGCAGCTCCCCACTCTGCTGCACTGACCCGCCCGATTTCCGTCTGGCACTCAGCACTCCAATATTTTCTTGCTGCTCCTACCATGGCGTAAGCTCCCCGAAACCTAGGGCCTCCTCTATCCTTGGGCACCAAGTCCCCAGCACCCAGAGCAGTGGCTCGCATGCAGGACTCAATTAACACATGTGCGGGGACCAAGGAGGGGATGGTCGAGTGGGTGCTGCTCTAACCTCCACTTTATAGACAAGTGACCAGCGGCACAGAGGACTAGTCGCTCAGAGAACAGGGCAAGTTCACACCCGGGCCCTTCTGCTGCCAACGCCCAGACAAGTAGCCAGGGGGCTGTGCCCTCCCCCAGGTGCCCATCTCACCCTGGCAGGTGCCTGGCAAACAAGGGGGCCTGTGGGTCTGTCCGAGAGGTTGCTGGCGTTCGTGGGAGCGGGTGTCGTGCACAGAAGGGGCTGTTGGTAGTTTCTTCGACTTTAAAAAGACAATCTATATCTTGAACTAAACGCAATAGTTTAACTTAAATTTTAAAGTTCAATTTACAAATCTCACGTTGTTTACACATTTAGTACATTTTAAATACTATTGTTCAATTCTAGCCTTCTCAGGGTTAAAGACATCAGCCAAGGAAAACATTTTGTCATCCGAGTGATTTGGGGTGGTTTTCCCAGCAGACTAAGGCTGTCTACCGACCAAATACTTTGGCCCTGACTCAGGCTCCCCCATCCCGAGATCATGACAGGCCACACTGAGTCCACTTTGCTAATCCCTGTGCCAATCAGGGCTCCAAATGAGGTGGTGTGACTTCCCAAGTACCCTGAGTTTGAGTTATCTAATTTCTCCAACAAATTCAGATTTGCAGACATCCTCCACCCCACCCAGGTTTCCTCACCCTTGGGTGGGATTCTGCTTATCTAAGTATTGCTTGATTTTATTCTAAATTTTCTTTCTTTCTTTTTTTTTTTTTTTTGAGACAGAGTCTCACTGTGTTGCCCGGGCTAGAGTGCCGTGGCGTCATCCTAGCTCACAGCAACCTCTAACTCCTGGGCTCAAGCGATCCTCCTCCCTCAGCCTCCTGAGTAGCTGGGACTACAGGCATGCGCCACCATGCCCGGCTAATTTTTTTTTTTCTATATAGATTTTTAGTTGTCCAAATAATTTCTTTCTATTTTTAGTAGAGACGGGATCTCGCTCTTGCTCAGACTGGTCTTGAACTCCTGACCTTGAGTGATCCACCCACCTCGGCCTCCCAGAGTGCTAGGATTACAGGCGTGAGCCACCGCACCCGGCCCTACTCTGAATTTTCTACATTCAGAAATATATTTCCATGGTTCCTATCCAGCAGGGCCACAATTTAGATGGGATTGCATTATAATACATATCTCCCCCGGCTCCAAGGTCTCCGTAGCGAAATCTCACTGAGGACACACCTAGGGCAGAGCTGGGTTGGGCCAGGGTTGGGCCAGGATCAAGATAGGGAGGCCAGGGTTAAGGAGAGATTAGGAGCCTGAGCTCTGGAGCCCGACTGCTCTGTTCAAGTCTTATGCCTTCTGTTGGTGGCCGTGAGATCCGGCAAGTCTCACCTCCTGGTGCTTCGGTTTCCTCATCTATAAACCGGGGATTCAATTCCCTGGAAATTTCGGTGCGGGGGACGAGTGCTGAAAGAGGGGTGGTAGCTGGAAGCCTGGATCTGCTAAATAGGAAGAGGGGTGGCCGCCTTGGGCAATGGATGGGGCTGAGTAAGCACAGCTAGAGAGGGCACTTGTCATCGCTCAGCCTAGCCCTGGGTCCCGGGGACTCTGAGGTCAGGAAGACAGTCTGTACTCACCTCCGGGCACAGATGTAGGAGGCACACAGGTTAAACTGAGATTAGTCATGATACCTTCCATCCCGGGTGACAGAGGGAGTAATTGAGATGGTGAATGTAAAACTCTTAGCACAGAGCCCCACGCCTCATGAAGCCCTCGGTCAAGGGTACTTCTTATTAATATCACTGTCATCATCTTCTCTTTGAGTCACCTGGCCTGCTGGCTCCAAACCCGCCCAGGTCCTGGGCTGGGCCTCAGTCCTGGGAACAATTGACAGAGAGCATCAGCCCAGCCTTTCCAGGAAAGCAGTGTGAGCAGCCAGTTTCTACCTTCCAGTGAAGGGGGAACACACGCTGGTCACGCTGGTCCTTAGCCCTGTGGCGTGAAATCAAACACACAGAAGAGGAAACTGCAGTCAGCAGGTGAGTGGATTCCGAGTCTGAGGGCTGAGGGAGGGCCCAGGACGTGTGATTTTTAAGCAGGCTCCTGGGCCCTACTTTCTGAGAATACAGGACACTTGTCTATCTCAAGGTCATTCTCATTCACACATAGTCGAGCCGATCGTCGGCAATGCAGCTCCACCTGGGGTACTATTTTCCCCTGATGAATCAGACACCCCCTGGCCTGCACTGGATATTCCACTGCCTCGATCACGTCTTCCTCCAGGTAATTTCCTGAGCAGGTCAGTCCCTCACCTCCTTCAGGTCTTTATTCAAATGATCCCCTCTCGGCCCTATTTAACATTGCCACCATACTTCTCCCGCTGTCTTGTTTACTGATGTATTTCTGGTGCCTACAACAACAAACAGTAGGTACCGAAATAAATGTTTGTTGAGCTATTGTTGAATAAGCTGGATGGAACCGAAGCCTTTTGGAAAGCCGCCTCATCCTAGCAGCAACAATTTGCTCACAGGAAGGAACAGCCCGGGGAGGGAAGGGCCCAGGGCCTATGTAGAGCTGGGCCCCGTCTCAGACCCAGCCCAGTCTCCCTGGCCCCCGCTGGAGTGGAGGAAAGAGTGCCCATGCCCGACAGACAGACATGGAGAAACGGCCATGCTCTATTGTTAAATGAAAGAAGCAAGTTGCAACATACCATGTATATTTTGATTTCACTTTATCATAAAACTCATCCTCTGGGTTATTTATTCATTCTGCTGAATATATACACTCAATGTACGGTTGATCCTTGAACAACATGGGGATTAGGGGTGCTGGCCTCCCTTCACAACCAAACATCCAAGTACAACTTTTGACTCCCCAAAAACTTAACAATAAAGTGAGCTAGAGAAAAGAAAATGTTATTAAGAAAATCATGAGGGGGAGAAAGAGGAGGGGTTGGTCTTGCTGTCTCGGGGTGGCAGAGACAGAAGATAATCTGCATGTAAGTGGACCCATGCAGGTCAAACTCATGTTGTTGTGTTGTTCAAGGGTCAACTGTATACACAGGCCAGGTGTGGCTGACGCCTGTAATCCCAGCACTCTGGGATGCCGAGGTGGGAGGATTGCTTGAGGTCAGGAGTTCGAGACCAGCCTCAGCAAGAGCGAGACCCCCCCC
>NW_012138525.1:4731723-4736944 GCF_000956105.1 Propithecus coquereli | reverse complement strand
TTCAGCAGTAGATGTTTTTCTAGCATTGATATTTACATAGGGAACATACTTGGAACTTGCTTTTTTGTTTTGTTTTGTTTTGAAATCCTAAACTTGACAGTTCCTCCTTTCAGCAGGGCAGATGAGAAAATTTAAAAGCATCCACAGTAGGTTAACAATACTGGAAGGCTGAAGGGGATCTTTGGCCAGATGTCTGGCTTTGTTCTAGCTAAATAAGACCCAAGACCCTTACATGAGAGCCTCGAGGGGCCCCAGCAGGTTCTGTGGGCTCATCTGCAGTTGAGGTACCCAGACTGAGGTCTTAAAAGGACCACCTTTTCATCCAGCCAGTTTGCAACCTGTTTTTCCCAGTTCTGGATTGGGTAGAAGTTGAATGAGGGAAAAAGCAGGCTGCTGCTAGCCTGGTAGGGCTCTTTCTATCCCAGATGAGAAGGGTGCATGGGAGAGGTACACGAAAGAGGGAGGCAGCTGAGGACTCTGGAGGAACTAGATTCCTTCCCCAGCCTATGAGAAAACATTCCACACATTAAGGGAACTAGAGTGGGTAGCTTTTGTTTTATTTTTAAATTAACTATTTGGCTTCCCCACCCCCCACAAAAGAGCCAATTAAAAAATTATTTTTGGTCATGTTTTTAATGGTCCATTTGTTACAGAAATGCAAATGAGAAGCCAGAAAAGGGAGCAGTCAGGAAAGGACTTATGAGTTTCTTCCAGGTTTTAGTCCTGGATTTCAGGCTTCTGCAGCAGCTCTGGGCCAATGCTTGACTCTTTCACGAGCACAGGAAGAGCAGTTTTTTTGCAAAGGGATCCAAGGTGAGGTGTGTGTAGGGTCTGCAGTTACACTTCTGAGAAAGGAAAAGCCTTGTTCCTCTCAACCTAGAAATAGGTTCGCTGCCTAATGGGTAAGCAGTAATTCTGTAGACAAGACCACATGCATGCCCCTCAGATACAGCCAATGCACCCCTCACTTAGCAACGTCACACCTGGGAGATGTGGAGGGGGCAGGATGTGGACGCCATTTTGAAAATAGGCACATCTGAGGGTGACGACCACAAACTGAATATTTGTGTTGGGAGATTACTTGGTTTTGGCAAATGGCTTTGTGAGCTTCTGTGGTGTTTCTTTAGCAATTTATTAGAAAGCTGGTATGAGGTGAAGCGTTGCTTCATTGACTTGCTCCCTCCCTCATCCTGGATTGCCAAATTTGAACATATCATCGTCAACCCCACCTTCTGTACTGACGCTTTGCTACGCTTCAGCTGGTTGCCTCAGCAGCTCCCCCCTCATCCTGCCAGATGTGCCCACATGTGTGAGTTGGGTCCAGGAACCCTTACCTGCCCTTGTGATAAGGGAAGACGAAAAATCTAGAGCTGGGTGAAGATCTAAATTTCAACCAAACCTCCAAGCCCGGGGAAACATAACTGAAGATGTATAGGCAGTGTTTTTTTTTTGTTTTGTTTTGTTTTTTTTATTTTTTTTTATGAGACAGAGTCTCACTCTTTTGCCCAAGCTAGAGTGAGTGCCGTGGCGTCAGCCTAGCTCACGGTAACCTCAAACTCCTGGGCTCAAGCGATCCTACTGCCTCAGCCTCCCGAATAGCTGGGATTACAGGCATGCGCCACCATGCCCGGCTAATTTTTTTCTATATATTTTTAGTTGGCCGATTAATTTCTTTTTCTTTTTTTTTTTAGTAGAGACGGGGTCTCGCTCTTGTTCAGGCTGGTCTCGAACTCCTGAGCTCAAGCAATCCGCCCGCCTCGGCCTCCCAGAGTGCTAGGATTACAGGCGTGAGCCACCGCGCCCGGCCAGGCAGTGTTTTTAATACTGAACTTCCATAAGGAAGGCTCAAACCAGCCTTGTTGGAAAGTAAGAAAGGATTAAGCAACACAGTGTCAGTCTTCGAAACAGTACTATCTCCCAGGGGTTGGTGCCAAAATTTCGTCCTCGGTGCTGGAGGCTGCAAGTGTTGCGTGCCATAGTTCACCTGATGGCGTCATATACTACATACGCCATGCCAACTTGTGTTAAACCCTGGTGGGAAGTTACTGGGATAAGGACTGGTCTAAAAGTTTACAATCCAAAACATACCTGTTTAGGACTATTTATTTTGCAATATTTCCAATGAAATTTCAGTGTAGCGAAGCCCCAAAGGTAGAGTAATTACACAATTCTAAGATAAAGGCTGGAAGAGAGCTGCTGCTAGGGTTTTTTGCTTTTTTTTTTTTAAGTTGCCTGCTTTGCTGTTTTTCTTGTGTCTCCTATGTTTGGTTAGTTATGACTTGAACCTCTTGGTAACTGACAAAGGTCTTCCTTGGGGGACTACAGCAATATCTTGTTTAAATGGCTGAAAGGACTATTAAAGTTACTTAAGTGTGTTAGCTGGGACTCATTTGAGGACATGTGACATTGACCCTCCTCTTGCTCCACAATGTTTTCTGAGTCATTAAACGGGGTTCCCAGCCCCCTAACCCCCCTTCAGAGTTTATTCCCATGGTATTTGAAATAACACATAGCCAGTTGAATCAGGACTTGGGGAGGATCAGCAGGGTTGCCCCCCACCCCCTCTGAAGGATGAAATAAGCAGATGCCTGGGCACTGGTTGCAGAAGCCAAGGTGGTTTGAATAGCTTTGAGCAACCATTGGGTTTTGCTTCTGATTCAGGTGCTAGGGCACTGTGTCCTCCCTATTCCTCTCTTCTTGGAAACCCAGCCTGCTCTCAGATGCCTACTTCTACCACGCATCTTCTTTTCCTGATACTTTGAACACAAATCTTGGATATTGCCAAAGGAAGCCATTCAGCAGCTGCTGTGGATCCCCCCCGCCACCCACCCACACACACGCACGCACACACACTTCTCTGGGAGAAGTGTCTTCCCTCTGAACCTGGTCCCCAGCTCCCAGTCTGTAATTGCTCTTACTGCTGCACTAATTCAAAGGGGAATGTGAAGCAATAGGGCAAATGGGGCTTGGAGGAATTGGTCCCACAGAGACCCTGCCTAAGCCCCTGAGGTGATGAGTCCACTGCT
Organism: Propithecus coquereli; assembly: GCF_000956105.1. Taxonomy (NCBI): domain Eukaryota; kingdom Metazoa; phylum Chordata; class Mammalia; order Primates; family Indriidae; genus Propithecus; species Propithecus coquereli. The sequence goes on along the minus strand of NW_012138525.1, from coordinate 4,733,918 downwards.
CACGTGACCCTCCACCTTTGTGGATCCTCTTGGTTCGTGACTAGTGTGTCTGTTTCTTGAGGTTGTACAAACTCGACAAAGGTGAATACTTTTGTTTGTATTCTGCACTGTTGCACTCTCCAAATGGCCCCTTGAATATTTTTACTAACTTGTTACAAACATTTTTGTCTTTGATGTCTACATTATTTTTTTCTTTTAATGTTTTTTTATTTGGAAGGTTATCTGCTATTGGATTTAATAAATTTGTTTACTTGACTATTAACATTTCTACCAAAAAAAAAAAAGCACTGGCAGATTTGGCATCTGGTGGGGGCCTACTTCCCGGCTCAGAGGGCGCCTTCTCACTGTCCTCACATGCTGCAAGGGGCAAATGAGATCCTTTGGGTCTGTTTAATAAGGGCACTAATCCCATTTATGAGGGCTCCACCTTCATGACCTAATCGTTTCCCAAAGGCCCCACCTCCTAATACCGTCGCCTCAGAGGTTAGGATTTCAATATATGAATTCTGGGGGGACACATTCAGGCCATAACACTGGGTATCCTTGAGCATGTTATTTGCCCTTGTCATGCCTCAGTTTCCTCATCTGTAAAGCAGCGATAACCACAGTGCCTAAATCCTAGGCCTGTTGAAGATTAAATGAGATCGGATCTGTTAACTGCTGTGAGCCCAGCGCCTGGGATGGGGCACACTCTCTGTAAGTGTCGGCCCTGTGGCTCTGGGCTCATCCTGTTACCTATATGGGAGAGGCACTATCATCTGACAGGTGAGGAAACCGACTCACCAATGTGAGTAGTAAACTTGTCCAGTTCACGCATGTGGAGGAAAGGGCAGGGCTGGAAACCCAGGTGCTCAATCCCACAGGGCCCTTCCACAGAGAGTACCCACCATGTCCCTAAATGAAAAACAGACATCATGTAGGGGGTCGGTTAGCTAGGCCATGGTGCCCAGATCTAGGTCACACACTAGTTTAAATGTTGCTGTGAAGGTTTGTTTTTTTTTGTTTTTTTTTCCTTGAGACAGGGTCTCTGCTGCCTGGGTAGAGTGCAGTGGCATCACCATAGCTCACAGCAACCTCAAACTCCTGGGCTCAAGTGATCTTCCTACCTCAGCCTCCCAGAGTGCTGGGATTACAGGGGTGAGCCACCCGCGCCCAGCTCGTGGTTTATTTAGGTTTCCTTAGTTTTTTCCTAATTCCCTGTTTCTGTTCCAGGATCCCAGCCGGGAGACCTTACTACACTTAAGTCACCGTGTCTCTTTAGGCTCCTCTTGGCTGCGGCAGTTTCTGACTTTCCTTGCTTTTGATGACTTTGACAGTTTTGAGTACTGGTCAGGTATTCTGTAGGTTGCCCCACTACTGAAATCTGTCCCATGTTTTCTCATGATATGGCTGGGTTATGGGTTATTGGAAGAAAGATCACAGAGGTTAAGGGCCAATTCTATCACACCATATCCAGTGTATGCACTACCAACATAATTTACGACTGCTGGTGTTGACGGATCATCTGGCCGAGGTAGTGTTTGTCAGGTTCCCAGATGATTTTTATGCCAGAAAAACAAGAGGCAACGGAGAACTCCTGGCTCAAGTGCAGAGAGTGCATGACTTGCCAGGTGCCCCCATAAGCAGCTGACACAGAATTTCATTTGTCCCCACAACATGGGAGAAATCATTATGCCCATTTTATGGATGAGGAATGGACAGGGTCTCACTCTGTTGCCCAGGCTGGAGTGCAGTGGCACGATCACAGCTCACTGCAACCTCGAAGAACACCTGGCTCAAGTGTTCCTCCTGCCTCAGCCTGAGCTTTTGAGGCCTCATGGCGAGGAGCCTGCAGAGCCGGACCTGCTCAGCACTGCTCAGAGCTGTGCCTGACCTGAAGGCAACTCTGGGAGAGGGTAAAGGAGCCATGGTGGCTGGGGCCTCCTTTTCCATGGGTGACAAAGAGAGACATTCCAGAGCTTCCCCTCAGGGTTAAACTGGAGCTCTAGCCAGAGGCCAGCTACATTCTTCTATCCCAAGCATTCCAAGGGGGAAAGACCCAAATGGATGGAAGCTTAAGGACAATCAGGGCCTGGCGCAGTAGCTCATACCTATAATTCCAGCTACTGGGGAGCTATTGCTTGAGACCAGGAGTTCAAGGCTGCAGTGAGCTACAATCATGTCACTGCATTCCAGCCAGAGTGACAGAGCGAGCC
>NW_012138525.1:4720335-4731395 GCF_000956105.1 Propithecus coquereli | reverse complement strand
AAATAAAATTGGTAGAAAAAAAAAGGGCTAAAAAAACCTCATAGTTTTGTAATTTCCCTAGAATATTAGAATAGAGATTTTGCCCCTGCATAGGCCGTATTTATTCAACTGGTCCCTTACTGAGGAACAGTAACCGCATTTCCTACTTTTTCTTTTTGCTATGACAACGCAGCCATGACCATCTGCATACTTAAAACTGTCTGCAGCCACGCTGGAGCATGGAGTCCTGAAAGTGAAACTGCTGGGTTGGGGGCAAGAGTTCACACTGTGAAACGTACCACCAAACTATTCCTGCCAACGGTGTGAACTGCCCATTTGCTCCCCTCATCACCAATACTGGGTATCTTTTTACTAATTTTCCCACTCAGAAAGGCAAGTCATCTCATTTCCATCTGGGTGTCTTTCAGTGTTAAAGACGTTGGGTGTCATTTCTGGCTTATTGGTCATCTGGATTTTTTTTTTTTAATTTTAAAGAGATTTACTCTGAGCCAAATTTGAGGACCATGACCCGGAGCCACGCCCAAGAGGCCTTGAGCAGTGGACTCCCTGGATTTCTTTTAATATGGAGTTCATATTCTTTGCCTAATTTTCTTGTCCTCTTTTTCTTATTACTTTCTAAGAGCTCTTTGTATATTATGGGTATTAGTCCTTAGTTAAAGATACTGCAAATACTGTTATCAGTCTGTCATTTGTTTGTTGTTTTTTCCTCCATACAGAAGTTTTTTCTTTTCAATTGGGTCAAGTCTAGCAATGTTTTCTTTTACAGCTTCTCAGTTTTGTGTCACATGCAGAAAAGCTTCCCCTACTCTCACTTTCTGCACAGCCATCAGTTCCAGCTCATGCAGTTCTTATATTTATCCACCCGCTGCCCCAGCAGTTGCCTGGCCTTTCAATGTCCCACATCACTCTCCAGCCCCAAGGCAGAGCTTGGGCCCTCCGAGTCCCAGGGCCAGCGTGGACTGGGGAGCTGCTGGGTGTCCAGCTCCAGCCTCAAGCTCTTCTCCAGCTCTGCAGCCACCCGGGGAGCAGCAGCCTGGATGGCATCCAGGACACTGTGTAGGTCCCACTGGGTCCTCAGGAGGGCATCGTCCAGTGTGAAGATGCCATCTCGTGTGCGCCGCACTTGGGTACAAACAGCGGTGGTCTTCAGCTCCAGGCCAATTTCATGCACCAGCTTTCGCAGCTGCTTCTGTGTCTCGTGCATGCACTGCACCTCTGTCAGGGACACACAGTCATGGGCACAGTGGTCAGGAGCACAGCCTCTGGTGTCTGGCTGATCTGAATCCACACCCCATGGATACCTCCTAGTGACATAATGGACCCGAGCGAGACACCTTAGCTCTCTAGGCTTTGCTACTGAGAGTGCAGTCTGAGGGCCAGCCCTGTGGGTGCCACCTGAAACCATGTTAGATATGCACAATCTCAGGCCCTGCCCAGACCTGCTGAGTCAGAATCTGCCTTTTAAGAAGATCCCCAGGTGATCTGTGGGCAGGTAGCTTGAGAAGTCTGTGCTAAGACTTGGTTTCCTCATCTGTAAAACGGGGGCTAAGAGGAGTGAAAGAGATCATTTATAAAAGGCGCTTAGCATGGGAGAGCCCTGGTCAGTGCTCAAGCAAAGGAGTACGAATTAACATGATCAACAGAGAGAAAAAGGAGTGAGGGGTGGGGAGCACGCAAAAGGAACAACGATAAGTTGGACACTGAGCCTGGGGGCACTGGCAGTTAAGAGTTGTGTCTGATGGGCACATGTGTCTGATGTGTCTGTGACAACTTGAACCACTGGCAGCTCTGGAAATGAGCTGCTAAATATAACCTGCTTGTTAAGGTCTGGCTTCAAAGGGTAACTTGGCAGGAGATAGAAGAGCTTTTGTTCTGTGTGCTTTGTGATCAGCTAACTTGGGGCCCGGGCTGGGAAGGAAGTCAGCGCCTGATGGCTTGGCCAGCAGCGATCAGGGCTGGTGTGTGTCTGCCTTGGCCAAGCCAGAGGACAGTGGCATGCGTAAGAGCATTCCACGGTGACTCCCCAAACCCAAGGGCCCCATCTCAGTACCCCAACGTCCTGGGGCAACCTACCTAGGAGGAATTCTGGAGGTGCAAAGTGGAGGCATCGGATGCCGGTTATCAGCATGGGGGACTTGTTCATGGGCCGGATCAAGCCTCTCACAGCCATCTCGTAGGCTTCCTGGGTCTTCAGGTCGAGGTTAGAGTACCTGCGGATCAGCAGGGGGCTGGAGTCCTGCAGACAGCATGGGGTGGGGAGCTGGGCCGACCACCTGCCCCTACCGTTGCCCCACTCACGAAAAGTGCCTTTCCAGAAGCTCTTCATTCACCTTCCGTGTGCCCTGCCACTCCTGCTCCTACAGCCACCCTGGCAGCAGCCTCTTTGTCTCCTGCAATCCCTAAACACAGCCTCTGCACGCCCTCCCTGGCTTCACAGTCACACATGCTGACCACTCCAAACCTCCACCCGTGCCCTGGGCTCCGGCATCTCAGCCTAACCCAAAGTGACTCGACGTTGTCCTCCTCCATGGGGTCTTCCTCCCGCCATCCTAACACCCCCAGCCGCCCAGGTGTCTGCCAGCCTCTTCCTCGATGCCGCCCTGTGGTGCTGTCCGCCCTGCTCCATCCCTTGCTCTCCTCCACGGGTCATGCCCTAGCTGCAGGTTGGGCCCTTCTTGGTGGTTGCCCAGGCACTGTCCTTGCTGCCTACTTCCTGCGTCCAAATTTGTCCCCTCTGGTCCCTTCTCCACATGGCCCCCAGGAACAGGACTGCAGTGCACTGGCTGTTTCAGACCTGAAAATGGCTCCCACTGCCCTCATCAACCATGTCCCACTTCCCTTCACTCCTCCCCCAGGTACCTCGCACCCCTGTGCGGGCTCCTTACCAGGTTCGGAACGCATCTGGCTGTTTCACCGCGAACCTGGGCCCGTGACGGTCCCACCACCTGCTTCTCCCCAACCACAGCTACTTGGCAATTTCACATTGTCCTTGAAATGATGCTGCCTAGGGCATTTTCTCTGATCACAGCAGCCTCCCCACCTCAGGTGGCTGTTCTGCTGGTGTCGCCCTACACCTGCAAGTCACTGTGCTCAAGTACCTGCCTGATCCCCTTGAGTCCTCAGCACATGTCCCTAAGGCAAGGGCTCTTTCTATCCCCAGTGTACAGAAAAGGCAAGTGAGGCTCCCAGCCAGGTGGGCCGTTCACCCAAGGCCACACCACTGGTGTCTGGCAGCGTTGAGAATGCCAGCCAGGCTGGCTCCAGAGCCCGCGCTCTCAGGACGAGGCTACTCTTGCTCCTGGGCTCTGTGCTACCATGACGTGGATCCTTGGTTTCCTCTCCAATAGATCATATGCTCCCCGGGATGACAGCTAGGATCTCCTGTTCCTCTTGGCCTCCCAATGCCCAAAACTCAGCACACAGAAACATTTCTGCATGCCGAGAAAGAAACGGGTAGTTCCTGTGTGGTTTCAGGTTCTAAAAACAGGAGGCGTGGGGTCTGTCCAGGCACCTCTCCACGCTCTCCCAGCACCTCCCTAAGGGCCCCACTTACGTCACCAGAGCCTTCTGATGGGAGCCCTGGATCATGGCCAGGATGCGGTCCAGCTTCTCTCTGGTCACGTGGTCTGGAAAAGGCAGGGGGTGGTCAGTGCACAGGTGGGGATGGCCCACAGCAAACTCTTTTCCTCCATACCAGTCCCATCCTTGGAACCTGGAGAGGGGATGTTTTGGAGGGATTCCCATGGCAGGGGTGGCTGGGAGTCCTTTGAGAATCTGATGAAAGCTCTGGACCTTCTTCTCAGAAAGATACATGTGAAAGCAACATTTTGTGGACATTTTCAAGGAGCTCACAGATCTCCTGAAGCCATCCAGACTCCAGGGTAAGAACACATTCTTCTGGACCAGGCATGGTGAGGGCTCATGCCTATCATCCCAGCACTTCGGGAGGCTGAGGCAGGAGAATCACTGGAGCCCAGGAATTTGGGACCAGAACAGCCTGGGCACCATGGCAAGACCCTATCTCTACAAAAAGTAAAAAAATCAGCTGGGTTTGGCAGTGCACCCCTGTAGCTCCAGCTACTCAGGAGACTGAGGCAGGAGGATCGCTTGAGCCTGGGAGTTAGAGGGTGCAGCGAGCTATGATCACGCCACTGCACTCTAACCTGGGTGATAGAGCAAGACCCTGTCTCTTATAAAACAATTGAAGAAGAGAATACTTTCTTCTGGAAATGGAAGCCCAAAGACGTACTTGCCCAATCTTTTAAGCCAGGTCTCTTAAGTCCCAGTCTGGGTTTCCCATGCCAGGGACCCTGAGAGGGTGCCATCTGCCCAAAATGCAGAAAGAGGCAGCAAGAAGTGCTCTGCCCGCTGATCCCAGTGAGTGGCTATAGCAGGAGAGCCACAAATTCTGCCACAAGGCTGATCCTGGGGCTCAGCCAGGGCAGGTGCCAACTTCTGGCTCCAAGGGCCAGAGCTCCGAGAGCAGGTGTGGGGACCAAAGCGTTGCTAGCCTGGAAGGGCCTAGGGTCCCCCCGGTCTGGCTTTGCTCATGCTGTGGTCTTACCTAGATGTACCTGCTACTGCCTGCCCCCACCTCCTCACAGCCCAGCTCAAATGCTGCCTCCTCCAGGAAGCCCTTCCTGGAACATGCTGCTTCCTCCTCCTGGCTCCTGCCTCTCCGCTCCTGCGCCTCTTTTCCAGCACTTAATTTTCTTTGATTTTTACCTTACTTTTTACTTATATAATTGATACCTAAATCTTCTTTTAAAAATTTAGACTGGCTGGGCACAGTGGCTCACATCAGTAATCCTAGCAGTCTGGGAGGCCTAGGCAGAAGAATCGCTTGAGCTCGGCAGTTCCAGACCAGCCTGGGCAAGAGTGAGACCCTGTCTCTACTAAAAATAGAAAAAATTAGTCGGGTGTGGTGGTGCATGCCTATAGTCCCAGCCACTCAGGAGGCTGGGGCAGGGGGATCAATTGAGCCCAGGAATTTGAGGTTGCTGTGAGCTATGGTGACACCATTGCACTCTAGCAGGGGTGACAGAGTGAGACTGTTTCAAAAAAGAAAAAAAAAAAAATTTAGACTAGCAACAACAATCATTCCCTCCCATCCCCACAAATTCTAGTTTCCTCCCTCCTGGGAGTGTCACCTTAGTAACCGACTCTAGGTGCTTTCTTAGATGTTGACACATACTGACATGTACAAATGTATAGTGCCGCTTTGCCAGATGTTCTGTCTTCTACAGGAGGCGTAGTGGTGTGTGCTGGGCTGAGTTCACTGAGACTAGGGGCTCTGTCTGATTCACCCTATGTGCCCCCAGTGCCTGGCACGTGGTTGGGTCCAAAAACCATCTGTCAAATGAGCAAATGCAATAGATCCCATGGAATGCCTTGGAACATGGGGATGGCAGGAAGGGAAGAAGGAGGCATCCATCCTCCATCCACCCGTCTACCAGCACCTCCCTCTTCCCAGGCCTGGTGCTCTGCGTGTGACCAGAGGAGTGAGCCACATAATCCTGCCCTCATGGGTGAGTCTGCTGGGGAGACGGATATTAAGTGATCACAAATCATTAGTCACTCTTCTGAGAGTCCACCCAGTCCAACTGTGGAGGCTAGAGAAGGCTTCTCCAGGGAGGTGATGTTTGAAAAGGTGAAAAATTTATACCGTTTGAAGAGAAATCAGAGTATCTGGAGGTGACATTTGAGCCAGGCGAGGAAAAGACAGATGACGTGTCCAAAGTCCCAGCCTGAGCTTGGTGTGTCAAGAGTAAATGAAAAGGGATCAGCGTGGCCCAGGCGAGGGCCAGGAGTCGAGGGAAGCAAGCGTGGAGGGAGCCGCCCTGGGCTGCCACAGGCTCTCACCATATGTCGTCTTCTCCACCAGCCGCCCGTCCTCACGGAAGTCATCTGTGGCTTTGCCCAGGAGGCCACGCACTGTGTAATCCTTCAAGGACAGGGAGGGGAAGACCCGGTCAATGTCCCCACGCTCAGCCCTAGCAGCTCATGCCCCAGAGGTGCGACACCGAGGCTGGGGCCCTCGGGTCTTCCCTCAGGGAGCTCACGCGCCCAGCCCCTGCCCAGCTGCTCCACTGCCCCCTGGGGAAGGGCACCAGCTCTCCTGTGTGGCCTTTGGCAGCTCCCTTGCTCTCTTTGTACCCCAGCTCTCCTCTGTGACTGGGGACGGTGACAGGGCAATCTCATAGTACTGCCGCAGATTCAGTGAGACTCAGTACCTGGCTCCCAGTCAGCGGGCCTCCTTCAAGATCGCTGCCTGGGTTCCCGTGACCGGCGGCACTGGCTGCCTGCAAAGGCACCGATGGCCGTCCTGCGACCACCCCGTGCCTTGGTGTCTCTCCGCTGCAGCTTGACCTGACAATTTACCACGCTGAGGCCTCTTGGCATGCCCTGGGGCTTCTCTCCACCCCTCCGATGTGACTAAGCTTTCATGACCCAGATCAAGGCCTTCCTCCTCCCAACTCCCCCTCCTCTACATCTGTGCAACAAACTGCCTCTGCCACAGATAGGAGTGACGAAGATGATGACAGAGATGGTGACAACAGTGACATTTACTGAACATTTACTATGTGCCAGGGACTATGCTAAGCACTTTACATGTAGTCATTAATTTAATCTTCCAATTATAGTTTTCCTATAGGGGAAATACTATTAATATCATCTCCATTTTAGAGATGAGGAAACTGAGGCACACAGATGTTAAACAATCTGCCCAAGGACACACGGCAGCAGAGCGGTAGAAGCTGGGTTTTGAAATGAAGACATGTGGCTCCAGAATTTGTGCTCTCTCTCTCTCTTTTTTTTTTTTTTTGAGATAGAGTCTTGCTCTGTCACCCGGGCTAGAGTGCTATGGCATCGCTCACAGCAACCTCAAACTCCTGGGCTCCAGCCAAGCAGCTGGGACTACAGGCATTCACGGCCATGCCTGGCTAATTTTTTCTATACCTTTTTAGTTGTCCAGCTAATTTCCATTTTTTTAGTAGAAATGGGGTCTCGCTCTTGCTCAGGCTGGTCTCAAACTCCTGAGCTCAAACGATCCGCCCTCCTTAGCCTCCCAGAGTGCTAGGATTACAGGCGTGAGCCACCGCGCCCAGCCTAGAATTTGTGCTCTTAACCACTAAGACTGTGGGCCCCCTAATGTGGCACCTGTTCACATACTTTGTGGTACCAGATTCCAAAGCCCCACCCTGGACGGCACGCTCCGAGGGCTGCATGGTGACATCCACTTCCCAGTCTTGGGGAATGAATGGAAGGCTGCTGCGATCAGGCCCTGATGTCACAGAGATCCAGGTTCAAATCCCAGCTATTAAAGCCCTAGAAATGCTGTGTGACCTGGGCAAGCAACAGCCCCTCTCTGAGCCTTAGTTCTCTCTTCTGTAAAATAGGATGAACAACAGATTCTACTTTACAGCGAGTTGTGAGGCTTCCATGAGGGAATCCATGTACAGGGCTCAGCACAGAACAGTCAGCACATACTAATGCCAGTAGTTACTGTTGTCATAGCCTCCTCAGCACATGACTATAAAAATGCTTGCTGCTGGCCTCGGTGCTTCCCCATGGAATCCTCTAAGCTTCAGAGGTATTCCGGTGACCCCCCCGGGAAAGGAACAGGGATAGGCAGGCTGTCCCCACCCCCCATACCTTGGTGAGATGAACATTGTACATGTCGGTGAGGAGCCTGCATCCCTGTCCCACGCCGAACACTGAAAGACAGCCAGCCTTGTCTCATACCTGGCACCCCCTTCCCGTCCCCTTGGCAACCCGCACCCTCACCCCCACCCTGCCATCAGATTACTCCCTTCTCTGATGCTGTTAAAGCGAGCAAGAGGGCGAGATCTTCCACAGGGAGCAAGCGAACTCCTCTGGATATATGTCGAAATGTGGATTTCTGGGCCTCATCCATAGGTACTGAGTCTGACTCAGGTGGAGAGGGGTTTAGGATCTTTAGCAAGGGGATTCTGATACACTTAAAAGAGATCACTGGCCCAGTCATATGACCTGCATTCAAATCAGCAATAGCTCTGAGTATAACCTTTAACCTCTTTAGGCCACAAGCTCATCAGTAAAATGTAGGTAAAAATGTCTGATCCCCGTGGGGGTTGTGCAGATTAAAGGAGGCGATGGTGCCAGATGCGGTGGCTCACGCCTATAATCCCAGCACTTTGGGAGGCCGAAGCGGGAGGATCACTTGAGCTTAGGAGTTTGAGACCAGCCTGAGCAAGAGTGAGACACCATCTCTACTAAAAATAGAAAAATTAGCCAGGCGTCGTGGTGTGCACCTGTAGTCCCAGCTACTCTGGAGGCTGAGGCAGGAGGATCGCTTGAGCCCAGGAGTTTGAGGTTGCAGTGAGCAATGATGCCACTACACTCTAGCCTGGGTGACAGTGAGACTCTGTCTCTAAAAAAAAGAGGCAATGCACAGGCAGGAAGCAGACAGTACAAAAGAGGAGCCCAGTGAACAGTGGCCATTGTGGCCACTTCCTGTCTTTCTTTCGGTCTGTTTCTCCCTCTGGCTGAAGGAGAGAATGACCCCGTCCGTATTCACTCTTGGAGGAGAACAAGGAGAGGGGCATGAGATCATGTCTGCTTGCCTACACCCCAGGAAGCAAGCCAAGGGGACTGTGATTGTCACAGCTGGAGGAAGTGGTTACCACCTGACACTGAGGACACAGATGGTTCATGACTAGGGCTTTGTGTATCCGGCTCCAGCAACATCCAGACCCTGGCCAGTAGGGGTAGAGTCACACGCCTGGCTGCCCCATAACATGATGATGGTTTCCCTCTCTGGGCCAGTGGCATTCACTAGCCATGTGACACAGGACAAGTCACCTAAGTTCCTAGAACCTTCCTTTCTTCATCCATAAAATTATCCACCTAATAAAGTTGTTGTGGTGAATAAGTGTGCACAAAGGGTCTTGAAACACATGTCATATGTAGGAATCACTTGATCAAGGTGGGCGATTGTCATTATTACCCTATGACTGCCACCCTCTCACCAATCATCTCCCCAGCTGAGCAGACTTGGGGCAGGAATCAGAGGAGGAAAGCAGTGGTGGGAAGTGGGTGTCAGGCAAAAAGTATGCTGGGCTCCCGGTAGTTCCCTGATTCTTCCCCAAGCCCGTATCACTGCACCCCCAGGCTTACCACATCACCTACCAAGCACCCCAGAAGCCTGGGCATCCAGCCGGTGTCCCACACCAATCTTCAGACTGGTGAATGCTGGTCCACATACTGAAAAAAAAAGAACAAGGTCCACTTGCTTAATCTTTGGATTGCGTGATGACCTCATTCCTAGAATGGAGCCTTGTGGAGCCCAAAATAGGATCAGGAGAGACTCTCAGGCTTCCCCACTATGGAATCTGGGACCCTGAACCATTTCCTCCATTCCCGGGGACCCAGAGAAAGGGTGACTCAAGATGCCTTTTACTCTGCTTACCATCAGTCTCCAGTGACAGGCTTTCAGAGGATTGGCCATACCCTGGGGATCAAGACTGTGGAGTCCCTGTCCAACTCTGCTGAAGGATAGACCTCATAAGAAAATGGAGGCTCCTGGCTAGGCGCAGTGGCTCATACCTATAATCCCAGCACTTTGGAAGAGCTGAGGTGGGAGGATTGCTTGAGGCCAGGAGTTCAAGATCAGCGTGGGCAACATAGCGAGATGCCATCTCTAAAAAAAATTTAAAAATTGGCTGGGCGTGGTGGCACGCACCTGTAGTCCCAGCTACTTGGGAGGCTGTGGCAGGAGGATTGCTTGAGCCCAGGAGTCTGAGGTACAGTGAGCTATGATCATGCCACTGCACTCCAGCCTGGGTGACAAAGCAAGACCCTGTCTCTAGGGAAAAAAAAAAAAAAGAAAACAAAACAAAATTGGAGGCTCCCTAAGGTAGGACCTGAATCTGTCTGTTCAGAGTTCTATCCCCAGAGCCCAGCACTCACTCACTAGCTGCTGAGGAAATAACTATTGAAGGAATGAATGCATGAGTGGGCCAGAAGTGTTTATACTTCTATAGATCAAGAAGGATCTAGGGGAAGGTACAGGGTGGTCAAGAGCCTACTGAATCCAGACTATGTTACTTAATATCAACACTGAGCCTCAGTTTCCTCATTTGTGAAATGAGAATAGGACATATCTCACAGGATTGTGGTAAAGAGTCAATGAGATCATACTTGGGAAAGCCGAACACAATGCCCAGTACAAAGTAGGTACTTCATACGTTATACTTATTATCGTTAACTATAGGAAGTCACTGAATATCACCCGTTGGAGTTTTAAAGGTTTCCGTTCAAGCCCCTGGCCTCCCTGACACATGCCTTAATCACATCTAGTGACAGGGATGCACTGCTAGAACCAGTTCCATTGTGGGGCAACTTTGTTCACTAAAAAGTCACCCTTTCCCAGAAACCCAAAACCCCTTCCTTATGATTTCTACCCAAGGGTCTCAATTCCCACCTGGAGTCCCAGAATAGTAAAAGGGCCAGCAAACTACAGTCCACAGGCCAAATTCTCAAGCCTGTTTATGTTTTTGTTTTTTATGGCCTGCAAATTAAGAAATAGTTTTTCCATTTTTCAATGGTTCAAAATAAATCAAGAGAACAATACAGTTGTTCCTCAGTATCCATGGGAGATTGGTTCCAGGGTCACCCGCATATTCCCAAATCCACAGATGCTCAAATTCCTTATGTAAAAGGGTGTAGTATTTGCATATAACCATCCTCCCATACATGTTATTTTTCAAAATCTTTTTTTTAGAGACAGGGTCTTGCTCTGTCCCTCAGGCTGGAGTGCAGTGGCATGATCACAACTTGTAACCTCAAACTCCTGGCCTTGAGCAATCCTCCCAATTTGGCCTCCCAAAGTGCTGGGATTAAAGACATGAGGCACTGTGCCTCTCCCATATACTTTAAATCATCTCTAGATTACACATAATACCTAATATGTATGCCTACACATCATTTCATTTGTGTGGATTCTATGCAGTATTCCGTGCATGGCAAATTCAAATTTTGCTTTTTGGAACTTTGCAGATTTTTTTTTTTTTTTTTTT
>NW_012138525.1:4711705-4719355 GCF_000956105.1 Propithecus coquereli | reverse complement strand
TTTAGATGTCCAGATCATTTCTTTTTATTTTTTAGTAGAGATGGGGTCTCACTCTTGCTCAGGCTGGTCTTGAACTCCTGATCTTGAGCGATCCACCCGCCTCGGCCTCCCAGAGTGCTAGGATTACAGGCGTGAGCCATCGCGCCCAGCCTTTCCAGGAAAGTTTTCCAATCTCTGCTCTAATATTAATACTTCATCCCCATTTTGGACCTCCAAGGGCCCGGCACAGAAGTCTGAGTGCTGGGACACTGACTCTACTCAGGGATTTCCTGGGAAGTGACATACAGGATCCTACTTGAATCTGTCTTACCCAGTGGATGGCTGGTGAGGGTAGGCACACTGGTGGCTGTGAGGGTCAGCTCCTTCTTTTCACTGCCTTCCATGGGGCCCAGCAAGAACCGAACACGCTGTTCAGGGGCAGGAGGCTTCCCAGCATTGAGACCTAAACACACACAAGTAAAGGATATCTTGTCAATTCTGTCCCAACACCAGGGGGGCAGAGGTGAGCAGGGAAGTATGATGATGTAGAGCAGCCTTGGCACCAGGGATCATTTCATGGAAGACAATTTTTCCAAGGATGGGGTGTGGGGGACGGGAAAGGCGCAGTTCAGGCAGTGATACGATACGACGGGGATGGGGAGCGGGTGTAAATACAGATGAAGCTTTGCTCCCTCTCTGGCCGCTCACCTCCTGCTGTGCGTCCCCACCCCATTCCTAAGTTTCGCGGAAGACAATTTTTCCACGGGACGGGGGCGGGGGTGGGGACGGCGGGGGCAGAGCTCTGCGGCCAAGGAATGGTATGGGTCCGCGGGCCGGGGGGTTGGGGACCGCAGATGTAGAAGACTGATGAGAAGCCCATGGTGTAGAGAACAGAATAGCAGTAGTTAAGAAAGAGACTTGGGTTCAAATCCTAACTCTACTACTTATCCTTATGACCTTATGACAACAGACAATAATGATTGTTTCCCCAGCTGAAAATAAGGGAAAATGAGAAGTAATGAAACATAAAGGCCAGACGGTAAGCTCGTCCAGGCACACAGGTCACGTGACTTTATTCTGCGGGCAGAACCAGAAGCGGAGATCGACTTCCAGGAGAATGGGAGCGGGATCGTGGGTCTGCTTCGAGGCACTCACCCTTCAGAAGTTGCAGCTCCATGGTATCTCGCAGGTGCTTCCATTTTAGCCCCGGGGGCTTATAGGCAGCGAAAAGCCCATGAAGCCGCGCCAGGCGGGCGGACCCCATAACTGAAACCCGCAGCCCAGGTTCGCAAAAAACCTGGGATCCGGGCGGAAATGCCGTACGGCCCCGCCCCCAAATGTGGTACTTACAATGGGCGCCGCCATGTTCTGCAGCCGGAAGTAGTTCTTATCTTAATGTCTTCCGAGAAAACGTGATGGGGAGAAGGAAGTAGGGCCCGGCAGTGAACCGCAAAGCTGGCGGCGTTATGGCTCCTGTAGGGACTCTTTTTGGGGGGTGAGGTGAAATGGGAGGAGTCTTGTATCGGTGGAGATAGATGGTAGACACGTCGCGTGGGTTTCCCTCACACACTTAGTATAGGACCCATTACTGCCGGTGCTACCGACGCTTCCCGTCAAAAGCCGTAACGCATCAGAATCGAGTTTTTTTTTTCTTCTCTGGTGTTCCGTCGCCAGAGAAACTTAGGGCGTCAACCTTACCCCGCCCGTCCTCCAGCGGACGTCCGCTGCCATGGCGACCCTGCTGCGCCGGGCCCTGCACCCACTAGGCCGGTTCCCGGGCGGTCCCTGGCTTGCGGCAGGCAAGTGACGCCGGGTCCCAGGCAGAGGCGGGAAGTAGCCTGAGGGCGCCGGCTTCTCTGACTTCGGCCTTTTTCTTGCCCCGCAGATGTGCCCCTCCGGGCCGGGAGCCATGGCGCTGGCTTGCTGTACCCGGAACACATCCCCACCTCCCCTCTGCAGAAGGCGCTGCTGGCCGCCGGCTCTGCTGGAATGGCGCTCTACAACCCCTATCGCCACGGTAAGGCGACCGGCGCTAGGCGCTCCGGTCGGGCTGCGAGGGGTCGCGGCGCGGCTTTGTCTTGGAAGGCTAGGCAGGTCACGATCTCTAAAGCCTCTGTTTTCCTATGAGTAATTGGAGGATAGGTACCCAAACCTGGCTGCACCTCGTAGTCACCGGAACGTTTATAAAAACGCGGATGTCTGGGTCCCACCTAAACTCACTAAATCGGAATCTGCAGGAGGAAGGAAGGGGGGAAGGGAGAAAGGGGCGTGGAATCTGGACGCTTGCCTTTTTAAACTACTTCCTGGGAGATTTTCTCATCCAGCCATATTGAGATGTCTGGACTAAATAAATAGACGAATTATAAACATCCATCAAATTATAACATCCCACTAGAAAGCAAACTTTCAAGCACCGTGACTGCCTTGTTCCACTGTATCTGCAGCATACTGGATAGTGCCTGGCACATAGCAAATGCTCAATAAATATTTGCAGAATATGTGACTATAACACCCTAGGATTCTACAGTGCTTTTATCATTCTTCCCAGAATTTTTAAGTTCTTGGAAGCACTACTCCTACTGATAAAAAACAATAATGCTAACTGCTCATTTGGTACTTATTCTGTCTGTTCACTGTGCTAGGTGTTTGATATGCATGATGTTATTGATTTTTCATATTAACCCTATAAGAAGGGGTTATCTGCACCTCGCAAATTAGGACACTGAGGCTTAGAAATATGAAGCAGTTTGCACAAGGTCACCTAGATAGTGAATGTGCCTGGGCTCAAACCCAGTACTCTCTGAAGCCAAAGCCTGTACCAATCAATGGAGACGTGACACTCTGTTGTGCTAATGGATGTGAAAGTGATTTGTAAACTCTTCAGAGTATTGTGCTATCCCACTCCAGTAGATTAATAACACTAGTAACAACTACAGATACGTACATTGAGCCCTTGCTATGTGCTGGGTGATTCGCTAAGTGTTTAGCATAAATTCTTATAAGTAAGCGGTAGATATTATCCTTATTTTATCACGTAGGCTCAGACCAGGTAAGGTAATTTACCTAAGATCATATCCCCCATTTGTGCCCATTTCTGTCCTTTCAGACATGGTTGCAGTTCTAGGGGAGACCACAGGACACCGTACCCTGAAGGTCCTCAGGGACCAGATGAGGCGGGATCCAGAGGGTGCCCAGATCCTACAGTAGGTCCCAGCTCTGCATGGGGGATTGGGAGCATTCTCTAGGGATTCTGACCTCTCTAGAGTCACATTGTGTCAGTTCTGTTCCTCTGTGGAGCTCTTCTTGATACCCTGGCCATGATGGTTGCACGGGCAGGACACTGCTCAACTCCAGGGGTGCCATTTATATATATGTGTATACACTGTGATGACCTCTGGGTTATGCAATGTGGTGGCCTCAGCCTACTTTCAGCTACAAGGCTCTATGCCTTCATTAAGCTCCTATAACATGTACTAGCTGTACCATCCCCCAAACCCCACATTACATTTTGTAAGTACCCTGGTAACATCTGAGGCCTGCCTTCATGCCTAGATTGTACTCCTGCAGGCAGGAACCATGTCTTGATTTGTCATAGTCTCCTCAGTCCTTGACACTGGGTTAGCCAGTTGTAGATGTTCCGTTAGGGCTTATGGCCACACTGCTGCTCTGTTGTGCCCCCTGCCCCAGCTTGTTTTAGTTGGACCTTTCACTTGCCTTTGCCAACACTCTCCCAATACCCAAATCCTGTCTTGCAGGGAGCGTCCTCGGATCTCACTGTCCACCCTTGACCTGGGCAAGCTCCAGAGCCTGCCTGAAGGCTCCCTGGGCCGCGAATATCTTCGTTTCCTGGATGAGAATGTGAGTTTCCAGCTTCTGTGCATCTGGCAGTTACCAGAAAGAGCAAAAGAATGGCACAGGAGTGACATCCTGAGTAAGGAGGTGCCCTGAGCTGCCACCATGGGCAGGAGTGCTTTTCAGTCTTGTGCCAAGGCTTTGTCATTTTCTATGAGACAGGCAAATGGGCTGGGAACATCACTCCAAATGATAATACTGGCCAATGTTTATTCACCTCTCCCTGTGTGCCAGATGCCAGGCTCATTCATGATCTCGCTGAATCCTCCCAACAACCCTGTCAAATATGTTCTACTATTATCCTTTTTTTTTTTTTTTTTTTTTTTTGAGACAGAGTCTTGTTCTATTGCCCGGGGTAGAGTGTAGTAGCATCATTGTAGCTCACTGCAACTTCAAACTACTGGATTCAAGCAATTCTTCTGCCTCAGCCGGGCTAATTTTTTCTATTTTTTGTAGAGACAGGGTCTTGCTCTTGCTCAGGCTGGTCTCAAACTCCTGGCCTCAAGCAATCTTCCCGTCTCAGCCTACCAGAATGCTGGGATTATAGGTGTGAGCCACTGAGCTCAGCCTATTATCCTCTTTTAATAGATGAGGAAACTGAAGGTCACAGCAGTTAAGCAACTTGCTAATTTCACAAAGCCAGTATTAATGGAGACAGTATTCAACCTCAGATCTTGCTCTTAATTGCTGCACTATATCCTCTTGTTCCAGGGACATTGTTTTCCCTAGGGTATGACAAATATGGCATGCTCCAGCCCCAGGCAGGGAGGACGGGTGGTGGTGGCTGGGGGAGGGGAGAAGTGTTCCCAACTACTAAAGAATTCATTCATTTATTCAGCCTCTGCCACATGCCATCCCCTATTCTGTGTTCTGGGTATATAATGGTGAACTAGACAGCTAAGGTGGCTGCCCTCATGGAGCTTATATTCTTGTTGGAAAGGTAGACAATAAAGTAATAAAAAAAATTTTCATATAAAAATTTAGGTAAAATATTTATTGAGTACTTAGAATATGCCCAGCACTGTTCTCAACAATCTGGGTTACAGTGGGCAAAACCAGCAAAAAGCCTGCCTTTGTGGAGCTTACAACCTAGCAGCTGTGAAGAAAAGTTAGTGTAAAAGAGGACACCTTTAACGTGGGGGAGGGTGCAGCCACCTCTGACAGGATGGTCAGAGGAGGCCCCTTGAGGAGACTTGGAAGATGAGGAGGAGCCCGCCCTTTTGAGAGCTGGGGAAGAGCATTCTGAGCACAGGGAACAGCAAGTGCAAAGGCTCTGTGTGTTTAAGAACAGGAAAGTCGACCAGTGTGGCTGTAGAGGAACAAGTGGGCTGGGAGGTAAGCTGGGGTTAGGCCCTGTAAGCCACTAGAAAAGTACTTTGTATTTTGTAGTAGGTGCAATAGGAAGCCACTGGAAAGTTGGGGTTTTTTTTTGTTGTTGTTGTTGTTGTTTGAGACAAAGTCTCACTCCGTTGCCTGGGCTAGAGTGCTGTGGCGTCAGCCTAGCTCACAGCAACCTCAAACTCCTGGGCTCAAGCGATCCTCCTGCCTCAGCCTCCCGAGTAGCTGGGACTACGCTACCATGCCTGGCTAATTTTTTCTATATATTTTTAGTTGTCTAGCTAATTTCTTTCAATTTTTTTAGTAGAGACGGGGTCTCTCTCTTGCTCAGGCTGGTCCCAAACTCCTGAACTCAAAGGATCCACCCGCCTGGGCCTCCCAGAGTGCTAGGATTACAGGTGCAAGCCACCACACCTGGCCTGCCACTGGAAAGTTTTGAGCAGGATAGGAATATGACTTGATTTATAAAGGCCTTAGAATACAGTTGGCTCACCTTCCCTGTCTCTACCCCATTCTTCCCCCCAACACAGACACATCCTATCATAACATTTCTACCAAGTGGCTCTCCAGCCCAGTTGCCAGAGCTCCCAGGCTGGAGGAGGTGAAGGAGTCACGAAAGCTTGCTTTAGAACAGTTTCTCACCCTTGGCAATATTGATGTTAGGGCTGGATCACTCTGTTGTTGGGGCTGTCCTGTGCATGGTAGGATGTTAAGCGGCATCTCTGGCTTGTACCCACTAGATGCGAGTAGCATTCCTCCAAGTTGTGACAACCACAAATGTTTCCAGGCATTGCAAATGTCCCTTGGTGAGCAGTTGAGAATCACTGCTTTAGAAGGTTATTGTCCCTGAGACAATAATCTGTTCCTCACACTCTCCTGCATTATTGCCTTGGCAGGGCAATCACCTGCCCTATTTTACATTATCTCCCTCAGATTTTAGCAGGATGCTAAAATTCATTATTATTCATTATTTCATCAATGGGAAACTCACCAGGGTGACCTGTCCCAAGTGCCACCCAGGGAGGCTCAGCCTTCCGAAGTTCCCAGAGCCTTTAGTCCTGTTGTGGTGGAGGGGAGGAGGCAGTAGGGCTGGAACTGCCAGGACCATCCTGGGCATCTTGCCCAGCCACAGCCCTACTTGTGTGACAGGCCTGGAGATTATGACATTTCTAGAGCAGAGAAATCAGCAGCCCACAGATGGTGAAGGAACACCTTTGTCCCAACAGAGATTTAGATAAAGGTTCAAGGTGAGGCCACCCTCCCTTAGGCTGAGATTGGTAAGGGGTGTGGTCATGTGTAGCATCAGGATTCTAGGTGTGGCCTCTGGAGATAGGAGGAGCCTGCGTTAGAATCTTTGCCTCTTTTCGCTGGATGTAGGCATGTGCCTGTGAACCCAGCTACTCCTCGGGAGCTGTGACCCGCCACTATAATCTAGCCTGGCAGGCAACAGAGTGAGACCCTGTCTCTTAAAAAAAAAAAAAAAAGAAAGAAAAGAAAAGGAAAAAAAAAATCCTGCCTCTTCCCAGCTTTAGGACCCTACTAGACAAATCCTTCCACCTCTTTGAGCCTCGGATTCCTTATCTGAAGTAAAAGGACCTAATATTTATCTGCCAGGGCTCTCAATAATGGATGGTAAGGCTACTGGCTCTGCAATCCAGCAGACTTTGTTTCAAATCCTGACTCACCCACTTTATTAGCTGTGCAGTCTTGGAAAAATTACTTTACCTCTCTGAGCCTTGTTTTTCTTCTGTATATCTGAGGGTAATAACAGTATTTACCTCCCAGATTGTTGTGAGGATGGAATATAATATCCGTAAAGGATATCCTGCAGTTCAGGCACATAGTCAATACTCTGTGATCACCTTCAGCTTCACACAGGAAGTAAAACTGCAGAGGAAGTTAGGTCCTGGGACCCAGCGAGGCCACATGTGGACACAGACTGAGCCGGCAGCCCCAAAGCATTGAGGACATCAGGTGTCTCAGCTTCTGGACAGGCTGAGGCCATGCTTTGGGAACAGAAAGACCAGGCTGTCCTTATCTGTGTGGGTGCTGCTGAAGACCCAGAGAGACAGTGGGAGGGTAAGAGGAGGATAGTTGATGTCCCTACCTGGAGTCAGAAAAGTGCCCAGGGCTGACCTTTTACTTACGCATGCGGGAAATGTTGATTCATCCAGACACTCTTTGGCATTGCACATGTCCCTTGGTGAGCAGTTGAGAATCACTGCTTTAGGTTATTGTCCCTGAGACAATAATCTGTTCCTCACACTCTCCTGCATTGTTGCCTTGGCAGGGCAATCACCTGCCCTATTTTACGTTATCTCCCTCAGATTTCACTAGTACGCAAGTTATTTCATCAATGGGAAACTCACCAGGGTGACCAGTCCCAAGTGCCACCTGGACATTTGCAATGCCTGGAGAACTATGAGCAAAACAGAGCCAGCCCTGCCCTCCTACGGCTGTCAGGCTGCTGTAACACTGTCC
>NW_012138525.1:4625755-4710765 GCF_000956105.1 Propithecus coquereli | reverse complement strand
AAAATATATAAAAGTTACCATATTAATGATTTTAAATATACAGTTCCTTAGTATTAAACATAGTCACATTGTTGTATAGATCTGTTTATCTTGCAAAACTTGAAATTCTATACCCATTAAATAATTCCTTATTCCTCCCCTCCCCACCAGGGGCTTCTTTCCCATTCCGACAGGCCACACACACATTTGAGTTGGGATAAGCCAAGGGGGGTGCCAGTCCCACCATATTCCCTGCCCAAGGCCTCCCCAGCAGGCAGGTGTGGACAGAAACCAAGTCTCAGGGTCTTTCGGTGGGGTATGAGCTTGGTGGGTGCGGTGACAGAGTCCAAGAGAGGCTGCTGATTGGGTCCTGGGACCGGTTGGGAAGGTGTCTAAGGGAGGTTCATGGTTGTCAGAGGGTCTCCCCAGACACCCGAGCACCCACGCGCTTCGTGGACGATGAGGAGCTTGCGTACGTGATTCAGCGGTACCGGGAGGTGCACGACATGCTCCACACGCTGCTCGGGATGCCCACCAACATCCTGGGTGAGTGTCCCCAACCCAGCCAGCCTGTCTCCCCGGGGTGGCTTCAGGGCCAGGGCAGGACTCACCTATCTCTGCTACCCTCTCCCATCAGCTGGCTTGGTGCCTCATTTTCTATTGTAGCCAAACATCTTGGTAGCATCTCCCCACTGCCCCTTAATGGCTACTACATTGATGTTACAGCATCCAAACACCAGGGCTCCCGGCCTCATTTTGGTCTTTAGCTGCCTCCCTGCTCTGAAACCTCAGCAATTCCCTCAGGCCTGTGGGGACCATCCTGGGCTCCTCAGCCTGCCTTTTGAGGTCCTCTGCGTTCTGACCCCAAGCTTCCTTTCTAGCCTTTATTTCTTTCTGCTAGCTCTCGGGCCTTCTCCTCCACCCCAGTGAGAGTGCTCAGGGCCCAACAGAGGCCAGGACTGGGCACAGCCGACTCCTGGTCAAGATTAGAGAGTAACAGATGCCTCTCTGTGCCCTACCGTGAGCACCACTGGCCTCTCCTCTAGGCACCTATTCACCTCCCACTCCGTCCCTCACCCCCAGGGGAGATCGTGGTGAAATGGTTTGAGGCTGTCCAGACCGGCCTGCCCATGTGCATCCTCGGTGCACTCTTTGGACCGATCCAACTCAGTGCTCGGTAAGTTTTCAAGTGGTGGAGGACCAGGGGAGAACTCAGAGGGGCCAGGACTCCCAGAAATGGGAAGAGCACTCAGGCCCCTGAGCAGCCCTCTTGGTTGTCCATGAAGCAAGCGTACAAAGAACGGAGCAGAGAAGGGAAACTGGCCCAGGTCATTGTCTTCAGGGCACAAATAAAGCCTGGACATTTCCTGGGACCCCAGGGTCTTTTGGGCCAGGCCTCAGTGCCAGGTCAGAATGACGGGAGTCAGTGGGAAAGCAAGTTGATGTGAAATTGTGGAGTTAGGTAGCCCTTGATTTAAACCTGAGCTTTGGCACGTTCAAGATGTGTGGCTCTGGGCGTGAGATTTTACCTCACTGAGTTTCTGTTGCCTCATCTGAGAAGCAGGGATAATGACTTCCTCCTTAGGTCTGTGTGAGGATTAACTGAGAAAATGCACATCAAGTACTGAGCACATACAGTGCCTGGCCCTCGGGGACGTTCTGTTTTCTTTTTCCTCTGCTGCCCCACAGGAGCCTGCGAGTGCTGGTCTCAGAGCTGATCCCCTGGGCAGTTCAGAATGGGCGAAGGGCCCCAAGTGTCCTCAACGTATACTACGAGCGACGCTGGGATCAGCCCCTGGGGGCTCTGAGGGAGGAACTGGGCATCACAGCACCACCCATGGACATCCGGGGCATGGCCTAGGCCCTGAGCTGCTGAGCCAGGAGGGCCTGGCCTGCCTCCCCATCCCCTGCTTCCCTTGGGGACAAAGGGCTCCCTTGCCACTACCTTTGTTCTTTTTCTTTCAACACTGGCCCTTGAACATCATTTATCTTAATTTGTCATAACCACTGCTGAGTGACCTTGAGGACCAACACAGGAGGGAGCAGGCAGTACAGTGGGGTTCCCAGCAGAGCCAGGAGCTGTCCAAAGAGAACCACATGGAACAGCTATCAGCTGTCTGGGCTTGTGCTAGGATGTCTCAGGTCTACAACTCCTGTTCTGGACTCCTCTCCTCCAGCCAGGGTTTTCTGGGGGCAGGCTGAGCATCCTTGCAAGGGTAAGGGCTACACCCAGTTCCAAAGGCCTGAGAAGAGGGAGGAGAGGAGGCGGCAAGTGTGTTATCTGAATAAAGGCTCTATCAGGTCAGGTGTCTGCTTGTCTTCCCTTGGCCCAGTGATGCCCAGGACTTTGGCAGCCTTGGGCCTTCCCAGCACTGGGGACAGAAATTCCCCTCCCGCCTGAGCTTTAGCTGCTTGTCCCCTGTCCTCTGTAGAGATGGGCTTTCACTGTGTGGCCAAGGCTGGTCTCGAACTCTTGGCCTCAACTGATCCTCCTGCCTCAGCCTCCCAAAGTGCTGGGATTACAGGCATGAGCCACCACGCCCGGCCTCCCTTCCCCTTTCTGAGCCCCAGTTTTATCCTCGGTAAAATAGGACTCACCTCCTAGGGTTACGTGGTGGTTTCCTGAGGTGACGTTCAAAAGAAGAGCCTCCAAGAAGGGGCCCAAAGAGCAGGAGCTGTTTTATTCTCACTGTGTTCACAGGCACGAAGGGAAAGTGTGAGGCTGCAGTTCATTTTGCATTGGCAAATAGACATTTTCCTTGCGTCAGAGCCAAGGAGTGAGGACAGGCAGGATGACAGGTATCATTGGAAGAGTGGGTGGCCCTGTCTTGAGATTTAGAACCAGAAAAACTTCCAAGATGGCAGAGCCTTTAGAGTTGTTGGGGCCAACTCCTCATTGTGTAGGTAGGTGAATGAAGGCCTAGAGGTAGGCAAAGAATTGCCTGGAATACCTAGAACACAGGCCACAGGCCCCTGGTTGGTTTACCTGTGCCTCAGTTTCGCTATCTGTAACAACAGCTGCAGCTTATTCACAGCTGTACTATTTGCCAAGCAGTGAGTGCTAAGTACTGGAGATGCATCATCACCTTGACATCCCAAGGTCGCCACTGGAGGAGGGAGGTGGTACCATTACTTGTGTCTTAATGAGGCAATGGGAACAGAGCTGGAGTTGTCTGAATATCTGCCCAGCATGGCCACACCAGGGCCCCAACCATCCCTGCGGCCACCACATCCAGTTCAGCGCTCCCAGTGGCAGAGGGAGGACGTGGGAGGCTGGAGGCCTACCTCAAAACCACAGAGGTGGTTTTGGCCCTGCATGGTGGCTCACACCTGTAATCCTAGCACTTTGGGAGGCTGAGGCAGGAATATCGCTTGAGCCCAGGAGTTTGAGCTTGCAGTGAGCTAAAGTGACGCCACTGCACCCTACCTGGGGTGACACAGGAAGACTCTGTCTCCAAACAAACCACAAAAAACAAACCACAGGGCCGGTGCGGTGGCTTACGCCTGTAATCCTAGCACTCTGGGAGGCCGAGGCGGGCGGATTATTTGAGCTCAGGAGTTCAAGACCAGCCTGAACAAGAGCGAAACCCCGTCTCTACTAAAAATAGAAAGAAATTAATCGGACAACTAAAACTATATAGAAAAAATTAGCCGGGCATGGTGGCACATGCCTGTAGTCCCAGCTACTTGGGAGGCTGAGGCAGAAGGATTGCTTGAGCCCAGGAGTTTGAGGTTGCTGTGAGCTAGGCTAACGCCACGGCACTCTAGCCCAGGCAACAGAGTGAGACTCTGTCTCAAAAACAAAAAACAAACCACAGACCTTTCAAGAGGAAAGCCTTGTTCTGAGCTGGAATTTCTGCAGGAAAAAGAGGGGATGGGAGTGAGTTCCCTGTACCTCATCAATCTTTGCAGGATAGGCCACCTTTCCAAACCTCCTGCCAGCTGTTTGCACAGCTTCCCAGGGTCCCAGGCACCCCCACCAGAACTCATTAAAGTCAGTAGTGCCAAGGTGGCAGGAGGAGATCAGACTCTCAGATGGCCTTCTCTGCCCAGCCAGGTGGCTCACCTGCTCTAGCCAGTCAGTGCCTGGACCACCCTGGGCCTTTATAGTACTTGTGAGATGGACACGGCATCAGGATGATTTGGAATGGAGGCTGGTCTCCTAACCATAGGGTGGCATTTGTGTCACCAGCTCATAATTGGAGAAAAATTATACTGGCAATAGCTACAACTTACTGAGTTCTCACAACAGTCTGCGAGGCCTAGCCAACTTCTGCTTAGGAACATCCATTCTCCCATCTCAATAAATCATGTGTGCCTTCATCGTGCTTCCTGAACACACCAGGGTTCTTCCCACCATTGGGAACAGCACTCTGTCCCCAGGTTGTTACATGGTCAGCTCCTTGTCACATCTCAAATGTCACTTCAGAGAAGCCTTCCCTGACCATGCCACTGAAGCAGTCCCCTTCCCCCTCCATGCCATCACCTTATTTTCTTTAGAGCATTTACCACTCTGAGATTACCTTATTGGTTCATTTATTTACAAGTTCCGTGTTTGTCCTGGAAGGGCAGGGACCTTATTCTTTCCCTCTACTGCTGTGAACAGTGCTTGGCACACAGTAGGGGCTTGGCACTTCATTGTTGAATGAATGGAGGCCAGGCCCCATGCCAAGCACCCTACATGGAAAATCTCATTCGGTCCCCATGACAGCCCCATGGAGTAGAGGCTGATGGTAGTGAAGACCCTAGGCCACAGCTGCACTGTGGTGGAGCCTGTCCCAGGACACACAGGTCTTGAGTTCTCTCCAGTAGCCAAGGGAAAGCCCCCTTTCCCCTCTGCCTGATAAAAACCATATGTAGCTGACCCCAGAGCAGTGTTTGGGGACACAGCCTCCAAAGGCAGCAGACCTGGTCCTGCCAGTGACAGCTCTGCACCCTTGCAAGAGTCACGTCACCCTTGGAGCCTGTTTTCTCAACTATAAAATGAGGAGAGTAGTATACCTACCTCACAGCAGGACCGTCATGAGGCTCAGTAAAGTCAGACATGGTTAGTGCTTATTAGCACAGTGTAAGCACTTAGGAAATGGAAGCTGTCATTTGCCAGGAAGGCCCTTCAAGGCCTCTGAAGTCACCATGTACAAAGTCAAGGCAGAGGTATTTTATTTTGCACACACCCAGAATGGGAGGACTTCCATAGCATGGAGGTCCTAATGCCAAATGGAACTGAATATCTATGGGGTAAGCACCCACTGTGTGTTAGGGGCCAGACCACTTCAGTGCCCTGGAGAGCCTGAACTCCGCGTTTCTGGTAAGGCTGGAGGTCGCAGGATTGACTTAGTTCCCTAATGCAGTGCAGACAGAGGTCATGTCAGTGGAAAGGAGCCCCACCCTTGAGGTCAGTCTAAGCTTGGCCTTTCCTACGAATGACAGGACTCAGTCCCTGACCTTCGTAAGAACCCCCAATGGCTCTTCATTACCCCTGGGACAAACAGCACAGCCTGGCACACAAAAGCTTTTCCAATCACTTTTTCCCACCACACGGCTCTCCCTTCCCCATGTAATGTCCAAGCCCACTAGTGTTCGATCATTCAACAGATATCTTCTGAGCGTTTGCTCAGTGCAGATGCTGGGGGTTTGGTAGTGATTCAGAGCTCCATCCTTGCCCTCTGGGCAGTTGAGTAGTTATGACAGCTGAGGGCCTTCCATGTGCCAGCCCTTAGCTAAGAGGTTGACATTTATTATCTCCTTGAATTCCTATTTTTTTTTTTTTTGAGACAGAGTCTTGCTCTGTCACCCTGTGTAGAGTGCAGTGGCATCATTGTAGCTCAGTGCAACCTCAAACTCCTGGGCTCAAGTGATCCTCCTGCCTCAGCCTCCCAAGTAGCTGGAACTACAGGCATGCGCCATGCCCGGCTAATTTTCTATTAGATAGAGATGCGGGTCTTGCTCTTGCTCAGGTTGGTCTTGAACTCCTGAGCTCAAGCAATCCTCCTGCCTCAGCCTCCCAGAGTACTAGGATTACAGGTGTGAGCCACCACACCCAGCCTCCTTGAATCCTTACCCAGCCCCAGAAGGCAAGGGCCATGATTACTGTATTCCCACCTGTATTCAGGTGAGGACACTGAGGCTTTGTGGGGAGCGGTGACTGGCTCCAAGTCTCACTGCAGGGACTGGGAATGCACCCATCTGTGTCTGACTGTCCCGCAAAGACACTTTAATAATTACAATACTGTGTGGTGAGTATTATGCAGAAGTATTGTGAGCACTTGGTGAGGTACAACCTATTCTAGTCTCACCTCCACCCACCCTCTGTGTGTCCAGCCAGACTGTAAGCAACTTGAAGGGCAACTGTCTTGTTTTCTCTGTGTCCCCTTGCTCCTCCCCCTCAGGCCCAGTGCATTGTCTGCTGGGGTACCACCTTGGTTTCACCAGTGTGACAAGCCTGGCTGAAGGAGAGCAGGTGGCTGGTCACCAGCACCCTCCCCCAAACTCTCACCTGCCCAGTTTGCATATGACTTAGGTAGTCGATGTGGAAATACTCATGTTTACACTCATGGATCCTGGTGTGGATCAGGTCTGTGCCTCCAATTCACTTTCCCTTTCATTCATTCAACAAACATTTCTTGAGCTTCCATCATTTGCTGAGCTCTGTGGATACAATGAGAGATAATCTTCGAGTCCAGATTCCAATCTTGTATGTACTTGTGCTCAATGAGCCCGTAAACCACAATAATAAATATGTCAAGCACTGCTTCAAATGCTCCCCATGAATCTCCACACCAACCCTGTGAGGAAAGCACTGTAAATATGTCCCCATTTTTATCTTAATACATAAGAAGAAAATGAGACTTTGAACTTTCAGCTGAGAAGTAGAACCCAAGTGTGTTGGATGCCAATTTCCATGCCCATAACCACTGCATACCCTGCCTCTTGAATATGATACCCCTGGAGGAGGTGGTTGAGTTTACCCAAGTCCCTGAAAGAATGCACTCTGTACTCCAGAAGAACTAGGTCCAAATCCTGATCGGAACAAAATTTCATCTTTAATCCCTATAAACTCTGAAAAGTGCCCTTCTCCCTTTTCAAAGATTTTTACCGGACTAAGGGATTAAGGATCCATTTAAGGGCACGTGGCAACCGTGGGTGCCCAACATGTTTGGTTATCAAGGAATCTTGTTTCAGAGGCCAAGAGCTCCACAAGGTTGAGAATCTGGCCGTGCTGCCTTCCCAAACGCCAAGTTTATTGTACCAAAGCAGTGATAGGTGCGACCTGCGGTTCTTCTTTTTGAGCCTTATAAGGTACTGGGGGACCTAAAATACCGAACGGAAGTGAGGGAGGAGCCGTCAAAACTCGACTCTGGTGGGACTCGAACCCACAACCTTTGAATAACCACACCAGGCCTAGACTAGAAGTCCAATGCGCTATCCATTGCGCCACAGAGCCAGCCATCAAAACCTGCTCTCCGGCTCGCCTCTCTGCCTGAAACCGTCCATTTAGCGCTCTTCTAGGTGTGGCGCTGAGCCTTCGGTCAACTCTGCTCCGGCTTGGGCGCGTGATCCGGATTCTCGGCTGACAGTGTGGGTCGGGTGTTCCCTCCTACGTCCCGACGCCCGTGGCCTGCAGGGAGGGAGGGCCGGGGCGGAGCCGGAACGTCTCCTACGTTTCCTTTGGGTCGGGGTAGGGGTCTCCGCGGTCGGGCGTGGCTGCGCGGCGTGGACTACAACTCCCAGTGTGCCGTGCGGCAGCGCCACCCGAGCCCGTCGCACGCGCAGGGCCGCCTGGGGTCGGGCGGCGTCGGGCGCGCTGGAGCTCGCTGCGACGCCACCTCTGCGGCTCGCCGGCCCGGGGAAAACGCGGGAGGCGGTGCTGCCGGCCGGGGCAGCCGGTTAGGTTGCAGGAGGCGGGCGGGGGAGGAGCGTGGCGGGCGGGGCCGGGCGGCAGGAGGGGCTGGCCCGGCGGCCAGGCCATGCAGGGCGCAGAGCCGGGGAAGCACTGCTGAGATTCGGCTCTGTGCGCCCAGGGGTGGCTAATGCCCCCCGTGCTCCCCACTCCGCTGCTGCAACCGGGCCGCATCTGGACAGAGCGCTGCGCGGCGGAGCCGACTCCGGGTGAGCACAGGCTGGGCCGGTGGGTCCCTGGGCAGGGAGCTGAGCCGGGCCGAGTCAGGGGAAGGTGGCAATGCCGGTCTGGGGTGGAGGGCGCGCCGTGCCGCGCTCTTTGCCTGCCAGACGCTGTGTTATCCAGGGTGTCTAGGGGCGAGAGCGGTACACATGATCTGGGACGGGGGCCCGATGAAACTGGGCATCCCCTCCTCTCCTCTCCCTATCCCCCAGCCTTCCCGGACGGGTTCCTGCCCTCTGCTCTGGTGGGTTCTGGGTGGCCAGAGGTCTGAGGACCTTGGAGACCCAGGCATCGGGGTTGGGGGCGCTGGTTCAGTCTCCGCTCCCCCAGCTTTTGCTTTTCTCGAGGGGTGGGGGAAGGTGGTTTATAAGGGCTCCTTGTGGTCCAGACCATGTCCTCATCCTGGCTTGGAGGCTTTCACGCTGCTTAACAGCCATGACCTTCAGCTCCTCCCAAGAATAGGAAAACCCGAAGAAAAACTGAGTCCCATCAGCTATCCCCTTGAGCAAGTCCGCAAAGCGCCAGGAATAGAACCCAAAAGTCCTAATCTCAGCCCAGCCCCTGCGGCACAGTCAGCCATTCCCCTTCCCTTAAGCCTCAGTCCCCAAATATTTATCTGAGTGGCTTGCTCTGTGTGTATGTATTAGTGTGTGTGTGTTTGTGTGCGGTGTGGTGGTGGTCAGGTGTATACCTTCAAGGCTCTCTTCCCCCGCCCTTAATCAGCTTTGCCCCCTGGGCGGTCACCTCTCAGGCACATCCAGCCTCTAACTTGTTTGCTCGGTTGCCCTCTATTGACCAGCAGAGGCACTGCGCTGCCTGCACCTGTGAGCAGGGACTGAGCAGGGCTCCTTCCCCTGGAGCTGCCCCTTTGGGTGTTTTGACTTGGCCTGGTCATCCACAGAACGTCTCTGGGTCTCTGGGCAAGGAGTCAAGCTAGAGCACTTAAGTTAATACTCATGCCAAGCCATCTTGATTAGGGACCCTGGATGTCAGGAGAGTAAGTCTCACACCCGTTGCACAGAGTGGGAGACGAAGGCCTAAAGTGGTTGAGGGGGTTGCCTAAGGTCACTTGGAGAGTGGTAGCCAGAGGTGGGACTACCAGGCTAGAACCAACCTCCTGCTTCTCACCCCTGGAATTCCTCACCTCAAGTCCCATGCCTGTAGCCTGCCCCTTTTAGCCAGCCGTGGGACCCAAGCCTGGAAAAGGACCCCTGTCCTCAGTCACTCCACTTGGTATGGCTAAGCCTCACCACAGGTTGACCCTTTGGGGTTACACGGCCTGGCGGCCTGGGCTGAGAGGTGGGAGACCTGGGGAATGTGGACATTTGGGTCCACTGACTGTCCTGTGCCTGCAGGCCACAATGCTACTCGGGGCCTCTCTGGTAGGGGTGCTGCTGTTCTCCAAGCTGGTGCTGAAACTGCCCTGGACCCAGGTGGGGTTCTCCCTACTTCTCCTCTACTTGGGGTCTGGCGGCTGGCGCTTCATCCGAGTCTTCATCAAGACCATCAGGCGCGATGTCTTGTGAGTACCTGGTCCAGTCCTTCCTGGGGTCTCTCACACCATGCTAGGTTCCTGATCCCCCGGATCTTCCTAGACCAGACCCCATGATCTCAACCAGCCCAGGGCACTTGGGCCTCAGAAGAGCAGCCTCTTTCACACCCTTCCCCTGGCAGTAGTACCTGGTGCCTTCATCTCCAGGGTCAAAGTCTTCTCCCAGGGAATCTCCCTAACTTGAGGCTCTTTGGCTGGGGGCAGGGTTGGGGCCTGGGAGATACGTGAAGGACCAGGTGTGTTGAAGAGACATCTGCAAAGGATCCTGAGGACACTCTAGATTATGAAAGGGTGAAGAGGAACCCTGTGAGGCCCTGTCCTCAGGTTGGCACAGGTCTGAGGGGGGAAAGGGTCACTTAGTTCTAGAGCAGGGCCCCTAATCAGATGTCTGGGAGAAGCTGTTCCCCAAAGAAAACCAGGTATTCTCCACAGGGACGTCCAGAAACACCTGATCCATGCAAGGTGCTGGGCTGTCTCTGGCGCCCAGAGAGAAACAAGGCAGACTCAGTCTGCCAAGCTCAGACCGGTCAGGGAGAATGAAGGGGACACAGTAAATCCCTCCCCTGGCAGTGCTGTGCGGGCAGAGACCCTGGTGGCCTTGCTCACTACTGTGTCCCAGAGCCCAGCACAGTAACCCACACCCAGAACAGGCAGCTCAGTATTTGTCAATCTGGGTCAACTGGCACCCCAGGAAGAGTGGTAGCAGCGCGGCTGTGGGAGCATGGAGCAAGGAGAGGTGGCCTCTGTCCAGGGCCTTGGGGAGCCAGACACAGCCTCCTGGAGGAAAGGTAATTGTAATTGAGAGGTGCCTTGAAGGTGGTGGATGGAGGGGAGTCCAGCCAGGGGACATAGCATCGGCAAAGGCACAGAAGCTGGGAGCTCACGGAGTTCAAGGGGTCAGAAGGTGGCAGAGGCGGGGTAGGAAAGAAAATGTTGCCAAGTGATTCCACAGACACTTATTGAACATCTACTCTGTGCCTGGCACGGGACCCTGGGTCAAGGTGGTGACCGAGACAAAGGCCCACCCTGGCTCACAGGGAGAAAGACTAGACAAATCAGTAAACTGCTTGATTCACTGTGGTGATGGTCGGGGTGATACATGGCCTGTGGGAGGCTCCGAATGAAGAGTCTGGACTTTGACACGGAGCCCTGGGCCCTGGAAGGCTTGTGTCAGAGCAGCAGGCTGAGAGGGTTGTAGGAGTTGAGCTCCCGAGCCAGAAAGGCCTGGATTTCAAGTCTCGGCTCAGCTACCTTCCACTGGGGAAGGTCTGGGCAAGCCGTGGCACTGTGAGAGCTGCGGTTCCTCCGTGTAAGGGGCGCGAGGAATCACGCGCTCTTGTAGTGTCCTTGGGAGCCATCAGTGAGGTGGGGCATGTTACGGTGCCAAGCGCCCAGGAGGCGCTGGGAGTAGAAGTGTTGCAGGAGGCCTGGCTCGCAAGGCTTGGGCTGGTGAGGCAGCAACCTGGGCCGGGTGTCAGGGCCCCTCACTCCCACCCCAGCAGTCAGCTCCCCTGCTCGCTCCCCCACAGCGGCGGCCTGGTGCTCCTGAGGGTGAAGGCAAAGGTGCGACGGTACCTGCGGGAGCGGCGGACGGTGCCCACTTTGTTTGCCTCAATGGTACAGCGTCACCCCGACAAGACGGCCCTGATCTTCGAGGGTACAGACACCCATTGGACCTTCCGCCAGCTGGACGAGTACTCAAGCAGCGTGGCCAACTTCCTTCAGGCCCGTGGCCTGGCCTCAGGCGATGTGGCCGCCCTCTTCATGGAGAACCGAAATGAGTTTGTGGGCCTGTGGCTGGGCATGGCCAAGCTGGGTGTGGAGGCGGCGCTCATCAACACCAACCTCCGGCGGGACGCCCTGCTCCACTGCCTCACCACCTCCGGGGCACGGGCCCTTATCTTTGGCAGCGAAATGGCCCCAGGTGAGCCCCAAGGGAGCAGGGGACATGCAGGAGTCCCATGGGACCTTGCACAGACCCCCAACTCCCTTCTAGCCCTGCGGGAGGCTGTGTGTGTCAGTGCTTAAGGGCATGACCCGTGGAGTCAGACAGCCAAGGGTCTGCCACTGGTAAGCTGGAGGTCCTGGGTAAGGGACTAAATTCTCTGAGCTGTGGTGTCCTCACCTGCAGTTCCTAACTCGTCCTATTTTCAAGAAGATACTTCACCTGAAGCACTAGCGAAGTGGCTGACGCTAGGTGGCCCCTCAGATCCAATGGTAACTGTCCTTGTGACTGATTAGGGCTCATCTGCCTCATCTATATAATGGGAGCAAAGATTCGTTCCCCATGCTCCTTGTAAAGCTTGCATTTTATTAACATTTGCTGCTACGTTAGGCACTGACAGAGTACTGAGCTTGGTGCTTTACAAGAACAGCTCTCAAGGCCGGGCGCGGTGGCTCACGCCTGTAATCCTAGCACTCTGGGAGGCCAAGGCGGGCGGATTATTTGAGCTCAGGAGTTCGAAACCAGCCTGAGCAAGAGCGAGACCCCGTCTCTACTAAAAATAGAAAATAAATTAATTGGCCAACTAAAAAGATATAGAAAAAATTAGCCGGGCATGGTGGCGCATGCCTGTAGTCCCAGCCACTCGGGAGGCTGAGGCAGAAGGATCGCTTGAGCCCAGGAGTGTGAGCTAGGCTGACGCCATGGCACTCACTCTAGCCCAGGCAAAAGAGTGAGACTCTGTCTCCAAAAAAAAAAAAGAACAGCTCTCATCTTCAAGAAGACCAAGGGAGGTAGAGGTTGTCATCTCGGTTTCATGGATGATGAGCCTGGGGTTCAGAGGGGGTGAGGAACTCATCCAGGGTCACACAGTTGGTAAGCGGCAGAATTGGGCTTTAACCTTGGGCTTAACCACAGGGTCCCTGTTCTTTCTCCCTACACCTGTGGTTGTGGGATAATGGACAGGGATGTTATTAAGATGCTGAAAGGGAGAAGGAAAGATGTAGTGGGGAGAGGGGAGGGTTGGACGAATCGAGAGAAAGCCAGTGGGGCCAAGTGGGCTGGCACTGCCCCATGCCAGTGTGGGTGAATATCTGGATGTCTGTGCAGTGCACGGGGGAGCCCAAGAGGAGGTTCCCACTCTTCAAAGGGGATGGAGGGCTGCTGGCTTCTGACCCCAACTCCTCCCTTCCAGCTGGTTCCCCACCGAGTAGCACACAGTGCAATGGATAAAAGCCCAGGCCCTGCTGTGAGATAGAACTAGCGTTGTATCTGAGGTCCAGCATGTTCTAGCTGTGAACAAGTTCCTTTCATTTTCAATTTCATCATCTGTAAAATGGGCTGTCATTGATACCTACTTCCTAGGGTTGTGGGAGCAGGAGAATGCAGGTAAAGGGCCCGCTCTGTGGTTAGCCAGCAGCTGATGGAGCTGTTGTTCCTGTCAACACTGAAGTCCCAGGTGCTTCACCCACTTCTCTCCCCACCCAGCCAGTCTGCCCTGACAACATGCCCAGCCCTGGCATGAGCAGAAGTCCTGAGAACTTGAGGTTTCTTGGTCTGCCTGCTGACCTGCCCTGTCTCCCCTGTAGCTGTCTGTGAGATCCATGCCAACCTGGACCCCTCGCTCAGCCTCTTCTGCTCCGGCTCCTGGGAGCCCAGCACAGTGCCCGCCAGCACAGAGCACCTGGATCCTCTGCTAAAAGATGCCCCAAAGCACCTGCCCAGTCGTCCTGACAAGGGCTTCACAGGTGGGCTCCCCGTCCCCCACAGAGGGTTTCTAATAGGGGCCCAAGACACAGCACGGGCCTCAGGGCCAGAAGGCTTGAGTTCTGCAAACTTGCTGTGTGCCTGAACAAGTCATGTCACCTCCCTTTTTCCATCTGGAAAATGGGGACAGTAACCCTGGGACACTGGGGTTACCATGAAGGTGCAACGAGTTGATGTGTATGAAGATGCCAGGCACAGAGCAAGTACACAGGGGCTCACTACGTCCAATTCTTTGATTTGTTGAATAAGCCTTCATGGATGCCTAACAAGTGCAGGATGATGACCTGCAGAACCCCAGGAACTTCCTTCGTCTGAATTTTCGCTGGGGTTGCGGTGGGACCGGGGGCGAGGGGTAAGATCCTTTGAATATTCACCAAGTGCCCATCCAGTGCAGGACACTGCCGTGTCTCCAGCCGTGATCCTCTCCCAGCTCTGGGCTGTCTCCCCCACCCCCTCCTCCAGGCAGCCTCCCTGGGCCTCTCACCTCTCTTCCTTTATACTCCAGCTTGCCTGGTCCTTCTGCTCTTCTCACTCCCCTGCAAAGCCACCCTGCCTGGTGGCTCAGAGCTCAGGCTGGCGAGTCAGATCTGAGTTTATATCCCGGCTCTGCTGCTTCCCTGTGTGGCCGACACCTAACCTGCCCTCTGAACCTCGGTGTCCACAGCCACAAAATACAGATAATAACAGAACCTACTTTATGGGGTGGCTTTGAGAGTTGAAAAAAATATGGTGGATCAAGTCCTAACGCTAGGGTGTGGCAGGAAGGGCTCGGGCTCAGTAACTGGTCATTGTCCTCATCGTCCTTTGACCTCTCTTTCACATGTGGACCTGGACTCCTGGGTGCCTTTGTAAGCTGCTTCAGGGCAGGGACTCTGGCTGGTTCACCCTGCTGCCCTCCTGGTGCTTAGGGCCAGCAAACAGCAGATAGCCAGAGAGCATGAGATGCCATGGCATGTGCTAGAAGCAGGTAGGGTCATCCTGTGGAGCTCCTGACCTCCAGGAACCTCCAGTCTGGTAGGGCTGAGTTTCCTACAGAAACTATAATGGGGCAGCCCCTATTTAGGGCCAGGGGTGAGAAAAATACATTGTCAGCAGTGCAGAAGCTACCTCAACACCCCGATTCCTGCTGCTAATGCCTCCCCGTGCTCTAAGACTTAGGGCAGGCATCACCTCCGTCAGGAAGCCTACCTGGCGCCATCTTCCCTCCCGTAAGCCCGGGCCAAGTGTCACTGCCAGGCTTCTGTAGGTCCTGTGTTTCCCGCCCTCCCCCTGGTGCTTGGTGCTTAGTACAGGAATTGCCTCTGTCCTCATCTGACTGTCCCACTCAGCTATGACTCCCGAGAGGGCCTATGCCAATCGTAGTCACTAATATCTCTCCCCCAGGGCCTGGCAAGGAGCGAGGGCCCAGGAAATGTTTGTCGAAGGAGCGGATGCAGGCCTTAGAGCAGAGCAGTGTGTGAGGGCATCAGGGCAGGCTTCCTGGAGGAAGTGCGGTGGGAGAAGTGTTAAGGGCTGCACACATGCAGGCATCCGTCTGTGTGGTCCCATGCCCGTCCTGTGCCGCCCCCTCACAGCACTCGTGTGTCTGTTTTCTTCAGATAAGCTCTTCTACATCTACACGTCGGGCACCACAGGGCTGCCCAAAGCCGCCATCGTGGTGCACAGCAGGTAAGGGGCAGGTGCCCCAGTGTGGGCATCAGCATGGGCAGGGCCTGGGCGCCCCCTCCCTCCTGTCCAGGGGCTCACCCATCCATTCGCCCTGTGCCTTCCCAGATATTACCGAATGGCTGCCCTGGTGTACTACGGATTCCGCATGCGGGCCGACGACATCGTCTATGACTGCCTCCCCCTCTACCATTCAGCAGGTAGCCCTGGGCCTGCCCCCTCTGCCTCTAGCATCCCCCAGGGCCACAGGAACCCCACTTTTCTTCTCAAGCAGCACGTTGCAGTAGAAACACATGAGTTTTAGAGTCAAATCTGGGGCCGGGTGCAGTGGCCTGTAATTCCAGCACTTTGGGAGGCCAAGGCAGGAGGATCACTTGAGGCCAGGAGTTCAAGACCAGCTTGGGCAACATGGGGAGACCCCCCATCTCTTCAAAATATGAAAAAATTAGCCAGGCATGGAGGCACTCACCGGTAGTCCCAACTACTTGGAAGGCTGAGGCAGGAGAGTTGCTTGAGCCCACGAGTTTGAGGCTGAGTGAGCTATGATGACGCCACTGCACTCCAGCCTGGATAACAGTGAGACCCTGTCTCTAAAAAAAGAACAGCTCTGGCCATTGACTTGACCTCAGTCTTCTTGTCTATTAGGGTGTCCACACCAGCGTCAGTGTGTGTGTGGCAGTGTCCCATGGGGCGTCTGGGCTGGTCTGATACTTTAGTTCGTTTCCACAGATGTGCACAGCATTGCTGCTGGGTTTTAGAGGCTTAAGGGGAGACAAATAGATACAGTTCCTGCCCTCCAGGTGTTTAGAGTGGTATGTGTTCCTGAGTGTGGAGGAGGGGCAGGGAGCAGGAATGTGGCCCAAGGAAGAGCCGGGTGATGGAGTCTGGGAGGCTTCTGGGAGGAGGTCCCTCAAGGCAGATCGATGTGAGGGGCAGAAGCCCTGCAGGGCAGCTCTGTCCTGCCTGGCTGAAGAGCAGCTTTATGGGCTTGGGACAAACTCCAGACTCCCCTGGGAGCAGACTAAGGTACTGAGGCACCACAGAAGGGGTCTGAACAGGGAGAGATATGTTCACTTAGTGCAGGCGGGACAGGACAGGAAAGAGACCCGGAGAGAGGGCCTGAGAGGAGGTCGGCCTGGGTAACGGGGGCAGCTTCTGGAGGGAGGGTCTCTTGTTTCCCTGACCTCAGGGCCCACCCCTCTGCTTCAGGAAACATTGTGGGAATTGGGCAGTGCCTGCTCCACGGAATGACGGTGGTGATCCGGAAGAAATTCTCAGCCTCCCGGTTCTGGGATGATTGTATCAAGTACAACTGCACAGTGAGTGAGAGGGGAAGGGAGGGAGTGGGCAAACTGTCCCCATCCCCTTGTTACCCTCCCTGCAACCACACTTTGGGGCATCTGTCTTACAGCTGAGGTGGCCAGTCATTCAGAAGGGTTCACTTGGGGCAACA
The DNA here is from genome assembly GCF_000956105.1 of Propithecus coquereli. Lineage (NCBI taxonomy): Eukaryota > Metazoa > Chordata > Mammalia > Primates > Indriidae > Propithecus > Propithecus coquereli. Next base: position 4,694,285 of record NW_012138525.1, on the reverse strand, counting down.
TTCCCATTGTTGAGATGGGAAGACTGAGGCCGGGAGAGGGAAGAGATTACACACCCAGCCCCTGGGGAGGGTAGAGGCTCAAGGGATTGGGAAGTAGTGAAGTGAGGGTACCTCAGGAGCCTAGAGTCACACCAGGTCCACCCCCAGATCGTGCAGTACATTGGCGAACTGTGCCGCTACCTCCTGAACCAGCCGCCCCGGGAGGCAGAAAACCAGCACCAGGTTCGCATGGCACTCGGCAACGGCCTGCGGCAGTCCATCTGGACCAACTTCTCCAGCCGCTTCCACATACCCCAGGTCGCTGAGTTCTATGGGGCCACTGAGTGCAACTGCAGCCTGGGCAACTTCGACAGCCAGGTTCGGCCAGGTTGGGGAAGGGCGAGGCCACTGCGGGATGGGCCACGGGAGGCACTGGGCAGCAGAGAAGAGGGCAGAGTTCCAGTGCGAGAGTGTGGGTGCTGGATTCCCCTTGCCCTCATTGTCCAGTCTGGGGCCCACGGTGGAAGAGCCCAGGCCCAAGTCTTAGCCTTCGCAGGTGGGGGCCTGTGGCTTCAACAGCCGCATCCTGTCCTTCGTGTACCCTATCCGGCTGGTACGCGTCAACGAGGACACCATGGAGCTGATCCGGGGGCCCGATGGCGTCTGCATTCCCTGCCAGCCAGGTCTGCCTCGGGCCGGAATTGGGGGTCAGAGGGATAGGGGTTGGCCCGGGAAGGAGAGAAGCCAGGTGTGGGTGGGTGGGGAGCCCTGTTCTGACCAGTGGCCATCAGTCAGCTCTGCTCCTAGGACTACAAGGTTACTCATTTCTTTGTCTATCCATTCATTCACTCACCTGTCCATCTGTCCATTCATTCATTTTCATGTTGACTCGAGAAGACCCTGAGCCCGGGCTGCTTGGGATTGATTCTGGCTCAGCCCCTTAGTTCTGTGTCGTGGGCGAGTTATTCAGCCTCTCTGTGCCTGAGTCCCCTGATCTGCAAATGGGGCTGATGGCAGCGTCCTCCTCATCGGGTTGACTGCAGGATTATGTGTGGCAAAGAACATAAAGTTCTGCAAGCAGAAGTCAGGGAGCAGGGGCTCACGGTGCTGGTTTTATTAGGCTGTCCCCGTGCAGCGCGACCTCGTTGCCGTGTGTGCATCTTCCCATCCATTCAGTGAGCAGGCATCACCACATGCCTAAGGGGGTCAGACCTGCCGAGATGAGCTCCTGGGCTGGGGAGAAGAGGGGCATTTCTGTGGCAAGCAGTGTGGATCCAGTCAGATCAAGATGCAGGGTGCATTTGGCGAGGGGGGACAGGTGGCAGAGGTTGCCTAGGCCACATCTGAGTCTGCCTGCCCCACCCACTAGGTGAGCCAGGCCAGCTGGTGGGCCGCATCATCCAGAAAGACCCCCTGCGCCGCTTCGACGGCTACCTCAACCAGGGCGCCAACAATAAGAAGATTGCCAAGGATGTCTTCAAGAAGGGGGACCAGGCCTACCTCACTGGTGGGTCCCCAGCCCTTCACAGCCCCTTTCGGAGGAGGCGGAGTGGATGAGGGAACCTGCTCCCACCTTCAGAGAATATCTCCCCAGGACTCCCCCACCCCAGCTTTTAGGGTAAAAGAAGTCCTTATGCTCCAGCGAGGACTGCCTGGCTCAAGCCCCGGCCAAGGGTCAGCCGGCGCAAGCTCTGCTTCCTACAACCCCTCCCTAGGCGACGTGCTGGTGATGGACGAGCTGGGCTACCTGTACTTCCGAGACCGCACGGGGGACACATTCCGCTGGAAGGGCGAGAACGTGTCCACCACCGAGGTGGAAGGCACGCTCAGCCGCCTGCTGGACATGGCCGACGTGGTGGTGTATGGCGTGGAGGTGCCAGGTGTGTGTGAGGAGACGGGAGGTGTGTGCAGAGGCACCACCTGGGGGCACCTCCAGCCACTCGCCGTCTACCTTACTGCCCCCAGGAGCTGAGGGCCGGGCCGGAATGGCTGCTGTGGCCAACCCTGCTGACAGCTGTGACCTGGAGCACTTGGCACAGGTCTTAAAGAAGGAGCTGCCCTTGTATGCCCGTCCCATCTTCCTGCGCTTCCTGCCTGAGCTGCACAAAACAGGTGTGTCCCACCCCTGCGCCAACTCTTGGGTTCCAAGCCTAGGATCTTTCCTATTTCTTCTGCGGAGACCCAGTTGGCTGTTGTCTGACCTGTGCCTACAGCCTGGTCGGGTAGTTGATAAACTCACCTGCCCATGTAGAGTGAGCAGACTGAGTCTCCAGAGAAAAGAGGCTCCATGGTTCCTTCGTGGAACAAATACTGCCAGGCACTGTGCTGGGCCCTGGGGACACAGGTAGCAAATTCCGACGGGACCTTTGCCTTCTTGGAGCTTTTAGAGCAGGAGGGAAGGCAGCCATAGGACAAGGAATTCCAAAGATAAAGATTGGACCACAGGTCAAGCTGAGAGAACAGGAATGAAAGAACATTTGGGATGACTGGAAGGAGGTGATGCCCTGAGGAGGTGATGTTTCAGCTAAGATCTGAAGGAAAGGGAGGAATTTACTGGGGTGGGAGGCATTCTAGGCTTCCCTGACCAATGTGGCCCCTGCCAGAGAGTGGGCACCTGGACCTCTGGGGGCACCTGAAGCAGTAGGGAGGGTCTAGGGCTTCAGTGTGGCACTGAAGGACAAGGACACTGGTACCAGGCTCATGACCAAGACTGCGAGTTTCCTGGGGATTGGATGACACTGTGACTTCTGTCCAGGAGAGGCGGGGAGGCTATCAGATCTTGGGGTTCAGAGGGGCTTTGCTACAGAACAGACCACCCCTAAACGTACTTGCCCCGCAGTGGCATGAAATGACCATTTTATTTGCTCACAGTTCTGTGGGTCAGCAGTTTGGGGGTTAAGTTCAGCTGAGCGGTTCTCCTGTTGGCCGTGCCTAGGGTTACTCAAAGAGCTGCCATCACTTAGTTACTCGACTGGGGCAGGAGGCTCTAAGATGGCCTCACTCCCATGTCTGGCTCTCTCGTCTGGTTGCTTCTGCAGCACTGTCCAGCGGAACTTTCTGCGATGATGGAAATGTTTAGGATCTTTGCTGTCCAACACAATAGCTACTAGCCCTGCGTAGCTATTGTGCACTTGAAATGTACCTAGTGTGACTGAGGAACTGAAATTTACATTTTGTTTAATTTTAATTAAATTTAAATAGCCACATACAGCCAATGATGACGCTGTTGGACAGTGCTGGTCTGGGCCTCACTGGGGATGGTTCATCTCTGCTCCATGTGGCTTCTCATCCTTCAGAAGGCTAGACTGGTCTCAAGGCATCCCCAAGACCCTGGGGGCAGGGAGAGAGGAGGGGACGGGACTGCAGGGCCCCTTGTAGCCTAGACTCACCCAGGAATCCCACAGTATTGCTTCTGCCACATTCTATTGGTCAAAGCAAATCATAAGGCCCGTCCAGATTGAGGCCAGTGGGGATTGAGAAAGACTCCAGCTCTTGCTGGGAGAAGTGGCAAAGCCACATTGCAAAGGTGTACAGGGAGGGGAGGAATCTATAGCCCTTTTTTGGAAGTCTGTCACAGCCAGGCTCAGATCCCAGAAGACTGATGAGTATCGGTCTTCTCATCGTGCAGTGGGGCTAATACTGTTGATTGAAAGAGGCACAGTTTACATACTATTAAGGGGGAAAAAGGTGTTAATTAAACTATTTCAGAGATGTTAAAATTTGGAAGCATGTGCATCTTAGAAGATGAGATCACATTTGTACTAAGTAGGTGCTCAAGTAAAGGGTCATTAGTCAGGAGACCTGAGTTCTGGTCCCCCACTCTGCTGTCACTCAATGTGTGAAGTCGGGCATATAGCTTCCCTTCTCCAGGTCTCAGTTTCCCCATTTTCAAAATGGGTGCGGGTGGGTAACAAAGCTGTCCCTGTCCCCCACCTCTGCCTTGCCATGGCTCTTTGAGAAGCAGTACTTAAGGTAACAGATGGAGCATTCTTTGCAAATTTTAAAGGGTGGTGCCGCCTGCTCCCACACTCCCTCTCTCCTGTTTTCTCTCCAGCCCTTCTCTCTGTTCTTCCTCAATAGTGGTGGTCAGTTTCCTGGGAGCTCAGGCCCCTGCCCTGACCTGTCTGAGTTTTCCCCACTTCCCCAGGGACCTACAAGTTCCAGAAGACAGAGCTACGGAAGGAGGGCTTTGACCCAGCTATCGTGAAAGACCCGCTGTTCTACCTGGATACCCGGAAGGGCCACTACGTCCCACTGGACCAAGAGGCCTACACCCGCATCCAGGCAGGCGAAGAGAAGCTGTGATTTTCCCCCTACATCCCTCTGAGGGCTGGCAGATGCTGGATCCAGAGCCCCAGGCTCCACCCCAGAGGGGTCCTGGACAAATGCCAGACCAAAGCAAGCAGGTCCCAGAACCTCCACCCAAGGTTCTGGCCCCTCCCTCCAAAACTGCCAAGTGACTCACTGCCACCTCCCACACCCCCTCCAGAGGTTTTCCGTGAAAGCCTCATGTCCAAGTTATGTCTTCTGGGCTAGGCAGGCCCTCTGGTTCCCTGGCTGAGACTGACAGGGCCTTCTCAGGATGATGTCTTGGGTCAGTGCAAGGAGAGGTAGAGGGGTCACCAAGCTCTCCCTAGAGAGCAGGGAGCTTATAAATGGGACCAGGACAGCAGTCTCCAGACTGAGGAAGCCAACACAGTGGGCAGGGGCAGTAGTGGCTATTGGCTAGGTGGCCTAAGGATCCTGGCCCCCGAGCTGACCAAGTTCATTCAGCTTCACCCGTACCTCCAGGAGGGGAGGAGGAGGCCCCAACATGGCCCCTGATCTCCTCCTGCAACAGGAGGTCAGGACAGAGTGCCCCTTATCTCTCCCCACTCCATCATCCTCTCCCTGGGCGGCTGCCTGGCTGTTCCTCAGGCTGGGCCTTTCTGTCCTTGTGGGTCTGTCTGTGTCACCTTCTCCATCTCAGTCCTGCCGTGGCTATGAGAGGAGGAGGAATGGGGGAGGGGGGGCTCAGGGACCAATAAACTCTGCCTTGACTCCTCCTAGCCTGTGTGCAAACCACCCGAGCTACCCGGCCCCAGAGCCCCCCAGCCCACCCCTGGCCTGCTCAGGCCTCACCTCCTGCCCCTCTGGCCTGTTCACTCCCTCTTCCATTCATTCATTCACCTGGACTTAGGGACGCAGCAGGTAAGATGCCACAGCCCCTGCCTTCAGTGCGCAGCTGGGATGGGGGCAGTTTCCACCAGAGTCTGGCAAGCTGTTTAACAACGTGAGTATAAAAGTCCAAATCAGGCAGAGCACAGTTGCTCATGCCTGTAATCGTAGCACTTTGGGAGGCTGAGGCAGGGGTTTGAGACCAGTCTGGGCAATACAGCAAGACCCTGTCTCTACAAGATAAAATTAGCCAGGTGTGGTGGCACACCTGTAATCCCAGCACTTTGGGAGGCTGAGGGCGGGAGGATCGCTTGAGCCCAGGAGCTCAAGGCTGCACTGAGCTATTATCGCAGCACTGCACACCAGCCTAGGCAACAGAGCGAGACCCTGTCTCTAAAAAGAGAAGAAAAACCAAGTCCAAACCAGCTCTGTCACAAGCTTGTGGCCTTGAGCAAGTGACTCAGTCCCCTCACTTGTGAAATGGGAACCGTCAGTTAAGAGGATTCGGAAGCTAAAGGTAGCCATTATGAGGAAGGGGGTTGAGGAGAAACCCTAAGCCACGGCAGGATCCCTACTCCAGACCCTGCCACTCCCTCTGCCTCTGGTACATCTTCCCAACTGTTTAGGGGCTGGAAAGATCTGGGTGGGGCTGGCAGGGCGTTGCCGTGAGCGCCAGAGCAAGGCTGGCTGCCTGACCAGCCCGGACAGAGTCCAGGAAAGCTTCCTGGAGCAGTGCGGTGGAGAGCCAACTGTCTCCTAGGCCCCTGCTGTAGTCGCACCCAGGCCGGAGGCTCGCAGCAGGTGGGAAGGGGTTCCAACACAGCCCAAGGCAGTGGGAAATGCGAGCCAAGCCCCTGGGCCTTTATCTCCACTGGTGAATCCTCACCAAGTCTGCGAGGTGGGCTTTGTAAATGGGCCTTCCAAAGAAAGAACCAGAACTTGGAAGTTTTGAGTCACTTGGCCAAGGTCACACAGCAAGTAGTGGGAGCTGGAGTGAGAACCCGAGCCCTGTGCCCTTCCCGCACCCTCCTGGCTCCTGGTGCTGAAGACAACAGGAAGTCGGAAGAGCTTCCATTCCAGGCATGCCTGTGGAGCCAGCTCGGCCACACCCTGGGCCAGTGGCTGACAGGTGGAGGGTGGCCAGGCCGAGAAGCCTGGGGTGCCTCCTGGGAGAGTGACCTTTGAAAGATAGAGGACTCTAGTGCTTGTCTCCGGAGAAAGCGGCGGGGTGGGGGCAGCAGAGCTGGAGTGGGGAGCGACACTCAGGGAGTTTGGGGATGGCAGGCCTGGCTGCCATGCCTGAGTGTGGTCGGCAGAGGGCGTGCAGAGCTTGGGGCATCTGGCCCTGGCCCTTAGAGCTCAGCCGAGGGAAGCAGGAAGCAGGAGCTGTGAGTCCCACCTCACGCCCAAGCAGGTACCAACTCAGAGGACCCCATGGCAGGCCTTTTAGGGCCTTGGTTGGGCTTCCAAGAGCCTGGACTTGGTTACGGTGCTGCTTTGTGTCTTTAGCTCTCATTAGTAAGTTCTCTACAATGGGAACAAGAAGCCTTTGGAGAGGGGCCATTCCTTCTTCCAGGTTGAACACAGTTGCCGAAAGGCAGTATGCAGTGGTGGTTAAGAGCTCCAACTCTGCAGTCAGCAAGGCCGGCATCCAAATCCCAGCTCTACCATTTGCCAGCCTAAGCCTCAGTTTCCTCTCCTGTAAATGGAGATCAAGAAATCCCTCCCTTGGGGATTGCAATGTGAAAATGCAGTGAAATTGTGCATGGAAATCTCTTAGCACGGGCCTGGTGCTGGTATCTGCTCAATGCATAGTAATCAAAAGAAAAAAAGTCATGTCCAGATGTTGAGATCCCAGACTAAGCTGTTTCCCACTTATGCACTGGACACCTCTCCCTCCCCATATCCCCTCCGTGATGGAAAGGGATAGGTGGGACTACTGCATCAGGCCATCCCCAAAGCATGGCTATGTGTGTCATCTCCATGCATGAAATAGGTGCTCAGTACATGCTTGTGAAGTTAATTAACGACAGCCACTGTTCATCAGGAATTTCCTGACATTTTACAGAGCTTCATGTAAGTTCATCTACACAGCAAATTCTAAATGCCTACTCTGCAGGGGTGGGGGGTCCAGAGCTGCCATAGGAGCAAAATAGATCTGCCCTCAGGGAGCAGACGTCCCCAGGGAGGGGAGGAGAGGGCTATCCTCGGCTGCACCTAACCCAGCGCCCTGGGGTGGGGGTGGGGGTGGGGGTGTTCACTATAGGGCTTCCAAGGAAGAATGTTCCAGACCAAGGGAGCAGCTGCATGTAGAGGCTGGGGATGCAGGGCAGTGAAGCTGCAGGGCTGGGAGGGGTGTGTTAGAGTTAAGGCAAGATATGGAAAGTGAAGCTTTTGTGGGCATTGATACTTCCACATCTCCAGGGACTGGGAGCTCCATTGGAGGTCCTAGTATCAGGTCAAACCCGCTTCCTTAGACTCGCCAATGGTCACCAAATATGGAGCACCTACTACGTGCCAGGCCCTGCGCAAAGCATTTTATGTGCATGATTTTATTAAACCTTCTTAACAAAGCAGCTACAATTTTTCTCACCATTCCACAGATGAGGAATCTGAGGCTCAGAGGGGCAAAGTCTCTCCAAAGACTGCAGAGCCTGTGAAAGGCAGAGCTGGGAGGAAAGTCCCCTTCCTCAGTCTGTGTTCCCTCTTCAGCCTGTCCCCTCTGCAGTCTGTCTGCTCTGCCTGGGGAGGCTGAAAGAGGCCAGCCTTGAGCATCCCCGGAGGTCCAGCTGCTCTTGGGACAGGCAAGTGGCTGCCCAGGCCAGTGCGTGGCATATCACTTTCAATTCCTGGGAAGGAGGTTAAATAGCTCTGAGGGGCCCGTTGATGCTGCGCAGCAAGGGAGGGGGGACCGAGTGACTTTCAAAGGGGCCTGAATGCGTGGCCAGCCCCTCCCCACGAGGAGGGGGCCCTGCTTCCTCCCCACCTAATGATATTCTGGGCTCAGCCCTGGTCTTTGGCGGCAGTTTAACCCGAGCCAGAGCGGATTTCTTTCTCACTGATCTCAGCTTGACACCCAATTAGCACAAGAATGGGAGGAGGAAGCCTGTGAGAGGCGCCTCCCAGCCTCCCAGGGTGCGCGAGGGGAGTGGGCGGCAAGACAAAGGGCAGCAGGCAGGGGAGCACCCGCGCCCTAGCCTCCCCCACAGACCCCGCCTTTGTCTCCCCTCGAGCTTCAGAGGGGATGGAGGCCTACACCTGGGCTGGCTGACCCGTTGGAGGGGACAGGGAATGGGGCCCAAGCCCCTGTTGTTCGTGAACCTGAGGGAAGGCATTTGGGTGAGACTAGCTAAGGGGCGGCAGTGAGGGTCAGCAAGTAGGGGCTGGGTCCTGAGGGCACAAAAACCTGGGGTTGAGGCCTGCCGGGTCATTCTGAGTCTCAGTTTTCTCATCTGGAAAAGGGATAATGAATAGTCGCTGTGAGGACTCAATTAGGTAATGCATGTGAAGCACCTGGCAGGTGCAAAGTGGGTGTTCAATAAATACTCTTTGAACAAATACGGGTTTTTTTGTTTTTTTCGGAGAGAATCTCGCTCTGTCAACCTGGGTAGAGTGCAGTGGTGTCATCTTACCTCACTGCAGCCTCAAACTCCTGGGCTCAAGCGATCCTCCTGTCTCCTGCCTCAGCCTCTTGAGTAGCTGGGGCTACAGGAGGGCACCACCACGCCTGGCTAATTTTTCTATTTTTAGTAGAGACCAGGTCTTGCTCTTGCTCAGGCTAGCAAAAACAATACGTTAAGCTAGTATTGTTACCAACCCAGGGCCTGAGTTGGGTAGGCTTGGGGTCAGGAGAAGGAAGGGTGTTAGAATGAGAGCTGGGCATCCACAGAATGAGCTGACTTACCCAAAAGTGAGCTCTCCGTCTCTGGGGCTATGCCAGAAGCTGGAGGACCACCTGCCTGTTGAGACTGCAGGAGGGAGGGAATGCCTCTGGCCTCCTAAATGCCCTCTCCCTCCCTTGGCCTTCCACATCCCTTTGGACTTGTGCTTCCATGTGACCTCATCCTAGAAGCCTTCTCAGGGTTAGAGGCCTTCTCTGGTTCTCCCTCCATAGCACTAATCTGCACTGTGTGGCCATTTTTCCCTTTAATGGTCTTCTAGAACATCAGCCCTTGGAGGGGAGGGACCCATTGGTTTTGTTCACCATTGTGTTCTTAGCACCAGCACTGGGCCTGGCATGTAATAGGCACTCAATGAATGTGAAATGGATGAAGCTCTTGAAACGCTCCCAAGCACTAGGATCCAGCTCTGGGAGGCAGTTCCCAGGGTCAGAAGATATTTGGCTTACAGAGGTGGGTTGGGATCAAAGGTTGTAAAGGGCTCTGACTGTCCTTATCTTGTTGGCAAAGGGAAGCTGTTAAATGACTTTGAGCAGGGGAGTGACATCACTCATTCATTTATCCACTCATTCAGTGAGCACTTACCAACACCTACGATGTACAGAGCTCCTTACTACATGCTAACGATCCAAGATCAAAGAGCAGTCAGTGCCCTGGAGAAGCTAAGAGTCTAGTGGAAGAATCTTAGAATATTTTTGCTGAAAGGGCCTTAAAAGATCATTTGGTCCCAAACCCTCTTCTCAGATTGGGGAAATTGAGTTTCATAGAGGGGAAGTGACGTACCCACCTGGCATTGTGAATGTGGGTCCTCTCCATTAACCATAGGATTCTTCTGTGCTTTTTGAGGACCAAGACAATATCTCATGTGTCCTCATTTTACTAGTGCCCTGGAACAGGGCCTGGTACATTGAAGGGGCTCAGAGCCGTCCATGGAGTTGAACTGTACAATGAAGCCAAGGCCAAAGAGAGGGAGGTGGGAGGCAGGCAAGCCAGAGAGGAAGTGGGTACAGGTGAGGTGATAGCTGGGCATAGGGGGTTGTCTAGAAGAATCTGGGGTTCAAAGTTAGGTTAGAATGGAGACTAACCCAAATTTGGTGACTGGATGTGAGAGGAGGGAGAAAATTAAGAATGTTCAGGGTTTCTTGCTTGTGTGTTTTGGTGGGTGGTAGTGGTATTCTTGAGATGGGGAACACAGAGAAAGCCTGTTTTAGGGGAAAAGGCACTACGTCAGAATTCATTTAGTCCTCACTACAATGCTATGGGGTTGCGCTATTATCCCCCTTTTACAGATGAGGAAACGGAAGCACAAAGATGTTAAGACACAGCTAGGAAGTGACAGGACCTGGATACAAAGCAGGCAGTTGAACTAGCTCTCAACCATTACATCGTTCTGTCCTTAACCACTAGACTATGCCACCGTCCTCTACCAATGCTTAGCTCAGTTTTGGAAACGATGCTGTTCAGATATCCATGCGGCATCCACTTCAGTCCATTTCTGCCCTGGGCTTTTGCAACAGGCTCCAGTGGTCTTCTTGTCTCCTTCCTTGTTCCCCTCCAAAGTATTCTACACACTGCAGCCAGAAAAGACATTTTAAAGCACAGTTCTAACAATGCTACCCTCTTCCTCAGCCTCCTAGAGACGGAAATACCTGGCTTACAGGGCATAGTTTGCCCCTCCCTGCCTTTCTAGCTTCATCTCCTACCAGGTTCTGTGTTCCCCAACTTCCAACTTCCTCTCTTGGTGTTCTAGCATGTTCTCACCCAGAGCCTTTGTGACTTCTGTTCTCTTCATTGCAATGCTCCCAGGGCCTTCTCTCCCCTCATATCCACCTAGTTAACTCCAGTCAGGCTTTAGAGCTCAGCAAGTCCCATCTAGTCAGTTTTCCTTTCGAAGTTGCTGTAACTTATTTCAGTTTGGTGAGGGGGAAGGCGGGGAGAAAAAAAAACCGTTCAGTTTAAAGTTTTACATTTATTATTATGAGCATGTTGCTTTGATTACAGTTAGTCTGCCCATCAGACTGTGAGTGCCCTAAGGCAGGAACCCTGCCCATCCCCTTTACCACTGCATCCACAGCTCCGACCAACATGCTTGGCACACGGCGGTGCTTTGCACAGCTGTAATGAGTGACATCCAAATCGACATCGAAAGGCGCGGCTGGATAGGAAGTCGATAGCTCAGGAGAGAGATTTCTGGGTCGGAAATAAAGATTTGAAAGTCACTGGTAATTCAAGCAAGACGAGTGGATGGGCTCGCCCAAGCAGTGTGTTGACTGAAGAGAAATTTGAAACTAATGCAACATAAACAGTAATGTGACTCGCAGTCACGTCGTGAAGATGCTGGGGGGCTCTTTTCCGCCTACCGTGGTCTACAGGACGCTTCCCAACCCGGTGTCTGGGCCCGGGCTGCGAAAAGCAGAGGGAGACCTACTCACGAGCTCTCGCAGCGTCCGTAACCATTCCTCCTCCACCCTACTCTCGCCGTCACTCCCTCCTATAGCTGAGGCGGATGGGTTCCCTGGGCACCGCCTCTTCCGTTCGCTGCGCCGGGGGGGGGGGGTGGTGACCGGAAATGGGCAGGCGCGCCGGAAGTTGAGGGAATTTCCTGCGAGCTCGGCTTCCTCAACATGGCAGCGCCCTTGTCAGTGGAGGTGGAATTCGGGTGAGTGGCAGAGCTGGGGCGCCCGTGGGGATGGGTTGAAGTCGTCGGGCCCTGAACTCCCCTCCCTCTGCCTTGGGGCCTAACACGGCCGAATTGTCAAGGTTCCCGATGCCTGCCGTGAACTGCGCCGCCCGCCTCGGAGAGTCTGAGAGGCTCAGTCTCTCTTGGCGAAGAGGCCGTATGTCCGGAAATAGAGGCGCACACTTGGGCGGGGAGGCGCGCTGTGGGTACTCCTTGGTGCCCCACGCCCTGCAGGACTCAACGGGCGTGACGGTTAGCAGGCAGCCTCCCTGCCTTCTTTACCAATCCCGTTTCGGACCGATCCCGTCTGTTTGGCATCTGAGCTCCTAGAATCTAGAAGCACCATCCTTCATCCCCTGATTTCTGCCTGCGGGCAGCAATTTCTGCTTACACTGTTCTTGGGGTTTTGTTTCTCATAGGATGTGTGGCCAGGACGGGACGACTTTCTTTCGCTTTCCTAAGACTTGAGGATGTTAAACAGACCTGAACCTCTCTCAGGACAGTCAGTAAACTTGCTGAGTGCCTTCTGCACATCTTGAGTCGGGTGGAGATTCTGAGTCGGGTGGGATAAATAAGAAACCACAGTGGGGGGGACTAACACTGACAGTATGGTATGCATAAATGAAAAATGAGGAAATTGGGACACACAACAATAACTGAAGAAACAGAGTAAGGAGGAAGTCTACTCAAGCCGCTATCTTGTCCCTCCTGCAAACAGAGGTTTGTCATAGTTGCAAAGCTGAGAGAAACTGCGAAGCTTAGAGAGAAGGCAAAGAAACAGGCCCTAAAAGATGGGTGGTATAATTTCCAGAATCACATGGAAAAGCTGGGATTAGATGTGAGAGAGAGAAAGAGAGTGTGTGTGTGTGAGTGAAGATAAACAAGCCAAGGAAAGGAAAAGTGTGAAAGGAAAAGTCTGGGATAGAAATCTAAAACCTCTGCCCAAATGCCTTTCCTCCCATTGGATGCCCCCAGTTTCTTTCATGTTTTCCTTTCATCGGGTAGTTCATTCACCAGTCATTTACTGAGTGCCTACCATGTGCCAGGCAGTGAGCCAGACGCTGAAGATACAAAGATAAATAGAACTCTGTCCATGCCCTACAGTGTTCAGCATTTCTGTCCCTTAGAAAAGGGACAGACTCATGACTATTAAGTGCATCTTAATTGATATTGTCTGGCCACTTGAATCCAATTAGAACTTTATTGGTCTGACCTCCTAACTATTTTGCCTCACTGACCCTTGGCCCAGCTGTACTCCCCAAAGCCTGGGAGTTCTAGGAGGATCCCTGCTGCTTTGACAGGCCTCAGCAGAGCTGAAAGGAGAGAAGCTCCAGACTGCCAGTGTTAAAATTTATCTACAGCCAACTTGCCTTTCATTCTCGCTGACTCATGGTATTTGCTCATCAGAAATGTCTTCCGTCTGCCAAGTACTATACTGGCAACAGTGGGAAAGTCATATGAAGATGTAGCCCTTGCCCTCCAGACCTTACATATCAGCGTAATTTTCCCTTTCTGGTCTGACATCTGTAGCCTCACCCTCTCTACCTCCAAGAGCAATAGTGAGTTCCGGAAAGGCAGGACAGCATTCCTCCACCCAGTTCCTACCACTTCCACCCACACCACAGTGTCCTGTGAAAATTGCAGCTTCTCAAGAAGCAAGAATGCCAAAGATGATGCCAAACCTAGGTCCTTTCTCTCTTTGTCCTTGTCTCAATGCATGTTTTTGCTCCCAACCTTTATTTCATTTCCTATGTCTCTTAGCAAACATGCTTTGCCCTTCACTCGGAACCTGAGCAGATTTGCAAAGATGCTGCCATGCCCATCATTTTCTCCCTTTTGTTCCTGACTGGCCCCACTCCCACTCTGATCCCGGAAGAGTCTAGGTTAGGACTTAGCCTCTTTCCCCTGAGAGCAGATGTCCTCTTGGCCCTACCAGCTCTTCTTCTTCTTCTTCTTTTTTTTTTTTGGAGACGGGGTTTCTCTCTGTTGCCCAGGCTAGAGTGCAGTGGCATAATCTTAACTCACTGCAACTTCAAACTCCTGGCTCAAGCAATCCTCCTGCCTCAGCCTCCCAGTAGCTGGGATTACAGGTGTGTACCACTTGCCTGGCTAAATTTTTAAAAATTTTTTGTAGAGATGGGGTCTCGCTATTGCTCAAGCTGGTCTCTCCTGGGCTCAAATAATCTTCCTGCCTCTGCCTCCCAAAGTGCTAGGATTATAGATGTGAGTCACCATGCCCAGGCCCAACCCCCACCAGCTCTTCTGTAGACCGTTTAGAAGGCCCCCTGCATCTCCCTCTCGTCAGTAACCAGTTCTGCCATCCTTTGTCTTACCTCCTGAACTGTCCTTAGAAGAAGAGCATTTTCTCAGGTCATACAGGGTTCAAAGTATATAGTACAGATGTATTTTGTGTTCCTGTGGTCGATGTTGTAAAGGCCCAGATGTGAGCTTCCCTGTGTTCCATCCTTTTTCTTCCTTCCTGAGTTGGGGAGCAGGTATAGGCAAAGGTTGGGGGAATGCCATTAAGGTCAGAGAAGTGGTAGAAATGGACATTTTTATTCATTCAGCAAATATTTGTTTAGTGCCTGCTGTATGGCAGGCCCTATTTTAGGCAAAGTTTGTAGTCCAGCAGGTGGAGGGGACATAAATAAACCATACACACACACACACACACACACACATCACAAAAAAAAAAGAAGATAAACTAGAAAAAGTGAAGGCAATTTTGGAAATGTCTGTATTTGTCGCTGGTATCAACAAACACGTCTACCAAGAATTGGAGGATAGGAGGAAGATAGAGGTATCTTAGTTGAGTTTGACTAGCAAATCCTATCAGATGTCCAGACGTAAAAGGACCTAGCCTTGAGTATCTCTGGGGCCAGAACAGTCCCCTTGTCTGCCTCCCTGAATCACTGCAGACACTGGACAGACACCTTCCCCCACTCCAGATGTGCTGACAGGAGAAATGCCAACCCCTCCTTGAGGGCCAGAGAATTCAGTGATGACGGGTCACTCTCTGAGCCAGACCGGTTCTCTCTTCATTCGCTTGTAAAGGAAAAAACAGCCTCAGCCTCTGAGCCTGGCACCACCAGGTTGGCCACTCTTGGTTGTTTGCCTGAGTCCCAGTGCCTCCAGTTCCCATCCCTCTTCTCTGACCCCCAACTCCTGAGCCCCTTGCCTATCACCCTCCCCCATCCCAGCTGCTGCATGTGCCAGCCCCCACCCAGGAGAAAACGAAGCTCTTGGAAGGGGATAAATGGAGGCTCTGTGTGGGCTTGCAGCTGAAATGGCCCTGTGCACGGCCACAGATGGGCCTCCTCTCCCCCTCCACATTTCTGCATCAACAAAGCATGACCTTGTTTGGATGACAGTCGCCCCATGTTTCCCCTATGACAATGCTTGCCTTGCCTTTGCCTCTCAGTGACTGTCTCAGGACATCTCTGTTCCCTGAAATTGGGAAAGGATGGTAGGGTGGAAGACATCGTGCCCATCAAAAGTCTGTTAAGACCTTTTCAGTTAAGAGCGATAAAGTCCGAGATGGGATCAGGAGACCCAGAGGGAGAAGCGGGTGGGGCACTGAAAGAGCCCTGGGGCCCGCCTCAGAAGCTAGGCTTGGTTCCGAGCGTGTCTGCTGTCCCAGCCTTCCCTTAGCCAGGGGCTGTGACACAGAAGTGAATCAAACTCTGCCCTCAAGGGGCTTTCTAACCTTTGGGGAATCTTGTTTGTTTCTGCCAAGGCTACTGGTGCTGAGCAGGAACCAGTTAGATTCAAATTCTAGTTCAGCCACTGCCTGTTTGACCTTGGACAAGTCATTGAACCTCTCTAGGCTTTAGTCTGCTTCTCCATCAAATGAACTTAATGTCTGCCTCCTTCCCCCCTTCCCTGGGATGCCCTGAGGATGAAATGATGAGATGATGTGGGCAATTCTTAGTTGATGCCAGGCCCAGTGGACTTTCTCAGCCTCCAGCACTATGGAGTGCCCACCAGGACAGCAGCAGGTGGCACGGGCAGCAGCATTTCAAACCCTCACCAGGCCAGAGGAAATCTCTAGATGTACAGGGTCTCCAGAGTGCCTCACAGTGGCTTCTCAACATTTTTGCAGGTGGAAAGACTGAGACTTAAGAAGATTTTGTCAAGTGCCCATGGTCTCTCTGTTAGGGAGAGATGGGGCCTGTGTCTACACCTGTGTGCCAAGCTGCCTCTCTAGAAGACAGAGTAAAATCAAGAGCCTGCAAATTCGGGTACTTGATAACTAGTAAAAGTTATTTATATCCTGCTTTACCACATTAGGAAGTCACAACAATGGGTCACTAGTACCCAAGGTGTTCCTAAACCTTGGTCTCTTCATCTCTTGGGCTTCCACTACCAGCCCATCCTCAGTTTTCAGTTTCAGCTGCCTCCTCCTGTTTGCAGGAGCTCACCTGGCTGTCTTTTTCTCTGGCCCTCCTTTGCAGAGGCGGTGCGGAGCTCCTGTTTGATGGTGTAAAGAAACATCAAGTCACCTTACCTGAACAGGAGGAGCCCTGTGAGTATTGGTCATTGGTCAGACGCTGAATCACTCAGCCCTGTTCAAGTGGTCATAAGTAGGATTGCCCTGGTCAGTGGAGAGGAAGGAAGAGATCATCGCAGTACTCTTCCCCCATCTTCTCTGGGGTCAGCTGGCTTCATAAGGGAAGTGTGTAGCTTAGTCCTTTTGTGGAGGTTCTGTGTTCATACAGGCTTGAGTTTGAATCCCACCCTTAGAACCTTAGGCCAGTGACCTCATCTTTCTGAGCTTTAGTGTTGTTATCTGTGAAGTGGGGATGGTAATCCCTATCTCTGAGGATTGTAAAAGGAGTAAGCAAGTTATACCATTTGTCTTGTTTTTTTTGTTTGGTTTGGTTTTTTTGGAGACAGAATCTCACTCTGTCTCCTGGCTAGAGTGCAGTGGCATTATCATAGCTCACTGCAACCTCAAACTCCTGGCTCAAGCAATCCTCCTGCCTCAGCCTCCCAAGTAGCTGGGACTACAGGCACAAACCACCATGCCTGGCTAAGTTTTCTATTTTTGGTAGAGATAGGATCCCTCTTGCTCAGAGCTGGTCTTGAACTCCTGACCTCAAGCAGTCCTCTTACCTTGGCCTCCCAAAGTGCTAGGATTACAGGTGTGAGCCACTGTGTCTAGCCTCATTTGTCTTTATTATTATTTTATATATATTTTTTTTTTTTGAGACAGAGTCTCACTGTGTTGCCCGGGCTAGAGTGCCGTGGTGTCATCCTAGCTCACAGCAACCTCTAACTCCTGGGCTCAAGCGATCCTCCTGCCTCAGCCTCCCAAGTAGCTGGGAGGCATGCGCCACCATGCCCGGCTAATTTTTTCTATATATTTTTAGTTGTCCAATTAATTTCTTTCTAATTTTAGTAGAGACGGGGTCTCGCTCTTGCTCAGGCTGGTTTCGAACTCCTGAGCTCAAACAATGTGCCCGCCTCGGCCTCCCAGAGAGCTAGGATTACAGGCGTGAGCCACCGTGCCCGGCCTGTCTTTATTATTAAAATATGGCAGCAGAGAGAGGTGCTCATGAGAATGTAATAATGTGGATGGGCTCACGTTATCAGAGGAAGATTTAGATTAGAAGAAAAATATCTAGCCAAAAAGGTCAGAAGAGGGAGGTTGACTAAGGAAGATGGTGGGTTATTTTTCATTTGTTCATTCAAATACTTGTTGATCTTTCTTGAACAAATAATATACTGAGACCCTTCTGTGTGGCAGGTCAAGTACCAGTCACTGGGCAGATGGACACGAACAAGAGCCAGTCCCTGCCTTCAAATTGAGAGGTTTCAAAGAGTTGACCTGCAGAGCTCTGGCTGGGTAACAATCAGTATAGCCTAGAGGCAATGAGCTGGACATGGCAACTATTGAGATCTTTTGCAACCCTAGCAGTGGACCCTAGAAGTGCTCAGGGATGGGATTCCTGTCTCCACCTCTAGCTGAGATATTCTGGGAGAAGAGGGCATCGATCATAGAAGGTGGCAGGGGAATGAGATTCCTGGAGGTGGGCAGGAGAAAATGGTCAAGTGAGGTTTGACAGGATTCTTCTGGAACTGGACATACATCTACCAGAAATCAAGCAATTATTGTTACCCAAATTCACTGGCTGCCACACACCTCTGGTTGGGGACCAGTGGCAAAGGGCAATTTTGTCTGCCACACTTAGAGGCTAGGGGTCACTTACCGAAGAGCAGGGTACCACCTACCTTGGACTGGGGGTAGATACGTGGCTGGGGTTTAATGTCAGGATTGTAGGATTGTGTGTCTCCGGTGAAGGAAGACCCAGGAGTAATAAAGGGGACTATTTCTTAGTTTGACAGATGGCCATTCAGCCTTGGGAGGGAGCAAGGGGTTCTCAGAAGGATTCTCCCAAAGGTTCAGTCTTGAAGACCTTGCCTGGAAGTTTATTAAAATATCACAAGTTACGATTTATTTCCTCTGGAGTTTGCCTCAAGTGAAAGCCCACAGATTTCCATAATTCCAGCCCTGTTTCACTCACACATTGACTGAATACTCGGCAAGTGCCAGGTATATAGGTAGACAGGACTTTATTCTTTCATGTAGTTGGCAGATACTTTTTGAGTACCCGCTTTGTGCCATCACTGTGCTAGTTGCTGGATGTTCAGTGGTGAGTAAAACAGTTGTGGTTCTTGCCCTGTTAGAAGTAGCAGCATAGGCCGGTCGCGGTGGCTCACGCCTGTAATCCTAGCACTCTGGGAGGCCGAGGCGGGCGGATTGTTTGAGCTCAGGAGTTCGAGACCAGCCTGAGCAAGAGCGAGACCCCGTCTCTACTAAAATTAGAAAGAAATTAATTGGACAACTAAAAATATATAGAAAAAATTAGCCGGGCATGGTGGCGCATGCCTCCCAGCTACTCGGGAGGCTGAGGCAGGAGGATCGCTTGAGCCCAGGAGTGTGAGGTTGCTGTGAGCTAGGCTGACGCCACGGCACTCACTCTAGCCCGGGCAACAGAGTGAGACTCTGTCTCAAAAAAAAAAAGAAGTGGCAGTATAATGGAAGGGGAGCCAGGCGATAAATGAGTAAACAATAAATGTGTAACTGTATAATTACAAATTGTACTAATTGGCATGAGGAGAACAAAAGGGTTCTTTGAATGGGACTAAGGTGATCAGGGAAGATTTCTTTAAGGAGGTGACATTGAGGCTAGGTCTTGAAGAATGAAAAGAATCCAGCCTAATAAGTGGCAGAGGGAAAGCAGAGGTGCATGGGGAACCGTTCCAAGCAGAGGGGACGGCACTTGTGAAGGCCCCAAGATGTAAGAGGCCTTGGGGTGGGCAAGGACCTGAAGGAAGGCCAGTACCATCAGGGTGCAGGCTGATGTGGAGCAGTAGGCAAAGCCCCGAATGGTTGTGCGAATCGTTACAAATTCCTAGGAGGTAGCTACCATTATTATTTTCATTTTAAAAGGTGGGATCCAAAACTCAGAGATGTCAGAGGCCTCACCCCAAGTCATATAGTTATTGATTGATTGATTTTCAGAGGGTCTCATTCTGTAGTCCAGGCTGGAGTGCAGTGGTGTTGTCATAACTCACTGCAGCCTCGAAGGGATCCTCCTGCCTCAGCCTTCTGAGTAGCTGGGACTACATACAAGTGCCACCATGCCTGGCCACGGTTATTTAAATGGCAGAGCTGGGATTCAGAACCAGATGTCAGGGTCTCCAGAGTCCTGGTGCTGTGCCACTACCTATCACTCTTAATCCTAGTTGGCTCCCTGAGTCACCCTAATATCTCACACCTGTAATGTGTTTTCCAGTTTTTACACTTGTCTATTCACTTGTGTCTTCAACAGCTACTTATTTCTATTTTCATAGTGAGCCCAATAGATGTTATTATTAAGGCAACCAAACCTGAAGGAGAGAGACAGAGAAAGAGAAGGAGGAAGGGAGGGACCTGAGACCTACCCGGCGTTACCCAAGTAGGGAGGCTGGGCTGGGACTCAGGGTTTTGATCCTTCATCCTCCAACCACAGCTTCGGGGACAGGTGGGATGAAAGGAAGTGGGGGGCAAGTTGGCCCTTGGCTCATCTTTGGACTGTGGATCTCTTCTCCTGATTCCTATGTTTGTCCTGCCCAGAGGCATAGGTCACACTGCAGCCACAGAGCTAGTTGGCAGCTGTCAGCCTTATCCTGGCGCATGTGAGCCCGATGGGAGGACAGGGGCCTTGTGCTGCTAGGAGAATCTTACGCCCCCCGCCCCCCAGCCCGGGCCCAGATCTGTCATCTGGCAGCCTTCCCAGCCCAGGTGCTGCCACTTGGCCAAGGAGGTCTTGGAGACTCCAACAGACATAACAGCAGCCATAAGATTATGGATTGTGACAAGTCTTACAAACAAGGGGACCTGTGGGTCCTGGGCCAGGAGAGAGCTTCCAGCCCAGCCAACTTGGGAGAAGAGGATGGATAAGGCTAAGGAGGGTGAAGCTGCAAGAGTGGATCCCTGGCAGTGTGCAGCTGCAAGTTGGTCATTTCTCTGGGCCTCTTTTTTCCAGCTGTAAAAAGGGAAGTTGGGCTAACTTTATTGAGCTGGTTGTCTGTTTGACACCAACAGTTTGGAAAAGTTGCTTCAGGATCCAAGTATGTACAGTTCTGTGCAGTAGGGTGTGCAGACCCAAAAAGAAGTTGAGTTTGTGTATAGGGTGCTGTCGTGAAAGCCGTCTGCATGAAACAGGCCATCTCCTTGGTTGGCAAGGGTTGGTAGGGTGGGCACCTACCAGCTCTGGGCATTGTGGCTGCTGGGAGCTGGCCTCTGTGACTCAGGATCCCTTCGACTCCAGGCCCCCACCCGGAGCCCCTGGAGGAGACAAGGCTGCCTCACCTTTCTCTGCCCCTCTCCTCTGCCCTGCCATTGGGCCCCCACCGCCACCCTGCTCCGCTTGCATTAAAGGGTGGCTGGTGAGGGAGGGCAGGAGCTGCAGGAGCTCCTGGGCGCTTTAAACTGCTTAGCATGCATTTCACAGCCTCTCTGGGGCCAGCTGTTCCTTTCTCTGCTCTCAGGGCCTGTTTGCTGATCCCCTCTCCACCTCCCTCCCACCCCTTCCCAGTCCCTGTGCAAAATTGCTTTTGAAAAGATCCACTTTCTGCTTAATTAAACAATGAGGAGCGTCCCCTCACACATCTGTAAACCTCCTTCTGAGGCCAGTTTAGCCCACAAACTGCTCCATTCTTACCCCCATTCACTTGTAAATAGCCCCTCTGATGTTCCCTCCACCCCTTCTCCTCCTTTACCCACCCCAGGCCTGCTCTTTCTTCTCCATTTTCTACTGAGGCCTGGGGTGGCCTCCCAGAAAAGCCATCTTGGAACCTGGTGGACTCAGTGGGGACCGGCGCGGTTTAACCTGTGGAAGAGAAGACTTAGGGGATCAGTCTTCACCAAATCTGAAGGGCCCTCGCGGGAAAGAGGGGACATGTTTGTTGGCATGGTCCCTGTAGACCAACCGGACCCAGTATGTGGGAGTGACAGGAAGACAGATTTCTGCTTGGGGAAAAAAGAACTCTTAACAGTCAGAGCTGCCCCACAGACGAGCTGGCCTCCTGTCCCTGGAGGTTCATAGAGAGGATGGATGAGGGTCTTTTACAGCCTGGAGTCAGTATCAGATAGGACTTTGAGGTTGTTCCCTTTCAGCCCCAAGAGGTTTGGAGTTGACACCCTTGGGGGCCCTCCCACAGTGGGGGGTCAGTGTCGCCCAGACAAGGACAAATCCCTTGGGTGAGGGGTTCTGGTGGGAGCTTTTGCTGGTGCTCTC
This sequence comes from Propithecus coquereli, assembly GCF_000956105.1. NCBI lineage: Eukaryota > Metazoa > Chordata > Mammalia > Primates > Indriidae > Propithecus > Propithecus coquereli. Next base: position 4,672,782 of record NW_012138525.1, on the reverse strand, counting down.
TACGATGGGCATGCCTTGCTACCCCTTTGGCAGTAGCCTTTGGGAGAAGGTTTGGGCAGCCCACTGGGGTCATACAACTCAGAGCACCCATGTGCTGAGCATGTCCCGTGTGTGACTGCTGGACCTGCTGTTGGCATTGTGTCTTCATCCTCAAGCAGCTCTTTGGAGTTTGGATTATTATCCCCTTTCGTCGGAGGATGACAGCAAGACGTAAAGACGTGAAGTAACTCATCTAGCACCGTGGTCCCCAGCCCCCAGACCATGGCCTATTAGGAAATGGGCAGCACATCACTGTCTGAGCTCGCACCACACCCTCCCGCCCCCCAAGTCCGTGGAAGAATTGTCTTCCATGAAACCAGTCCCTGGTGCCAAAAAAGTTGGGGACCACTAAATTCTAACACACAGCCCAGGTCCCCTAGCTCCAGCATCAGAGTTCTTAAGCACTATACCACAGAGCAGCAGTGCCCATCACTTACTCTTCCCCAGATGGGCAGGCCAGGTCCCAAGGCTTCCTGCCCTGGAAACCTTCTGTTCAGGTGCCCCACTCCGTCCTCTGGTGCTTTGTGCCCATGGCCTCCAGCATCTACAGCCTTGGCATGTCATTCCTTCCACCTGGGTTGCACCGGGAGCATTGGCCAACCCCTGACATCTTGTGGGTCTGAACATCTAAAATAGAAAGAGGGTCAGTGCCTGGGACCCCTCCACTGCTCTCATAATCCTCCCATTCCCTTTCTGGCTTCCAATGGAGGGTACTGGATCCCACAGAAAACACCAGCCAGTCCCAGCACTGTCTGATTAATGGTTGACTGTACCCCACGCGCCAAAGCAGGGGTGCCAGGCCACAGGGCAGAGCATGTGGAAATGCAGGACATTAGAGAATGTGAAGGGTTCTTCCTCTGCATCCTGAAATGCTTACAGCTTGCCATGCCAGGCACCATGCCAAGAGCTTTGTACAGATCATCTTACTTGATCCCCACAACAACCGTAGTCTTACCATCCCCGTTTTACAAAAACAGGAAGAATTCCTTGCCCAAGGTCATAGAGCTAGGAAGTGATGGGGTCAAACTCAAAACCAGGCCCATCTGACTGCAAGGTCCATGCTCTTAACCTGTTCCTCCTTCCTGCCTCCCCCCACAGTTATCCATGTGTTCAGCAAACATCTTGGGGTTCAGCACACTGGGCCAGGCCCTCGGACCCCACTTCTAGTAATGGTAATGCTGATGCCATACACTTGAGCTGCATCGTGATTCAGGGTGGAGGCAGAGAAACATGGTAGCACGGGCCTGGGCAGTGTGGGCGTGGCTCCCGGAAGCACACGCTCCGTAAATACTGCTGGGGTTCACGAGCAGGGAGAGGCCTCTTCCAGAGCAGGCCCTTTCTGAAGGCCTACAAGACCCCACCTGCTCTGGCCCTGTCTCATGCTGAGTTTCTTGCCATCTCTGTTCTGCTACCTTGAACCTGCCAATTCCCTCCTGCCTCAGGCCTTCCCATATGCTCTTCCTTCTGCCCAGAATGCTCCCCAGCCCACCCCACTCATCCTTCCTGCCTGAGCTTCAGTGTTTAACTCCCTCGGCAAGGACTCTCCTGATCCCAGATGAAGGAGGTAGCATTTACCACAACTAATTAAGCACCGTCTGTCTCCCCCACTGGCCTCTAGCTCCATGAGGGTAGGCTCTGTGTTCCTCTTGCTTAGCACCATTTCCCTAGCACCTGCACATAGTAGCTGCTCAATAAATATCTATCTCCTGAATGATCATATGGGATCGATCCCAGGAGGGAGCCCACCCTCAGCAGACTGAGAAGGTGAAAGTGAGATTCCCCAGCCCCCATCTATCCCAGAGCCATCCTCAAGCCACCAGCCCCTGACTCTGCTTAACCCTTCCTCCTCCCCTGGGCGCCTTTGGAAGCCGACCATCTGGCTTGGAGGCTATTTGCATATTGTCTGGGCCTCAACAAGCCTAGCAAGATGTCCCCGGGGGTGTGTTTCAGGCCAGGCCGATGTGGCCCTTGCATCCTGCAAAGGGAGCTGTGAGTTCCACCTCTCCCCACCCCCAAATCCAGGCATGGGGGAACAATACGGGTGCAGTAGCCTCACCATGGTAACAGGCTATCAAAAATGTGAGCAGGCCTGGGTGGGGGGTGGGTAAAGAAGGGAGGGAGTGACCTCAGCAAATAGGAGCATCATGATAAATGAGCCAGCACCAGGCAGCAGACTCATCCCCCAGCCATCCCTCTGGGACTCCATGATGGTGCCATCACTTGGATGACCCCAATATGACCACTGGCCCTCCCCTCACCCCCAAGCCTATCCAGAGTGGAGCAGAAGCACCTTCCTTTTGGAAGGAGCCTGGGCTGTTCCCTAATTGAGCCCCTGTTCTGTACAGGCCAGTGCTGTGGAGGTGCACCTGGTGGTCTTCAGGCCAGGCACCGCCCCGTCCCTCTCGCTGCCTCTGCACACACAGGCACGCCCCCGCCCGCCAGGGCTGGCTGATGGATGTGTCAGACCCCGGCGGCTCTATCGAGCGGCCACAAGATGTATGGGCTGGCGGCCCACCAGACAGTGCCAAGATGGAGGCCAAGGAGAGTCAGAGCCAAGGGGAAGCTCTGAAACCCAGGCCTCAGGGAGGAACCCAGCCAGGAGTCCAAATGGACTACAGCTAGTGGGAGGCAGCACTCTCCCTATCCCCTGTCTGCTCCAGGGACCATGAAGACCCCGATTTGCTTTGTTCAAAAGGAGAATTAAAACAGAAAGGCAGCAGTTTAGTCCATGGACCGCCCTTGGCCCTGTGCTCTGCTGGTGTACAATCCAGGCAGGTTGGCAACAGAGCAAAGTGGACCAGTTCATCCAGGGTGCAGGCCTGACAGCCTTCCTGCCTCCCAGAAGGGTGCCATGCGGGCCAGTGAGAATGCCTTAACACCCTGCCCAAGGCTGGGGCTGTGTGTGTGCCATGCTGCAGTGCCCGGCCTGGGGGCAGAGCTACATCTCTCCGTGCCCAAGCAGCCTTTCGCTGCCTATACTCCAGGACTCTGGACTCCAGGCAGGGAAAGCAAGCACCGCCTGGGCCTGCTTCAGCTTAGCTGCCAAGCTTTGTCTCAGGCGTGGGTCCAGGACAGGACACCCCTCTAAGACACAGATTCAGGATTGGGAGTGCTTAACCCCAACCCCCCTACTGGCTTCCCAGAGACTAGTTGTCGCCCTAGGACCTTTATCCTCAAGTCATCTCAGGAGAGAGGAGGAACTCCAGCTGCCTTAGGAGAATGGTCTCTTTGAGGAGTGTATAGTTGAGAGCCATAGGCTTCAAGGAGTTTATAGAGCCTGGTACTGCTGCCCCTAGGAAGAGAGAGATGACCCTGGGGACAGGTGGCTGTGAGCCTCCACATGATGTGCAAAGAGACTGGTGGCTTTCTCAGAACCACAGGGAGGCAGATCTCAGTGTTAAGGGAGCAGGAGAGGCCCTTTGGACCTGGAACCTCTTGGCTCCTCAAGGTGGCTGCCCCTGGCCTGGAGGGCTTTTGAAGGAGGGACAAGTGGAGCAGTGATTGTCAGCAGCCCCGCTGGTAAAGGATCCTTCTCTCCCTCTGCCAGAGGAAATTAACTGATGTTATCGGCTCAGCAATTGTTTTTATCCTCTCACAAAGGGAAATATATGCAGACCCCTCTAAGAACAAAGCCGAATCCTCTCCATCTGGGACTGTCTAGAGAGATAAAGGTGGAGCTCTCCAGGGCCCTCTCAGAAGGCTAGCTGTGGCATTTTCAGGCTGGCTTCCAGGACTTGTGGGTGGGGGTCTGTCCTCCAGCTCTTTAGATGTGACAGTTCTCCTGCTGTCTGCCCTGAGTCCCCCTAAATACTATTACCTTTTCTTCAAGACTTCAGCAGTCTCTGAAGATCTGTCTGGCAGGTCACTGGCCTCTCCTGGCCCATTTCCTCACCTGAGGAATCCACAGGTTCATAGGTCATCACAGCCTGGTCTAAAAGAAGCCCTCAGCGCCATGTTCATTTCCTTCTGGGCCAAGCAAGGGTCTGAGGGCCAGGAATGAATTGGTTTTGACAATAGCTTGTTCTGTGCATTTCTCTCCAGGGGACATCCGGAACCTCCTTGTTTGGATTAAGAAGAATTTGCTAAAAGAGCGGCCAGAGTTGTTCATCCAGGGAGACAGCGTGTGAGTCCTGTTCCTCCCTTCCCTGAGGAGGGTGGAGGGAGGGTTGGATGTCTGAGCCCCCACCCTAGGGTTCAGCCCTAGCCTTCTCTGAGTCCTGTTCTCCCCTTCCTCCTCCTTGCTTCCTCTGAGGCAAGAGCTTTGGTCCAGCTCTGTCTGAGGTCTGTTTTCAGTTTTCTTGTTACTAAAACTGGGCTGTTGGGGCTTTTTTAAAATCCCAGGTGAAAGAAGCCTGGTGAATTTCTCAGAAAACTTGAATTCTGCCTTCTGGTTATCACAAACTTGGTGTGGAACCTCAGGCTAGTTATATCACTTCTCCAGGCCTCAGTTACTCTCTCCATGCAGAAAATACTGAGAAAAAGATGCTGCCAAAGGTTCCTTTCATCCCTCGACTGTCTAGGACTGTGCCATCCCACAGAACTTTCTGCAGTGATGGAAATGTTTTGTATCTGTGCTGTCCAATATAGTAGCCACTAGTCATATGGGGATATTGAGCCCTTGAAATGTGGCTAGTATGACCGAGTAACTAAACGTTCCATTTTATTTCATTATAATTTAAATAGCCATATGTAGCTAGTAGATACACAGGTCTAAGATTCGAGGGAGTCACCGACTTCGTGCATACACACACGCACTCACATCCAAAGTGTCAGTACCTATCCCAGGCCCAACCCAGCATCCTAGCAAAGGACGAGGTTTCATGTGCAAAGAAGTCACTTCTAAAACAAGGCCAGCCCCATGTTAAAGAGGTGGGCAGTGCAGTTGTGAGGCTCGTTCATCTGCCTCGAAGCCTAGGTCACCAGCAGGCCCTGGGAGCTGGGGCTCCCATCCAACCCCTGGTTAAGGTCATGGTTCCAGCGGTCCTGGAGGGCACCCCCAAGGCCAGCAGTGCTCCTTGGGCCACTGCCAGCAGGAGCCAGTCTAAGCTGCCTGTCCAAATGTTGACCTCCCGTGCCTCGTGCCAGGCAGGACTGCTGTTGAGCATTCAGGTGCTCGGTGCCACTGGCAGCCACCCCTGATTCAGAAGAGCCGAGATGGCCTCCTCTCCAGGGTGGACATGTGGGAGGCCTAGAAGCTGAAGTTCTTCATTCCCAGGGCCAAGGAGAGCAAAATTAGACCCCTAGGAAAGTGTGCTTCTCCTAATAGTTACCGTGACAGACAGTGCGGCAAGCACCTCACACACATCAGCTCATCTCCTCACGCCAACCTTGCGGAGCAGGCGGTATCATTGTACCCCATTTTCAGATGAGGAAACTGATGCTCAGAAAAACAAATGACTTCCCTGAGGTCTGGCTGGTGGTGTTGGCTGACATTTGCACCCATTTTCTGTCTGGTCCCAAAGACCATGACTGTATGACCTGGATTCCTTTACTCCCGGACTGTGGCCTCCCCTTCCGGGGAGCTCGTTAGCCAGACCCCAGGAGGAAAGGCTCCTCGGCACGCTGTCCTGCAGCCCAAAGCCTCACGGCCTCTCTACCTCTCTACCCCTGCTGCGACCACCTCCTGTCTTTCACTCCCTGCTACTCACCGCCATCTTTCCCACAGGCGGCCAGGAATTCTGGTGCTGATTAACGATGCCGACTGGGAGCTGCTGGTCAGTACCTCGGGGACGTTTCCTCCCCTAGCCCCTACCCTCCCTGCTTTAGTGGGGCCTCTCCTTAGGCCCATATAGAGTGGCTGGGTAATCCTCTGCCCTACTCCAGCCCTACACTGAGGCTTCCCAAGTGGGGAGGGGATGGGCAGCTGGGAAGCAGGCACTGTCCTCTATCCTGGAGATTTGCAAGTGATGTACAGCAGCAGTCCCCAACCTTTTTGGCACCAGGGACCAATTTCATGGAAGACAATTTTTCCAGGGACCGAGGCGGGCTGGGGGGGTGTGGCAGAGCTCTGCGGCCCAATCTCTAACAGGTCATGGACTAGTACCGGTCTGCGGCCCGGAGGTTGGGGATTGCAGATGTATAGGGTCCTTTTTTTTTGGTAGAGTCTGTCTCTCTCTCTCCCAGAGTAGCCAGCCCTCCCCGCCTGTCCTCCAAACACCTGGGACAAAACTGGGAAGGTGCCCCTGAGGGTCTCCTGCTCTTCTCTCTCCTGCACCAGGGTGAGCTGGACTACCAGCTGCAGGACAAGGACAGCGTCCTCTTCATCTCCACACTGCACGGCGGCTGAGGGTCCCTCTCTGGGCCTGGGCACCCTTGGTGGGGAGATCAGAACAATCAGATGTCCCCTTGGGCCTTGCTTCCAAATCTCCCCAGCCCCCTTGGCTGCTTTCTTCCCTGCTCTGTCCCCCAAGCTCCCTCCAGGCAGGAAAAAGAGGCCAGGTGCTAAAAATGAGCCTTTCTCAGGCACGTGAACAGGGGTGGGCAGGCAGGCGCCAGAGCCTTGCGCTCCCTCTCCCAGCAGCTGAGGTGGGGGAGGGTGCCTACAGTTCGTCAGAGTGGAAGGGGGCTCTGCAGCCAGGTGACCCAGCTGCCTTCCACTCCTGTGTCTCAATCTCAACACGGAGTGACCCCTACAGCACTCCAGCCCCTGGGCCACAGTGTCTTCCTGGGGAAGATGAATGGACCTGAATAGCTGATGGGAGGCCCCTCCCTTCTCAAAGATTGGAAAAGTCTGCGCCTCAGTTTCCCCATCTGGACAGCTGAGGACTCTGCCTGTCCCCCACTGATATCATTATGGAATCCCAGCTGGGGTCCCCTATTCAGTGCTGAACACTGCCCCCCCCCCCCAGCAGCTGCTCTTCCAGCCACACCCCTCCTCCTGCTTCCCCTACCCTCAGCCCTTGACCCTGGCTGGGCCTCCTCCCTGCCACAGGCCACCAGATGGGCTCCTGAGACCCTCCCTGCAGCTCATTCTGCTGGGGGTGGGGACGGAGAGGGAGTAGGCTAAACCTTGGACTGGCACATAGAGGCCTGGGGGGATCAGTGTGCCTCAGTTTCCTCCTCTACAACAACTTGAATATCTGTAGTATCTGAAACCTGGGGAGACACTTAATGGCAGGGATGTAGACTTTCTCTCTCTTCCTACCCCCTGCAGGAAGCAGGATGGGGGCAGGCAGCACCTGGTAGACTGAGTGGTTTGCCCCTCCCCCCTCCATCCCTTCTGGAAGTCTTGGGGCCTCAATGCCTGCAACAGCTGGCCTTGGGCAAATAAAAGACTAGGTTGTTTACTAGCCTTGCTTGGAGCTTCATCCTTAGAAATGAGTGGTACCCCATATCCCCCCAGCTGTGGTCTCTGGTACGACCTCTGCATCCTCAGCCTAGACCTCTCAGAGCTGCCCTTCACCCAAAAGGGGGTGAGGGTTAAACTCAGACTATCTGAGAGGGGGTATCCAATCGGGCCATCTGGAGCAGGGGGTGGCACAGCCAGTCTGTGCTGACCAGTCTGGGTCCCAAGATGAATCCCCATCTGTCTGTCCAAGGCCAGGCTTTGTCCCACCAGCTGCAGCCAGCGGCCTCAGAACCCAAATGGGGGTGGCATAGATAAGGCTGTTGAGTCCCTCTTTCCTTCCCATGACCTGGAGAAAAGAGCTTCGTTGGCTAGAGGGAGACCTCAAAAAGAATTAGGGTGCTAACATCATCCTGCCCAAAATGTTGCTTTTCTATTAGATGTCAATAATTTAAGGTGGAATTTCTCACCCTATGGAGATGAAATTGCCAAACAGTTGTCCCAGCAATGTGACAGGTGATGCCCTGGCTGGTGGGGCTTCTCTCCAGCACCGCTGCAGGTGGAAGCCCTCTGGGCTTGTGTGTAGAGTGGCCATGTTGAGGTTATGGGTAGGAGCTGGTGGTCTGGGTGCAAATTAAGGCCAGTGTTGGGGTCTGAGTGTTGTCCAGAAAGGCTGTATGACAACCCTCACTAGGTGCTGAGGTTAGGGTCCATGTTAGGGAACAGAGCAAGAAACTGGAGACGGCCCCCTGCAGCTTTACTTTTAGAGCATCAGCCTGTCCAAATTCTTGTAACCTGGAGGTCCCTCCCTACCTCCAGCCCCTTGAGCTGCAGGAGTAGCCCGCAGTCCCACCTGGGATTCCAGGTCCTGGAAACTGGGTGCTAAGATCCTTTTCCCTGCCTGCAAGGAGTGGGAGGGGGTGATAGATGTGGGATATCCCTTCCCCCACCACACCCCAGTTAATGCTGAGTAGAGCAGTAGGATGTGCTGAGAAACCCTGCTTCTCTGCTCACGGGGGATGCCATTGCCACGGCGCTCCAGACAATTTTGGGTCATTTTTTAGCCTCAAAGCTGGAAAGGGTCAGGGACAGGTGACCCGGGCTCAGCCCCAACAACTCCCAACCGTCCTCCTCCCAAGCAACTCCTGACCTCCGCTTTCGAGGAAATAAACGAATAAAACCCCACTATCTCCGAAGATTTTTCTTTAATGAAAAGGATTCGTTTGTCCAAGTTCTATTTCCGCAGCCCGATTGCCCGGCTGGAGCGCATCATTCCCGACGCTTCGCCCACTCCGGCAGCGGCTGGAGGAGGCTCAGCCCATCGGTCTGTCCAGAGGGGCTTGCGGGAGGGGTTGGTTTGTTTGGGATTTAGGGGTTGGCTTAGGATTATTGTTTTGTTTTGGGAATATTTGTGGGGGATAGGTTACAACAAATTCGAAATGAGGAGCGCATTCTGCCGGCCTCTTTCACCTCCGACTTCCTGCGGCTCGGGCTGAGGGCGGGCTCGCCGGACCGCATTCGATCCCCGCCGCTGCGTGCCAGCTTCGTTCCGGCCGAAATTTGAAAGGGAGAGAAACGACGCGATCGACTGGAGGACCCCGCCAGCCGGGACCGGTCACCCGCAGAGGAGGAGGAGAAGGAAGGATGAGGATGGCGGCGCTGGTGGCAGGGACCGGCGTTCCTCCTTTGCGCGCCGGGCCGGGGCCGCGATCTTCGCGCTGGGGCCAGCCAGCCGCCGCCCCGAGGGGTCTCGCCCGCGCTGAGCTCCGTCCCTGCGGCCCCCGCCCCAGTTGCGCACGGAGCTCAGCCACAGATGTCCAGCCACAATTCTCGGTTGGCCGCAGACTCGTACAAGAATTGCGTTTGGACAATCAGTGGCGAAGCCCCTGAGTTCAGGGCCCCTGTCTCCCGCGGGGTTCCGCTTCGCTCCTTAAAAGCGCCAGACCAGGAGATCTCCGGAGCGGCGGAGCGGCGCGTCGGACTACCTCGCAGGCGCTGAGCAGTCGCGGCCCATCCCGCGGTAAGGTGGACGAGCAGGCACACGGATCCCGACCCTGCTGGGGGATCCCCATCGCCCCTGGCGTGTTTCCTTCGATCGCGGCCCGGGGTCCCTAGAGTAGCCCGAGTTGGGTCTCTGCGCCGCCTCAGGTCGGGGGGAATCTCCTCTGTCAGGCCTGGGGAACCCCGACTCCCCTCTCCCCGCCCCCAGCCTGGGCTCGCCAGGAATCCGGAAAGCAGGAGCCCGAGGCTAGGTTGCGTTTCCGAGCCCGGGTCCGGGTTGCTGGATTCGTGGGGCCCCCGCCCCCGCCCTGCCCCGCGCACGCACCGGCTTGGGCGCTCTCCGCTTTCCTGTGGCTGAGTCGCGGCCGGGGCGCCGGTGGTAGCAGTGGCGGCGGTGGCCCAGGCGGCGGGAAGCGCTGGAATGCGCCGCCGGGTCACCTGCAGCGCCCGGGGACCCGGACTGGGAGCCGGCGGGCTGGCGAGGTGCAGGGCTGAACCCGAGCGGGCGCCTCTGGCGGCTCGGGGCCGGGGCGGGCTTTTAGTGGGCCGCTCCAACAATACGGGCCTGGCGCGGAGAAAGGGGCTCGGCTGCAATTGGTACTGGATTTGAATAACGCCACGGGGCCATCAATGGTCATTGTGTCGGCGGGTAATGAATCTCCGCTGTCTCTCGGGCTGGCCAGGCAGCTGCAACCTGCGCTCAGGCAGCTCTTAAAGACATAGCGTGCCCCTCCCCGGGGGCCGCCTCCCCCTCTGCACCGGCCGGACCCCTCGCCCTCCCACCCCCACTCGGCCCTCAACTCCCTATGCCCCGCCTGCTCCCTCGGCCTGACCCCTTTGCCCATCACCCCCTCCCTCCTCCTGGGCCAGGCACCAGCATCTCGGCCCTGCACTCCCGTGGACCTGACTCAGGCCCCTGGCCTTGGCTGAGCTCCCCAAGAGTGCCCAGGGGACCCCCGAGTCTCTTAAGGCCCAACCCCTGTCTCCCAGCTGCATCTATGCCTAAAGCCTCTGGAGCCCTCCTTCCTTGAGCTCCTGCCTTGGGGTTTCTAGCTGGAGGGTGAGGGGGAACAGTCTGGAGGTCAGAGGGTCACCCCTTTACAAGGCCACACTGAAGAAGAAGGGAGAAGCAGGTAGTGTCCCAAGCGCCAGGCTGAGGGTGCCGTCTCCAGAGACCACACCTCACTAGGGATCTGGAGACTGCCCCCTCCCCCCACCAAGGACAAGGGCTTGATTCCCAGGCTCCAGCCAGCTCCTGACTCCTGGATACCTCGGCTGTAGCAGCAGAGGTGGGGGCTGGGGGAGCAGGTGGGTGTGAGAGGGGCGTGGAATCTATGAATGCTTGTCTTGTCATTGTCTCTTCCATTGGACAGTCCACCCGTCCAGGAGAGCTGGGGCTCTGTCAAAGGTCTGATGCAGCCCCTACCCCCACCCCTGGCCGGGTCTGGCACAGAGAAGGTTCTCAGTCTACTGGGTGAATACATCCCCAGTTTCTCACCCCCAGAGCTCAGCCTGTCTTTCCCAGTGAATATCGCACCCTAGAGGAGGAGTATGTGGCCATTCTTCCCACTCATCCTGCCTTCCATCCACCCCAGGGCTCCCTAAGCACCCAGAGCACCCCTACCTCTATCCTGGCACACTCTGCTGCTCTGCCCGGAGATGCTCTCCTGTCCTCACAATCTCTGGGTGGCCTTGCCATGTGCCTGGCTGAATTGTGATTATTGGTTTGTCTGATTCTCCTCCCTAGGACAGGATGTGGGTCCGACTGATTTTTGTGCCTCCAGGGCCTGATACAGTGTCCTCCCCCCAACCAATCATTAAATATCTGTGGGTGGTTGCACACATGCCCCGGTGACTTAAAAATGAGCCACCTAGACTTCTTGGAGTTTCTTAAGAAAGTTGAAAAAAATGTGGCTTCTGGGGAGTAATACTTGAAGCCTGGGTTTTATAGGGAGGGAGCCCGGCTAACCGGATCCCAACCCTGGGAACGCTCCGTGCATTATGTGCCAAGCACTGGGCTCTTTAAAGGTGATAGCTCATTGATTCCTCACAAAAACCCTGGAAAGTAGGTACTGTTACCAGCGCATTTCACAGATGAAGAAACTCTGGAGCCCTCCTTCCTTAAGCTCCTGCCCCAGGGCTTCTAGCTGGAGGGTGAGGGGGGACATTCTGGAGGTCAGAGAGTCACCCCCTTAGAAGACCACGCTGAAGGAAAAGGGAGAAGCAGGAGCAGCCCCAAGCCCCAGCCTGAGGATGCCGTCTCCAGAGACCACAGTCCCCGGGATCTGGAGACTGCCTCCTCCCCCCACCAAGAATGAGGGCTTGATTCCCAGGCCCAGCGGGCTCCTGGATACCTGGGCTTTAGCAGCAGGGGTGGCGGTGAGGGAGCAGGTGGGTGTGACGTCTCTATTCTCAGCTGGCAGGTGATAGAGCCAGAGTTGGAACCCAGGGCTGTGGAACTCACTGCTCGCTATAGTTTCCCAGCCATTACTTAGCAGATAGGTGGATGGAAATGCACACTTAAAACGCCAGATCCAGGAGACACTGTGTCCCTTTATAGATTAATAATCCATTCCCAGGGCCGGGCGCCGTGGCTCACGCCTGTAATCCTAGCTCTCTGGGAGGCCAAGGCGGGCGGATTGTTTGAGCTCAGGAGTTTGAAACCAGCCTGAGCGAGAGCGAGACCCCGTCTCTACTAAAATTAGAAAGAAATTAATTGGACAGCTAAAAATATATAGAAAAAATTAGCCAGGCATGGTGGCGCATTCCTGTAGTCCCAGCTACTCGGGAGGCTGAGGCAGGAGGATCGCTTGAGCCCAGGAGTTTGAGGTTGCTGTGAGCTAGGCTGACGCCACGGCACTCTAGCCCGGGCAACACAGTGAGACTCTGTCTCAAAAAAAAAAAAAAAAAATCCATTCCCAGCCCCACCCCAGCCTGGCATGAACACAACAGATATGAAGTGGGCGAGAGTAGTCTCTACAGAAGTGGAGCGCTCCCGGGCCAGGTCCTAGCTGCATTCTAGGAGGAGGGCTTTTCCACCCCTGGGGGATGTTAGAGCTATTTAAAGCCCATCCATTGGTACTGGACAGACACCGAATAGTTGCCCTCACCCTCACCCTCAGGGAAAGGAGCCCAGAAGGTTCCTACCTTTGGTCATTGAGCAGATATTTATGGAATGCCTAATGTGTGCTAGTCAGGGACTCAGCAGGAGACAGATGTCCCCAAAGGAGATGCCCAGTGTGCAGCAGAGGCAGATCACTGGGCAATAGGAGAGGAGGAGGAGTGGGGGATCAGGTGAAGGTGGGCACTGTCCCTGGCGGAGGGAACAGCATGCTCTAAAGCTAGCAAGCAAAACAGTATTTGGCAAGTTTCTAGAAGGAACGAAATTTGGTGTGGCTGGAGCACAGAGGAAGGGAAAGTTTGAGATAAAGCTGAAGTCGACCTTTCTGGGACCTGTAGGCTATTGGGAGGATTTGTGATTTTATCCTAAAAGCCTGTGGTGGGGATCCTGAAAGGTCTGACAAGTTCAGATTTACATTTTTAAAGGTTCGCTGGGGCTGGAGTGTGGCGAGCAGGGGCAGGGAGAAGGGGGAGGGAGGGACTGGAGACCAATTAGGCTATTGCTAGTTTGCAGGTGAGGGCCAGTGGTGACAGAGCAGGCTCTGGAACTGTGTTCTTGAGTGACCTGCAGCGAGCAACCCTTGGTGCCTAATGTGTGCAAGGTCCTGTCCTGGAGGCTGGCCCCTGGGGAGACACACTGAACAGGGTCAGGTCTTTCCTCTATCCCAGGCTGCCGGGGATAGGAAGGAGATGAACAATGTTGTTGCAACTCCAGAAGTGCCCAGCCAACCCCAACGAAAAGAGCAGAGCCATGGGAAACACTTCAGCTGAAGAATTAGCAAAATTCTCTGGGATTATAGGAGATGGAGATTCAGCCCAACAGGGACGCTGTGGGAAAACTTCTGCAAGAGACAGCGTTGCCTTAGGCTTCCGGGGCAAGTGAATTCTAATACATGAACCTTAGTTATGGCCTCTGTGAAATGGGGTCATTATGCCTGTCCTGCCTCCCTAGAGATGGTTGTAGTGTTGGGAGCATCCTAACACACTTTGCATTTGCTTGTAGTAAGTATTAATTATGTTCCACCATCACACACACACAGAAAACCAACTCTCAGGAAGAAGGTGGCAGAGTTGTCCTCACCACCAGTTAAGCATGCTCTTCCTTCCCACCAGGACTGGCATTTTATCAAGAATGTGACCAAACATTGTTTCCAGCACAAAGGACATGTGTGCAGTGCTCAGTAAACATCTGTTGAATGAATGATGAATGAATGAATGAATACTTTACTGAAGTAATGATTAAATGAATGGGTAGATAGATAGATGGATAAAAAAAACAGACTTTGGGACAACTGAGTGAAAGATGAAATGAATAAAGAATTGAGAGTGGGTGCATGGGTGTTTGTAGCCTATAAACTGAGGTTCTAGGTGTGGAACTGGAGGCATTGCAGGGGGCGGGCTCATTGATGGGGGCTGGGAGGGGCTTCCATTCACTCTGGGGCCTCCATTCTGTGCTTTGAAGGCAGGCTCAGGACGCAGAGTGTACAGACAGGTGCCCAGCTGTGGCAACAGGCTGGGCAGCCTCCACCTCTGTGCCGGGTATTTTCCACCCTGGAGTCGTGTCAATGCAGGTTTCACTGTGACCTGGCTGGGCAGCCTGGGATAGAGGAAAGACCTGCCCCTAGTCAGGGTGCCTCCCCAGGCCAGCCCTTGCCCGCTCCGGGCTCCAACCACCCCATTTGCACAAAGAGAGTTCTCTGAGAGTGGCCAGTCCTCTCACGTGGGGACTGGAGGAGTGACCCACACTCCAGAAGATGGCAAAGCCAGGCCACCTGTCCCCACTCAGTGGGGATCCTAAGAACCCCTTCACCCTTAGCATTTCTCGGTTTACAAATGATGTTCTTCTCCATGGGGTAGGCGAAGGCAGGCAGGGAAGCCTTCTAGGCCACAGTAGCCACCTCCACCTGCCTGGCGAGCTTCCTCCCACCGTGCTGTGCCGCTGTCTTCATTGAACAGATCTTTCTGCCGGCGTCATGTTTGCCAGCTGTCATGTCTCTCTACTAGAATGGAAGCCCCATGAGGACAGGGATCAGGTCCTATTCGTTGCTATATCCCCTGCGCCTAGAACAATGCCTGCCCCTTAAAAGGTGCTAAGTTTTATTAAATGCCTGGGTCAAGGAATACCTCGACAGGCATATGTGTGGATTATTGCCACCCGGTAGCAACTGCCACATACTGAGCACTGGGCACCAGGTTAACCACTTTCCATGCATCCCTGCAGCCCTTGAGAGAAACTCTTATCACTCTCCCCATTTTACCTACCAGGAACCTGAGGCCCAGAGAGAGAGGAACCAGCTTCCCCAGGTACAGAGCTGCTGAGTGACAGAACTGGGTTTTAGACCCAAGTCTGCCAAGTCTATCTGCAAAGCTCATGTTCTCAACTATGCCACCATCCCAGTGGAGTAACAGTCCTCCCTTACTCTAGTACCGGGCACCCAGTGATATAGGTGCCATTAGGAGCTAAGAGTTGGGACTCAGACATTGTATGATTCCATTTATATGAAGTCTGAGTCCCATATCCAGAATAGGCAAATATTTAGGAACAAAAAGAAGATTAGTGGTTGCGTAGGGCTAGGGGAGGGAAAGTTTGGGGACAATAGGGAGTTATGGCTAAGGGGTGTGGGGTTTCTTTTTACAGTAATGAAAATGTCCGGCCAGGCACAGCAGCTCACGCCTGTAATCCCAGCAGTTTGGGAGGCTGAGGTGGAAGGATTCCTTGAGCCCAGGAGTTGGAGATCAGCCTGAGCAATATAGTGAGACCCCGTCTCTACAAAAAATTTTTTAAATGTTTAAAAAATTGGTCAGATGTGGTGGCACACACCTGTAGTCCCAGCTACTCAGGAGGCTGAGGCAGGAGGCTTGCTTGAGCCCAGGAGTTTGAGGCTGCAGTGAGCTATGATGGCACCACTGCTTTCCAGCCTGGGTGACAGAGCAAGACCCTGACTCAAGAAAAAGAACAAGATTTCTCTATAGAAAATGTCATCAAATCAATTGTGATGGTTGCATAACTCTTTGAACATACCACTAACCATTGAATCAGGCACCTTAAGAGGCCAAATTATATGGTATGTGAATTACATCTCAGTAAAGCTGTTATAAAAAAAGAGTTGGGGCTCAGGAACACCACCCTGTCACTTACCTGCTGGGCACGTGACTTCATGTCTCTGAGCTTCAGTTTCCTAACCAGTAAAATGGGAAAAATAAACGTCTCTTGGAGCTTATGTGAGGATTAAATGGGATAATACCTGTTATTATTCCCATTTTATCAAGGAGGAAACTTAGACCCAGAGAAGGGAAGTGAGTTGGTATGGATGGCACAGCTGTTGGGTGACAGGTGAAAGACTGGGGCCTGGGTCTCTTGACACCACCTCTTTTAACATCGTGGGCTGATCAATGTGTGTGCACCCCAGGCACCTGCTTCCCCCCCCCCCCGCCACTCTGCTCCATCTTCCTCCTTCTCTCAGGCTCTGGAGCCCTGTCTCTGCGCTGTCCATGCCCAGAGCAGACGGAGGTAGCATGGTCCCCCCGGAGCATAGGACGCCCTCAACCCCAGCCCCCACCCTGCTCCCCTCCTGGGGCCATGATGCTGTCTTGCTTTTGCTTGTAATAAAGAAAATATCTCAGCTACCCTTCCATGGTTGCTTGGCAACCCCAAGGGGGGCTGGGTGGGGGGGAGCAGAGGGGAGGAGGGAAGGGGGAGGACTCTGGAGCCAATCTGGAGACAAAGAGTAGGATTTGGGTGACATGGAGCCTGTTCTTAGTGCTAACCTGGCCTGGCCGGGGCGGCGGATGGGGCGGGGGGCTTCCTCCCACCCCAGTGTCTCACACCAATAAATATGGATTAGGGAAATGGGCAGAGTTTTTCCCACGGGCCTGAAAGGCCACATCTGACCTTTCTACCCCCTTTATGTACCAACGTGACAGTCAGAGAGAGCAAAGAGCAAGACCCCCCGAGATGCCTCCCCCATGGCCTTCTGACTTGGGGAAACTTTTCACCCTCCTCCTTCCCCTGGCCCCAGACCAGGTCACAGCTCTGCCCGGGCCCCTGTTCCAGGGATGAGGAGGAGGCTGGTTTGCAGGTGGGCGTCAGGAGCGCCAGCCTCAGTGTCCACCTCAGGCCCTGCTGGCTCTGACTGGTGCAGTGTGCCAAGGCCCTCCCCGCCTCTCAGCCCAGCCCTCCTCCGCAGCTCCCCATCCCGTTCCTCCCGCCCCACCTCTGCCTGGGCCTCCTCCACCAGGAGCCCTGTTCTGCCAGTCCCTTCTGCGGCCCTTCCCTTTCCGACTCGCTTCTGTCCTCCCACCACCCTCTTCTCCACTGCCTTCCCTCTTTCTCTGTCTTCTTGGGGTAGCCCCCTCTGCCCCAGTCCCCCATGCAACTCGGAAGCCCTTGTGGCTGAGGTGTTCTCTGCAGTGAGGGTGGCAGGAGGGGATTGTGAAGGGGGGAGGGTGGGGGCAGTGATCTTGCACCCTGGTGCCCTGGCCACTGGCCGCTGCCGCTGCCAGGGGTGGGGATGGCCGCTCTGAATGGAGTCAGTGTAGAGACAGGAAAAGCAAACACCTCGATGTGGGCCACGCTGGCCTGCTGGGGGAAGGAGGGAGGGGCAGGGGCCTGGGCTCCTCTCAGCCTCCCCATATACCCTCTCCCCACTCCTGAGGGTCCCTGGCTCCCTGCACCCTTGGCCTACAGTGTCGAGAAGGAGAGTGGGGTTAGGGTTTGGGGACAAGCCCTACGGGAAACACCTTTCCTCAAATCTTTCCCTGCCCCTCTGCCCTGCCCCCAGCCAGTGCCCTTCCTGCCCAGCAGATGCCAGGAAAATCTGGGCCTGGGAGGGGCGGTGTGGCACCTGAGAGCCCGCCTGACCAGCCCGTTCAGCAGCAGGAGCTGGGTGGGGAGTCACTTTGGCAGAGATGCCCCAGCAGTGCCATCCACCTCCTGGGCTGAGGGGACCCCAAGATGCTCTGCCCGGGTGAGTGCTCCTCTGGCCCTGTAGCCAGGCAGCAAGGTAGGGAGAGGCTGTACTTATTGGGCCTCCCAAGACCCCCACCAGCTCCATGAGTCCCCAAGATTCTGTGGCTTTTCTGTTTGGACTGTCTCGAGCTCTGTCTGGGGCCCGTGTGTCACTGGTGGCTTGGAGAGGGGAGCCGAAGGGATGGTTGGAGAGGGTGGAGGTGAAGTCTGGGAGTAAGGGGAGGCAGGAGGAGCTGGAGTCTGGGTGGAGGACTCCTGCATCCCGAGCCGACTTTTTGATTAGACTTGTGGAATGAATCACAGAGGCTCCTGTGATCGTTTCCTTTTGACATTTTGGATTCTAAAAGACTTTCAGAATGAGCTCAGAGAGGGGTAGCAACTCATCCTGGGTGATACAGCAAATTGGCAGAGCTGGTACTCAACCTACCGGCCCCCCTTATACCACCGCGGGCAGGACTGTCTGTATTATGGACACCACCCTTGGCCACCCCTCTCCTTCTCTCTCCACCTGCACAGTTTGGACCCTCTGGATTTAAGAGGCCCGGGAGTGAAGGGAGGAGACTGCACAACACCTCCAGGCCTTTTCCCGTCCTGTCCTTTGTGCTCCATGCCCGGCGCCCAGCCTGGCAGTAGGAGCAACCCCTGCCTGGGCCTCAGAGAAGCCACAGTCTCCTCTGATTATCCCTAGGAAGCCGTGGTTGGCTTTTGTCTTACAGATCCCAGAGAAAAGGGACTCCTTTGCTCTTCGTGTCTAACCATAGTCCCTCATGCTGTAATCAAAGCCCAACCACTTCCTGGAAAGCAAGATCAACAGCTGACTGCAGGTTACAGCGTCCAGAGGTGCCCACTTTGAGGTGTCCTGGCCCGTGAGACCTGGCTTGGGAGGACCTTGCCGAGTAGAAACAGACAGCCCTCGCTGAGTCAGGCTCTGTGGTGGGGCCTTCCACGTACCTCACTGAATGGTCTGTAATGTGGTTCAGTTTTACAGATTGGAAAACTGAGGCACAGAGACCTGAAGTAACTTACCCATGGACACACTGCCTGAAAAAGAGCTGGGATTCAGACCTATGGCTTGGCTCCAGAGCCCAAGCCCTTAAATGTTCTTTTATACTGCCTCTAGTTGCTAGGAGGCCTCCACTGGAGGTCATCGCATCCAATGCCCTGCATCTGGGTGTCCACCCCAGCCCACCTCTGCTCATCTACAAAAATCAATCTGGTTTGTAAAGGCTCCTGCTCCAGGGGTGGAATTCCCCCTGGCGGTCATCAGACAGCTCTGTATTGATGACCTTCTGGCTGGCGGGGACGCCCTCCCACCCAGAACTCACCAGCGTCCAGCTTCCTGGCTGCTGCTTTCTCCCCCCGCTGATGCATAATCAGGAGACAGGCAGCCTCGCCTCAAGACCTGGCTCCACAACCTCCAAGCTGTGTGGCACTGGACAAGTGACTCAACTTCTCTGCACCTCAGTTTATCAACTGTAAAGTGGGGCTAATTATATACCTGCTTTGTGAGGTTGAAGAGGTTTAAATGAGAAAAGGGGATGAAAGCCAGAAAGAGCTCAGTAAGCATAGTGCCTGGCACCTACTAAGTGCGCAGGACCAAATGGTAAGTACTTCTTACCATCCTCATCACCATCACCGTCATCATCGTCATCGCCATCATCACCATCATCATCATTATTGAAACCCTTCTCCCTGCAAGATCACAGCCTCCTGCTTTTGGCCTTGCAGTTTAGCTTCCTTATTACAAATAGGGAAACTGAGGCCCGAGTGGAGAAGGACTGGCTCAGGGGCACATAGCAAATTGGTAGTGGAGCAGGAAGCAGCTCTCAGGCCCCCTGATTCCCATTTGGATCCCCCTGTCTCTTCTTGACCCCTGCCCACCTCAAGTCCTCCCCTGGTGTGCCCAGGGTGCAGGGGACTTGACACCCAGTCCTGCCTGGCAGAGCCTGGAGAGAAGCGAGCAGTGGTTGGCGGAGCAGTCGCAGCCTGGTGGGTTCTCAGCCCCAGCTCTTTGTCTGCTGCTTTGTGATGGTAAGTGCTGCTCCTAAATCAGTTCTGTGACACTGTTATTGTTGCCCAGGGTCCAAAGAGTCTAAACTTTTCCCCTGAGGTCAAGAATGTGGCTGGTCCCCAAGCCGCCTGGAGCAGGGGCCTGGGTGGCTGGGGGTGGGGCTGGGGCCTCACCCCGAGCTGGGGCGAGATGTAGGGGGGAGGGGGTCAGTGGGAACAAAACGCTTTGAAATGCCTCCTCTCCATCACTGCCAACATTGTCCGCTGCCCGTGGGGGGCCTGGCACCGCCTCGCAGGGGCTCTGGCCCCCAGCCCTGGCCAGGCCCGGCCCGACATCTGAAAATGGACAGAAGGTTATTGTCCCTTCCCGCAGCCCTTTGTCTGCCCCAGTTCCAGATGTCTAGGCTGGGACCAGGGAACTGACCCATGGTGGGCAGGGAGGAGGGGACAAAGGGGGAGAGCACGGGTCACTGCATCCTGAGGGGTCATTCCCAGACCCTGAGATCTCACCCAGCCATAGCCAAGTCACCTTCTGGGCCGTCTTAGCCCTGGGGTTGTCCCTGTTCCCTTTCCCTCCCTAGTCCAGGTTCTGGCCTCAGGAGAGAAGGCTAAAGGGGTGCAGGAGTTAGAGCAGGGTCTTGGCAGGCCCAGGGATGGGCCGAATCCCAGCTTTGCCCTGTATCTGTGCAACCTGGGCACCTTGGGGCCCTCTCCTCGCTGCTTTCCTTATGTGGGGACTGTTGGAGCAAGGTTCATTCATTCACAGCAAATGATAGAACCTTCCCACATACCAGCTCTGAGCTGAGCATGGGGGCACACTGTGCCGGATGGGCCACTCGGATCCTTCCAGATTGTGGTTAATAGTTGTAATAGTAAGAGGCCGCATTTCCTACCCACTTCTTCCGTGTCGGGTCCTAGGCTAACCACTTTACCTGCCTTATCTCATCCTTTCCACAACAAAATCAAGGATGCAGGAGGCATTGCTCTCATCTCGATTTTGCAGCTTTGGAGACTGATACTTTGAGAGGTAAAGTCACTTGCTTAAAGCCAGGCAGCCAGGAGGCAGCAAAGCTGGGATTCTAGCCCAGGCAGACCGCAGCCACCAGGAGGAGTAATCCGCTAATAAATACTTGGACGGTATTGAGCGCAGAGCCTGGCGCGGCTCCAGACTAGGCATCTGGGAGCCGGTGTTAACTCCATCCATCAGCTTCCCCGTTTCACAGATGGGGAGACTGAGACCCAGACTGGGGAAAGGAAGCCTGAGGCAAAAGCTTGGGGAAACTTTAATAGCAACACCAACAGCAATTCCAGAGCCGCCAGGGTTGGCCCGAGGGCGATGGGCAGGCCTGGTTTCAAACCCCAAGTCTATGTGAGCTCAGGCAAGTGGTTTAGACTCTCCACACCTCGGTTTCCTTTTTGCCTTTTCTGTAAAATAAAAATAGTCCCGACTTCACAGGGTTGTGAAAATTAAGTTAGGTAATACATTTAAAGCACTTACCAGATGCCCGGCACACAGCCAACAGTTAATGATAGCTATTATTATTATTCTGAATGGGGCTGACATTTATCCTTTTGAGCCTGTGGGCTCACCTGGGTTCACTTGAGGACAAGGCTTTGTCTAAGGGGACAGGTTAACAGTCGTTGAGGGGGTAGGGATAGTACTACTTGGTCTTCTTGGGGTCTCTGCAAGGCTACTGCTGCAGCTCAGGGGGAAGAAGAAGGGATCTGTGCTGGGAGGGGGAAGGGGCTGCCTGGGCCCAGAGGAGTTAACAGCTCTCAGGCCTTGGCCCAGCAGGGCTGCCACGCTGCAGCGGTAGGAACAATTTTAGCAGAGGAGCCAGAGCTGCTTCCTGATGGGCAAAACAGCTGGCTGCCTGGAGAAAACAGCTGGCCTGTTCCCAGCCTCCTGAGAAGAGAGGCAGAGCCTCAGAGGAGGACAGCTGCACATCTGGGATCCTGGGACAGGAGGGCATGGCCAAGACGGGGAGAGAGGGTGGTCTTTCGGAGTGTGAGTGGGTGTTGAGGGGACCCGTGGCGATGGGGGGGCATGGGCAGAGTCCTAGAGCAGAGGCCAGGTTATGCTAAGTCTAAGCAGAGTGGGCAGGGGTGCCTCCAGCTGGGCGTTAGGGGTCTCAGCCTTCCATTGAACAGGAAAGATGAGGGGAAGGGGAGCATATGGGGATGAGCCCCTGCTCAGCCCTGGGTCCTCTTGGGATCGGGCTTGGAGGTGGGGAGG
Source organism: Propithecus coquereli (assembly GCF_000956105.1). NCBI lineage: Eukaryota > Metazoa > Chordata > Mammalia > Primates > Indriidae > Propithecus > Propithecus coquereli. The sequence continues at coordinate 4,651,122 of NW_012138525.1, read as the reverse complement.
TGGGGAGGTGGGGAAGGCACCCAGGCTGGCCTCCTGGGTTCCCATCTGCAGAGCTGCACCCAGAACCAGGACCGGGGCGCGGGCCCGTTCTGGGCCAGGATCCTGGGCTCCTTTGGCCACAAAGCAGGACAGGGGCCCAGAGAGCCCCCAACTCAGGAGACGTGAAGCTGGCAGCTGGTAAGAGCTCTATCCAAGCATCCCTCCTGCTTTGGATCCCCATTTCCAGCTTGCTTGGCTGCCAGGCCATGAGGACCCCCAACTTGGGGGGCCCTGTTTGGGACCTGGGGCACCTCTAAGCTATCCTTACCCATTGGCAGGGAAGCAGCACCTGGGACTTCGAATGAGTTTGGGCAGGGTCAGCAGAGGGTTAATGGGGTGTGGCCAGAGTCCACTGGACCAGAGCGGCCTACCTGGGTTACTGACCCTCAAGTCCCAGAGGCCTGACACTGCTAATTTCTCTTTGACCCAAAGGGGCTTCTCTAGCCCCTCTCCCTAATCCCCAGGAGTAGGGGCTTGGCCCCCAATTTGGGTGTGCCAGCCTCAACGTCCCTCTCCCTAGTAAAGGCCATGCCGCAAAGCGTTCACCAGCGGGTAGGCCTTGGAACTGCGGCTCTCAGTGGGAAGAAGGCACTGGGAAGGGGGACAGGTCTTGCAGGGTCTCTACTTTAGGAAGCCAGAGCGAAGCCCGAGGTGCTGGCGCCACCACTTGGCTTTGGCCAGAACTACAATGGCTGTGGGCAGTGAGGAAGCTGCCGGGAGAAACCCTGAGCCCGAGCAGGTGTTGGTCCATCTGGTCTGGTTACTACTCAGCCGCATAGGCCCAAACAGTCATTTTTTTCCCCAAGCGTGTACCCTACATGACCCGGTTACTGAGGCCTTAGGCCCCATAGAACAGCAGTTTCCGAGTTTAGCCTGCAGCAAAATTACGTGGAAGGCTTATTACTACTCTGAGTTTTGGATTCAGTAGGTAGAGGGAGGGCCTAAGAGTTTGCATTTCTAAACTCTTAGAAGGCCGCCAGGTGAGGCTGATGCTGCTGGTCCAGGGACCACACTTTGAGTACCCCCCCAGCTTTAAAATTTCTGTGAATTTGGCCAGCATTACCTTAGCAGAGTGTGTCTTGTATTTTGGGGCAAAAAATGAGTGTAAGTGGAGTATAAGTGCAGGATCAGTCCACATCAGCCAGTGACCCCAGCCTATTTCTATTGGGAGCGCCCCCCGCCCGCCCCATGCCCACGAGCCCTGCTCTAGGACTGGAGACAGAATGGTGAATGCAGACGACAGGTCCCTGCCTCGGAACTCAGAGCCAGCCAGGTTTCCCGTGGGATCTCTCACCTGGAGGTCTAAAGGAACAGCTCAGAATGAGATCCCAAACTGCAGCTGATTTGCACATTCCACCTGCTCCTTCTCCAGTCCTCCCATTCAGTGACCAGCCACCTGCTAACGTCATCCCGATTCCACATTCTGTCTCACACATCCACTCCCACAAGGCCTGTGGGCTCTGCCTGCATCACACCTCTAACCTCTGCCTTCCAGAATCAACTCTCCCTGTAGCAGGGTCTCCCGGCTGCCATCCTTGCCCTCATGTCCACCTTCTAAGCTGCAGCCAGAGCAATTTCTTTGAGACAAATCACATTACTCCTCTGCTTACTCCTCTATGTCTTTCTATCTATTGCACTTTAAAAAAAAATCCAAAATTCTACCATGGCTTCAAGGCCCTGGGTGACCCAGGCTTGCCCACCTATCCTACCCCACCCCTTAGCACACCTGTTGCTCACCTTGCTCCAAGCCCCTTGCTTGTCCCCACCCCAGGGCCTGTGCCCTACTTGTTCTCTCTACCTGGAACCCTTTTCCCCCAGATCGTCCTTTGGTTGGCTCTTCCTTTTGCACCGAAATGTCTTCTCTGACCCCTCTATCTGAATGTTGCCCCACTCCCAGCTACTCTTGGTTCTTTATCACTTTTTTTAGTTTGTTCATAGCATCTCTCATTCCTTGAAATTATCTATTCACTTATGGGTTTGCTTGTTTCCTGTCTGTGTCTGCTCACCAGAAGGTAACCACCCTAGGAGCAGAGACTCTCGTGTACGTTCCTGTCTCCAATACTTAGAGCTCTGCCAGCACAAGTGCTTAATACCTATTTGCTGAATGAATGGGATCATGTAGAATGCCATGTAGGGGTTTGTCCTCCAGACATGACATCGGGGAGGGCTTTGCAGAGGAAGGAAGTTTAAGCCAAGACTGCAGGGCCTATAGTATAGGAGTTGTCCAGGAAGCGAAGGGCCAGTCCAGGCAGAGGGACCAAAGGAAAAACAATTCCAAAAGCATGGAGTGTTTTGGAAACTGTAAATCATGCAATTTGGCTGCAGCAGAAGGTGGAAGGGCGTGGAGATCAGAGGAGTTGGAAAAGCTGCAGGCAGGCCATGCAGGGCCTTGCTGCCCCCTGAGGGTTGGTTTTGAGCTCTATGCCAAGGGCAATGGGCAACCCGTGAAGGGTGTCAGGCATTTTAGAAAGGGCTGCTGAGCGCAGAATGGTTTCCAGGGGGAAAACCTGGTGGTGGTGTGGGGGGGTAACAGGGGCTGGGAGGTGCAGTGGCGCAGGTGAGTGACGCTGACCCCCTGAGCCAGGCAAATGGTGGAGCAGAAGGAAAGAGGTGGCTGTGTGTGGGAGATTTGTGGAGGCGGCCTGGCCAGGCGAGAGGATGGAGTCGGTGATGAAGACACAGGGACTTGTCATCAGTGACACCTAGGTCTCCAGCCTGAGGGACAGTGTGGGCCGAGGGGCCAGTCCCTAGAGTGGTGGGAGCACTGGAGGGAGAGCAGGTTTGGGGAAAAGATTGGGGTTCTGTTTGGCACAAGTGGAGTTTGGGTCCAATGGACTGTTGAGATGTCAGGTTTCCAGACAGAGGGAGTGGTCCATGCAGTCAGCTGTTGAAGGGGGGCTGAGCCCTCTTGGATGAGGGATGGGAAGGAAGTGTCCACTCAGGGGAGTGACCAGAGGACTCTGGTCTCAGCAGGAACAGCTTGGCTGCAGCAGCCTTGGCGCGTGTCAAGCAGGAACAGAAGGAAGCGAGGAAGCAAGCAAAGTGCAGATTCTCCACCAAGAGGTTTGGAGGAAGAGAGTGAGTTAGGGCCGCATCTGGAGGCTGCGCAGGCGCCTTGGTTGGTGTTTTCTTATTTTAAGTTGGGGGAGATTCAGGTCCTTTGGCATGTGGAAGAAAGAACCAGAAGAGAGGGAGGTTGGGGGTACAGGAAGGGCAAGGGGACAGGATGGAGGCCAGGGGTGGTTCTGTTGGGAGGAGCAGGCACCTCTACCACTGTGACAGGAGGGAAGAGCAAGAGGCTGGCTTGAAGGCAAAGGGTGGAAGGTTTGGAGGCTGGAAATAAGAGTTCCCGGATGATAGCTTCTGTTTTCTCTGAAAAGTAGCAGGGAGATCCTTGCTGGGGGAGAGGGGGCGTGGAATAGGGGCTGGAGAATACTGGGTGCATTTGAAATGCCACTGAGGAGAGGGGACAGGGAGCACAGGGAAACAGGACTGTGGGGCTGGGTGAGAGCCCAGCTGCGGGTGGCGCTCATGAGTCTGCAGTAGCCCTAAACTGCCCCAAAGCAAGATGGCTACAGGGTTCTTCTAGGCAGGGGTGATGCATAAACCCTGGGGCACAGGATTTAGTGACAGGCTGGACCACTGGGTGGACTAGGGAGGGATGGAGTGGAGATGGGAGGACTAGGGGGAGGAGGAGGAGGACTTAAGGCCAGGGAAGAATCTGGAAGCCCCCTCTCTCTTAGTCCATTCAGGCTGCTATACAAAATACTTTGGACCAAGTAATTTATAAACAACAGAAATTTATTACTCACGCAGTTCTGGAGGTTGAGAAGTCCAAGATCAAGGCACCAGCAGATTTGGTATCTGGTGAGGACTCATTCCTTACAGATAGGGCCTTCTAGCCATGTCCTCTTGTGGCAGAAAGGTCGCACAATCTCGCACAGGCCTCTTTTATAAGGGCACTAACCCCATTGATAAGGGTGGAGCCCTCATGACCTAACCGCCCCCCCCAAAGCTCTTACCTCTTAATATCATGACACTGGTGATTAGGTTCAACATATGAATTTTAGGGGTCACAAATATCCAGACCATAGCCTCCTCATGACCAATAGGCCAGGCAGAGGCTCTGGGATGGGTGAGTGTTGCTCCATGAATTAATATTAAACGTGTTTGCAGATGGGATTTGTCTTAGGAGTTTTGCAGAACTTTGCCCTGAAGGAATATGTGAACGTGTTGGTTTGCATTTCAAATGCTGTTACACTCCGAAGGGTGTCTCTGAAAGACAGTAGCGGCTGTATCCCACAAGGCGCCGTGTTTCTCAGACCTAAAGGTTTGGACTTGCTTTGTAAAGCACAAGTGAATCTGTTAAAAACTACAGGCTGGGCTGGGCATGGTGGCTCATGCCTGTAATCTTGGCTCTCTGAGAGGCCGAGGCGGGTGGATTGTTTGAGCTCAGGAGTTCGAAACCAGCCTGAGCAAGAGTGAGACCCCATCTCTACTAAAAATAGAAAGAAATTGATTGGACAACTAAAAATATATAGAAAAAATAAGCCGGGCATGGTGGCGCACGCCTGTAGTCCCAGCTACTCAGGAGGCTGAGGCAGGAGGATCGCTTGAGCCCAGGAGTTTAAGGTTGCTGTGAGCTAGGCTGACGCCACTCTAGCCCGGGCAACAGAGTGAGACTCTGTCTCAAAAAAAAAAAAAAAACAAAAAAACTACAGGCTGAGAGCTGACAATGGAGTGCCCCCCGGAACAGACAGCTGCCCGAATGGCTAAAAACAAGCTCTTGTTTAAACACTCTAGACTACCTGCCTCCATTCACAATAACCTAATAAATATGGAGCCAACATATCTCTGTTTAACCCCTCTGTTAAGTGATAGACTTACCTTAGAACTTAGAAGTTAACCTTTGAAAGATTTTGTAACCGTTTGCTCACGTAGATAGGATTAGTTAAAGAATCTGTAGAAGCCTTTTGAAAATCTGTTAACCTGAGAGGAACTACCTGCTGTTGTGTAAATCTGTTACCCCTGGCAATTATTCACTAATCCCTATAAGTTACCATGTAAGACCTCATTTGGGGCTTTTTGAGACCCATGGAGAAGGTCTAGGCCCCCTGAGATCCCACTTTGCCTATAATCTTTATAAACTTATAAAACTATATCTTTGTCTCTCTGTATTCTTTTATTTCTTTTATTTTCCATTTTTCTCTATTATTTTCTTATCCCTTGCAACTCTACCAAAGGGACCCGGTTTTTTGGGGGGAACGTTGGCCACGTTTCTGGCAGGTGAGTTAGGGGACACTGCTTCACTTTAGAAGGGAATCTCCATTCTGCACCTGGGGGTGGCTTCCTGCCAGAGGCTACCGTGCAAGGGAGGGGTCTCTTGTGTCTCCCCAAGATGCTGCCATTGGACCTTGGGGCCTTCTCATTGCAGGACCACTGGCCTAGAAATGGCCCTGTTGGAAGCTATATCTGGCGTCTGGTGGAGGCTTTGGAGCCAGGCTGGAGACAGGACTCCAGGGTACAGTGCCCCTACATGCTGCCCCATTGCTAGGTAAGTCCCTCCTTGCTGGGCCCTCACCCTGCCCTTCCACCCTTCCCTGACCCTCAGAAGGGGCTGAAGGATGATCCAAAGGTGCCCATAGGAAAGTAGACCTCCAGGTGGTGGGAGGGAGGATGAAGGGGAAACTCTTCTCTCCTTCCAACCCCCTGAGCAGAGCCCTTCCTGTGTGTTAGGCTCCATGCAGAGAAAAGCTTAAGTGCATTCATTCTCTGAAGGAATCCTTGCAAACCCTCCCAGACAGGTCGTGTTACCAGCCTAGGAAAAGTGACCTGAGGTGGGTGGCAGGTGCCCAGCTAGAAACCACTTCTGCTGCCCCTCCCCTTTTCTGTTCCTTTTCCAAGAGAGGTTGAAGACTACTTTCCATCCCAGCAGGACCCCAGCTCGGCCCCAGGGGAGGCTGTATCCGCTGTTTTGGAGGGGGCTGGGTGGCTGCGAGGGGCTCTGTGGCGCCCCTAGTTCTGCACTCAGACTAAGAGTGGGCTTTTCTCTCTGAAAGGGCCGGAGCAATGCTGGTGCTGGCGACCTAGGCGAGGATGGTGATGCGCGGGAGTCGCCAGACGCGGACTGCCGCGGGACGGCGAGCCCAGGTCAGGGGGACCCGGTCCCCGCCCCCTAAGCTGGGCCTTCCTCTCCCGCCCACGCGTCGCCCCGCTGCCTGCGCAGTTCCCGTCTGGGCCCGCCAGAGGGCGTCCGGGGCGGAGAAGTGGGCGCGCGCCGGGGAACCCCGGGAAGGCCGCGGGGTCTGCGGCTAAGGTCCGAAGTCGGATGGATGGACCTGGGAATCCGGATTCCAGAGGCTGAACACTGAGGGATTCGAGGCGTCGAGGGTTATCAGACGCCCCGCCGGCTCCGATGCCGACACCCAAGACTCGCCCCCCATTCCCCTTCACCCCTCCGGGGTCCAGCCGGGCGGGGCTGTTCCTAGGTGGCGTCTGGGGCGGGTCTCCGGCCCTGGCTTCCGCGCCCCGGGCCGAGGAGCGGCCAGAAACGCACGCACAGTGGTGGAGAGTGGGAGCCCTCTTTTGGGGGGGTATGCTCCCCCTCCCCGCTCCGGGTCCGCCTCGGCCCCGCCCGGGCCCCAGGCCCCGCCCCGCCCGGACGCCCCGCCCACCCCCCTCGGCCGGGCCCGGAGCCGGGGGGGGGCGCCGCCGCCGCCCGAGCGCCCGCCATGCGCGCTGCCCCCGCCGCCCCGCTGCTCCAGCTGCTGCTCCTGCTGGGGCCGGGGCTCCAAGCTGCGGGTGTCGCGGAGCCGCTGCCCGCGGTGGTCCTTGCCATCCTGGCCCGCAATGCCGAGCACTCACTGCCCCACTACCTGGGCTCGCTGGAGCGGCTGGACTACCCCCGGGCCAGGCTGGCCCTCTGGTGAGAGAGACCCGGGCATTGGCACCCACTGGCATCCACTCCCCAGCCTCGCAGATGGCCCCCGCCCCAGACGGCCCCATCCGCTGCCTGCCCAGACGCCACCCAGACAGGCCCCTACCCTCACAGGCAGGCCCTCCACAGCCCCGAGCCCCAGACAGGACCCCATGCCCCTGGCGGGCAAGGACAGACCTCTGAGGCCACAGGTCGACCCGGGGACACTCACCTCTCCTCTGGCCCCCTGTTTCTCTTGGGGCCTCCCCTGGGTGTAAGTTGGGCCCACCCCGTCTTGCCCGGCTCTCAGAGCCCAAACTCAACCCCGGTGGGACCTGTGGTTGGCTTGACTTGGGGAGCAGCAGACAGGAACCTCTGGAGTCCTCCGGGCCCAACGTGGCAGGGACGATGGCAGGGAGGGGCTGGACGGGAGGGTCCTGAGGAGCGCGGGAGTGCCGTCAGCCCTGGGCTCCTGCGCGCAGGGGTGTCAGCCTGGCTCCCCTGCAGCTTGGCCGGTGCCAGCTCCTGTTCGCAGAGGGGCTGGGTCTTGTCAGCCAAGGGGCGCCCCCCCGTCCCTGGAGTCCCCCCCTCTGGCTCCCATAGGACAGTGGGATCAGAGGCCACAATCTCCAGCTTACAGCGGGAACAGGGTGGTGCCGGGGCTCAGGTGGGGTATACACTGAGAGAAATGACAAACCGCCCCTCACAGCACACCAAAAGCTGGGCTGGGGCTGGAGCTGTGGCCTGGGGAGGCCGCCCACAATCACCACAGTTTGGGAGTTAGTTAGCTCCCAGCCCTATAAAAGTTGACACGTAGTTAGTCTTCACTTCTGGGGAACTGGCTTAAAGGCGCAGCATCACCTAAACCCTGGGCTCCTGCTAAGCCCCCACCTCCTTACGAGAGCTGCTCCCCAGGACAGGGGAGGCTTTGCTCCATGGCAGCAGAGCCCAGGCCCACCAGCCTTCTCAGGGATGCTCAGAGCATGGTTTGGTTCTTATTAAAACTTGTGGGTGCAGGAAAACAGCAGCTCTTCTGCCTAGTCCTGGTTCAGAGAGGGAAAGGGGCTGGCCTGTGGTCACACAGCAAGGAAGGAAGGTAACCAGGGAGTATGGCAAGTGTGATCCTTAAAGCTGAGGTACCTTTCATCTTTCAGAATGCATTCATCTTCTCTTCTCTTGGCCCATGACATAGGCAGGACAGCTTAAAGTGGAGGGAGGAAGTGAAGCCGAGAATGACGGGACTTGCCTGAGGTCACACAGCTGGTCACAGAACTGCGATTAGGACCTGGCTGTCCTGCCTCCATACCTACCCTCCACTGCTCCCAGGAGAGGCCAGCCTCAAAGGTGTTGGTGCTTTGGCATCAAGGCTGCCTTGGGGTTCAGTCCTGTGGTGGCTGAACCCCTCACCCTTTTCCCTCTGTTCCCCAGGTGTGCCACAGACCACAACATGGACAACACCACGGAGATGCTACAGGAGTGGCTGGCAGCTGTGGGGGAGGACTATGCAGCTGTGGTCTGGAGGCCCAAGGGGGAGCCCAGGTGGTGATGTGAGGGGAGGGGTACAGGGGAAGGTAGAGAACGGCTGCGACACCGAGAGGAAGGGGCAGCCCAGAGCCACAGCCTCCAGGCCAGGGCTCTGCCTGCTGTTCTGCAGAGAGAGAGAAGCACTTACCCCATGGGAACATCTCATCTCTTTCTCCCCTCAGGTCCTACCCAGATGAAGAGGGTCCCAAGCATTGGACCAAAGAGAGGCACCAGTTTCTGATGGAGCTGAAGCAGGAAGCCCTCACCTTCGCCAGGGGCTGGGGGGCTGACTACATCTTGGTAAGAAGCCTGGCCCAAGATTGGGCTTCTGAAAGGTGGCAGTATCTGTCCCTAACAGAAATCTTGCTATGCCTGAACCACCTGAAGGCTGGATCCTTCAACAGGCTACCCGGGACAGAGCCCAGACCAGAAGTTGAGCCTGGATCCCTATGTTTGAGCCCAGACTAGGTACTAAGCCTGGATTCCTGAGATAGATCCCAGCATATGTACTGAGCCTAGATTCCTGGGTTAGAGCCCAGAGTATAAACTGAGCCTAGATCCCCAGACTAGAGTTCAGAGTAGGTGTTTGGATCCATTCCTTAAGCCAGATCTCAGATAAGGTTCTTAGATCAGCAACTCGGGTGTAATCTTTGGACCCAATCCCTGAGCTGAGCCAGTGCCCCAGACTAGATCCTTGGTCCAGAAACAGATCTAATGGGTTTGTTTGTTAGATGTCTCTAAGGGAACTCCTGTTGGATCCTGGGAGCCACTCTGGGTCTCTGGCAATCTGGAGGGATCAGTGAACTGTGCAGCCCAGATAGGGCTGGGACCTGTGACAGGGCTGGGGCCTATGATATCCTCCTCCCCAAAGTTTGCAGACACAGACAACATTCTGACCAACAACCAGACACTGCGACTTCTGGTGGAGCGGGGACTTCCGGTGGTGGCCCCAATGCTGGACTCCCAGACCTACTACTCCAACTTCTGGTGTGGGATCACCCCCCAGGTGAGGCCAGGGATGGGGCCTCAGGAGGCTTCAGGTCCTGGGAGAAGGGATATGGAGAGCAGAGAGCCTGAAGGCTGTGGGGTCTGTGGGTGGTGGCAGGGGGAGCCCCCTCACAGCCCAGAGCACACCCCTTCCCCAGGGCTACTACCGCCGCACAGCCGAGTACTTCCCCACCAAGAACCGCCAGCGCCGGGGCTGCTTCCGTGTCCCCATGGTCCACTCAACCTTCCTGGTATCCCTGCGGGCTGAAGGGGCAGCCCAGCTCGCCTTCTACCCGCCTCATCCCAACTACACTTGGCCCTTCGACGACATCATCGTCTTCGCCTATGCCTGCCAGGCTGCTGGTGAGGACCAGCCCTCCTTGAGCATTTCTTGGAGGTCTCTGGGCCTTTGCACATGCTGTGTCCTCTGCTTAGCATCCCCTTGCCCACTCTGCATTTCATGCTGTTAACTCTCACAGCCTTTCTTGTAACCACCACCCCAGTGGGTTTCTGGCTGTCCCCATCTTGGCACTTCTATGTATTCCTTCACTAGTCAAATATTTGTGGAGCACCTGCCATGTACCAGGCACTGGGAAGCAGTGGTGAGTAAAATCAGGTAGTCCCTGCCCTCCTGGATCCTCCAGTCCAGTCAGTCAAAGGACCACAAAAATCAATGTCCAATCACAATGGTGACAGAAGGAGAACTTCTTGATTGTACGTGCTCTAGGAGCTTACACTAGAGTTGACCTGGTCAGGGAAGGCTTCCTGGAGGAAGTAAATTTTTGAGCTGAGATTCAAAGTATGGGCAAGCATTGACAAGGCAAACAGAGCAGGAAGGAGCATTTCAGGCAGAGGGACCAGCAGATGCAAAGGCCCTGTGGTAGCAGGGAACATAGGAAGACACATGGCTGGAGCACAGGGACACAGTACAGGCCGAGGCAGGAAAGGGAGGCAGGGGCCAGCCTCTGAGGACCGACAGGCAAGCACCTGGTCTTTAGCCTGAGCGTGTGGGCAGCCATCAGAGGTGTTGTGTGTGATCAGATTTGCACACTGAAAAGATCACTCTGGTGTTGGCAGTTATTTTTAAGACGAAAGTTCCTAGAAAGTGTTTGGGTGCAGATGGAATAAATCCAGTCCTGAGGAAGAGTCGGAAGATGAGAGAGAGACAGAGACACTGATGTTGGGGTAAAGTCTGCGAGAAGGCGGCAGAGAACGAGTTATTCAGGATGTAGACTATCTGGTGGGCGGAGAACTTTGCTGGTGGTCAGGGCAAACTAGAGGTGACGATTTACACCTGAGCAAGCAGCGTGTGGGTCATGGCCAGAGCGGAGGGTGCTGGGAGTCTGTTTTGTGCGTGAGGTGCTGGGGACGTCCGCGCTGTGCAGGCAAACAAGGAGCAAAAAATTTTACTAAGTGCAAAAAGCGAGTGAAGCCAAAACAAATAAATGGAGGGGAAAAAAGAGAGGAAACAAAAGCATTCCCTTAGGTTTTCATCACTGCCACTACTTCATGGGACAGCCGTTGTTAATCGGCCAGTGCTGCGAAGGCCATCCGGCTGCCGCGTCCCTGCTCTGGGCCAGGCTGTGTGCTCAGTGCTGGGCGCGGACACCATGCGTCTGCCCCGAGGGTAATTATAATAAAGGGGACAAATATCGAAGGGGGAAAAGGCCACTCTGGTGTCAGGTGGAAGACAACACGGAGAGGAGTGGAGGCCTCTGGGCACAAGTGATAGTTCTTGGCTCAGGGTGGGGCGCTGGGGATGGGGAGAGAGAGGAGGATTCAGGGGTGGAGCCACAGGGCCCACTGCAGCCTGTGGCTGTCAGCAGGTGCGAATTGGCCTGCTCCTTCCTCACCTTGACCCTCTGATGCAGGGACTGTGTGTCTTGCTCACCACCACTCACCGCCGTAGCCCTCCTGCCCAGAAGGTGCCTTAGACAGGTCTGTTGAATGAATAAACCATCTCAGCAGAAAGACCCCTTAGATATTGTGAATCAAGCCCTTTCTCCCTCTGGGCCCACAGGTAGGGAAATTGAGTCCCAGAGAAGACTCACACTTTGGGTCACTGGCAGTGCTGGGCCTAGGACCTCTGGGTGGGTTCTGAGGGCCTACCCATCCACCCCCTGCCAGCACTCACTCAGCCTGTCCCTGCAGGGGTCTCAGTCCACGTGTGCAATGAGCACCGTTACGGGTACCTGAACGTGCCCGTGAAATCCCACCAGGGGCTGGAGGACGAGGGGGTCAACTTCATCCACCTGATCTTGGAAGCTCTAGGTGAGGACTGGGGCCTGTTCCACCCCCTGCTGCTGGGGCTCCCCACCTCCCCACTGTACCCCTTTTCCTGGGCCCCTGACCTGGATGGGCACTGGGCTTGGGGTTCTAGCCTTGCCGCTAATTCGTTCCATGACTCTGAGCAAGTCCCTGTCCTTATCATCGCTCAGTCTCCCCAGCTCTACAATGGGGCCAGGTGGATCCTGTGATCTCAGGGGGCCCTCCCTGCTGGGCATTCTGCTGAAGAGGGCAGGGGCGAGGCCGGGGGTTAGAACTTCAGGTGGCTGCTAATGGGAGCCAGGAGGGAGGGACTCATGGTTGGGGCGTGCTTCCCTTTGCAGTTGATGGGCCCCCCATGCAGGCCTCAGCTCATGTGTCTCGGCCCCCAAAGAGGCCCAGCAAGATGGGGTTTGATGAGGTAAGTCCCCCAACCTTCAGGATTGGGGGCAGGAGGTGGATGGGCTCTCCCCTCCCCACCCCTGCAATCATCCCCCCACCCCCCCAGGTCTTTGTCATCAGCCTGGCCCGCAGGCCTGACCGCCGTGAGCGCATGCTGAGCTCACTCTGGGAGATGGAGATCTCTGGGCGGGTGGTGGACGCTGTGGATGGCCGGTGAGACTTCCTGGGGATGGGGCCCTGGGCACTTGGGCGTGGGCAGGGAGCTCTGAGCTCCCTGGGAGCGGGAAAAGCAGCCAAGTTGCATGAGTTTCCTGTTCTAGGAGGTATTCAAATAGGGCCTGAGTAATCCTGTCTCAGGGAGTTCCGGGGCAGGCACACACAGGGCAAGATGCCCTCCCTCAGCCCGCCAGAGGGAGCAGAGGACAGTGGTTAAGGCTGCAGGGCCTGGGTTCCAGCTCTGCCACTTACCAGCTATGTGCTCTCTGGCAGGTTACCCCTGGCCCCCAACCCTGTCACGTAAATAGCAAGTGATTGTGCCTTGCTCTCAGGGTTTTGTGGGAGTTCAGGAGGAGCTGGCCAGGGCCTGACACACGGTAGTATTGCAAAGGGTTAGGTGTCTTTACAATGATTATTCTCCACCTTGGAGTTCGGTCCCTGAGGGGTGGGGGTCGGGGCAGGCCGGCCATGTTCCCCAGGGGAATCCAGAGGCCAGGCTCCCGTGGACACCAGGGGTCACATGGCCCCGTATGCCCGCTGCTGTTTGCTTCAAGCCCTCAGCTCTTTCGACCATAGGATGTCCATCCTTTGCTTGGGCCTCTGCCCAGGGAGTATCTCTCATGTTCCCACATTCATCTGGGGTGCTTCCCCCTCAGACAGCCTCCTGTCCCCCTTTTCCCAAGGGTCACCTATCAGATGGGGACGTGTCCTAACAGTTGTGTCCTATCCTAACGCCCAAGGTAGCCACGATTCCCCAGGTCCAGTCCCTGACAGCTTCAGGCCACACAAAGGAGTTATGTGGCTGAAACCTCCTTCACACCAGACCGCAGTGGGACTGTCTCCAACACGCGCAGGCCAGGCCCCTCTGGAGGGGTCTCACCCTGGTAACGCCTGTGTCCCTCAGGATGCTCAACAGCAGTGTCATCAGGAGCCTCGGCGTGGACCTGCTCCCCGGCTACCAGGACCCCTACTCGGGCCGCACGCTGACCAAGGGCGAGGTGGGCTGCTTCCTCAGCCACTACTCCATCTGGGAGGAGGTGAGGACCCGCCGCTCAGCCCGCACCCCTCACTGCTCTGTCCGCTCAGTGGACGCACGAGTGAATGAACACATAACAGAGACCCGGCCAGCAGCTTTGAACCTCCTCTGTGCTCAGCCCCGTACCGGGCCCCACTGAGGGGTACCCTGTTCATTCTGCAGTCTCTCTTGAGCACCTACTGTGTGCTAGGAGATATTCCGCTCTGAGAACACAGAGGAGACGAGGAATATGCATGTCCCCTCCTTCCTGCAATAGAGGGATCCTCCTGGGGCTCAGGGACCAGAGGAGGGGGCAGAAATCTGAAAGAGCAAGGCTTGCAGTGGAGGGGAGAGGTCTGGGCTGTTCTGAGAGGGTGAACTGGCCCCAACTCCTGGTGTGGGGGCTCAGGGTGGGCCTCACCATGGGTGGGTGGGAGAAGAGCCTTCTAGGCAGAGGTAAACCACGGAGCGAAGGCCCTGAGGCAGGAAGGTGTTTGGGGGCAGAGGGAAGGAGGCCTGGGGCCTGGCACATGCCCCGAGCTTGGCCAGGCCTCAGCCCAGGGCCTGGGGCGTGAGTGCAGGGAGAGGTCGCTGGTCACTGAGAGTAAAAGCAAGGGAACTGGGCTCTCCGAGGGCACCACCTCCAGGACATGGGCACAGATCCCGTCTTATTTTCTACTGTAGCCAAAATATACACGTGTATGTGTATGTGAGCTTGTATTGATATTCACGTTGGTTTTTTATCATCTCTGAACAAACTGAAGGATGATATAGTTCAATCTTTATTGAACTGATTTCCTCTTCTTTTCACATTTTCAAAAGTTACAAGAAGGCCAGGCGCGGTGGCTCACGCCTGTAATCCTAGCACTCTGGGAGGCCGAGGCAGGTGGATCGCTCAAGGTCAGGAGTTCTAGACCAGCCTGAGCAAGAGTGAGACCCTGTCTCTACCAAAAAATAGAAAGAAATTATCTGGACAACCAAAAATATATATATATATAGAAAAAATTAGCCGGGCATGGTGGCGCATGCCTGTAGTCCCAGCTACTCGGGAGGCTGAGGCAGAAGGATTGCTTGAGCCCAGGAGTGTGAGGTTGCTGTGAGCTAGGCTGACGCCACGGCACTCACTCTGGCTGGGCGCGGTGGCTCACACCTGTAATCCTAGCACTCTGGGAGGCCGAGGCAGGTGGATCGCTCAAGGTCAGGAGTTCTAGACCAGCCTGAGCAAGAGTGAGACCCTGTCTCTACCAAAAAATAGAAAGAAATTATCTGGACAACCAAAAATATATATATATATAGAAAAAATTAGCCGGGCATGGTGGCGCATGCCTGTAGTCCCAGCTACTCGGGAGGCTGAGGCAGTAGGATTGCTTGAGCCCAGGAGTTTGAGGTTGCTGTGAGCTAGGCTGACACCACGGCACTCACTCTAGCCCGGGCAACAGAGCGAGACTCTGTCTCAAAAAAAAAAGTTACAAGAAGTATATTTTCTTTGGGATGTTGGGGGCTGGAGTCTCCGCTACCCCTGCCCACCCCAGCTTCCTTTAGGAAAGCTGAGAAGGCCAAAGTGACAGGCTGGGCCCTGGAGTCCAACAGAAGCAGGTTCGTATCCAGTTCTGCCATTTCCTGCCTCTGTGTCCTTGGGCAAGCTATTTCCCCGCCCTGTGTGTCTGTCTCCCTCCTGCCCCCAAGAGCCCCTGGGATATCATAGTGTTCAATGAATGTACCAACGGTCACGTCTACCATCATGATTCTATTTGGACAGCTGATTGGGAGCTTGGAGGGCCTTGAATGCCAGAGAGGGGTTAGAATGTCAGTCCCTAGACAGTGGGAGCCCCAGCAGGCTTTGGAGCAGCTGTGCGACGTTTGGAATGTAACGGGCCAGGCAGAGTCTGTGGGCCGTAGCCAGGAGGGAAGAGGGTAGTGACTCCCAGAGCTGTCTCCCACCCCACCGTGTACACAGGTGGCTGCCAGGGGCCTGGCCCGGGTCCTGGTGTTTGAGGACGACGTGCGCTTTGAGAGCAACTTCAAGGGGCGGCTGGAGCGGCTGATGGAGGAGGTGGAGGCAGAGAAACTGCCGTGGGACCTGATGTAGGTGGTCTGCGCCCCGGGGCAAGAGAGCAGGCAGGCCTCGGGTCTGCCTCTTCCTGCCTGGAATCCTGGCTGGCCCCGTGGGAGGGGGTGAGGGAAGGGCCGCATGACAGCCCAGGACTAAGTGACTGCTGGGACCCCTGGTGTCATTTGCAGCTACCTTGGCCGGAAGCAGGTGAACCCTGAGGAGGAGGCAGCCGTGGAGGGGCTACCAGGCCTGGTGGTGGCTGGGTACTCCTACTGGACACTGGCATACGCCCTGAGCCTGGCAGGC
Organism: Propithecus coquereli; assembly: GCF_000956105.1. NCBI lineage: Eukaryota > Metazoa > Chordata > Mammalia > Primates > Indriidae > Propithecus > Propithecus coquereli. The sequence continues at coordinate 4,635,399 of NW_012138525.1, read as the reverse complement.
GCCCGCAAGCTGTTGGCCTCCCAGCCTCTGCGTCGCATGCTGCCCGTGGATGAGTTCCTGCCCATCATGTTTGACCGGCACCCCAAGTGAGGCTCGGATGGGCGTGGGGCAGGGGAGGGCAGGGCCGGGCCGTCCCATCTAGGAGCCCACCTTAGCAAGTGGTAAGTTCCCTCCCTGGGCAGCTGGCGAGACTGAGACTGGCAAGGCCAAGTCACTTGCTCCAGGTCACCAAGGAGTAGCCCAGCCTAGCCCTGGAGTCTAGACCAACCTAGGTGTGAATTCTGGCAGCCTGTGTGGCTTTTAATCAAATGACTCCCCTGTTCTCAGCCTCAGTTTCCCCATCTGGAAAATGGGGAGAATAGAAATCCCACTTCTCAGGGCTGTTGTGAGGACTAGATGGGAGGGCAGTGAGGTGCCTCGGGCAGGTGAGGCGCCGGTTCTGGGCTGGCGTGTGGTCTGGGAGGAGGGGCCCGCCTCGGCCCCCCTGAGCTGTCCTCCCGCCTCACAGCGAGCAGTACAAGGCGCACTTCTGGCCGAGGGACCTGCGTGCCTTCTCTGCGCGGCCCTTGCTTGCTGCCCCCACCCACTACGCAGGGGACGCTGAGTGGCTCAGTGACACGGAGACATCCTCCCCCTGGGATGACGACAGCGGCCGCCTCTTCAGCTGGAGCGGCTCTCAAAAGACCCTGCGCGGGCCCCGTCTGGACCTGGCTGGCAGCAGTGGGCACAGCCTCCACCCCCGGGATGAGCTCTAGGTGAGGCTGGCAGAGGCCCCCAGCCCCCGGGCCTTGGCTTTCTCTCCCCTTCTATGGCGTGACTGCTTGGTCTTTGTTGTCCCCTTCTCAGCTTTCTTCTCTCTCCCCTTCTCTGTCTCTGGCTTTGTCTCTGTCTCTAGCTGTGCCTTTGGCTATCTCTGCATTTCTCTCTAGCTCTTTGTCTCTGGCTGTTTGTCTGTATCTGTCGGCGGCGTCTGGTCTCTCTGATTCTGTGTGAATAACTCTAGTTCTATTTCTCTCTTCCTGCCCCTCCTGCCCACCGGGTCCAGATGGTGACTCCAAAGAAGCTCCCAGGAGCAGGCCACAGCTCCCAGGGAGCAGAGGAAGAGGTTGCTGGCAGGAGCCACAGACCCAGAGAGACCTGGCTGCCACCTTAGGCACGGCCCCTCTGCCCTCTCAACCCGTCTTGCGTGGGGAGAAACCACTCAGAGATGATCCCCTTCCCCAAAGGCCACATAGCAAAGGGGCAGGACGTGCAGGCCCCGGGCCCTGCCCGGGCTGACTCAGGGCCTGGGGTAGAGGGAAGGAGTGGCTCCCCAGCCTTCCGTGTCAAGCTGGGCAGCCCTCAGGAGCCCAGCCCTCCCCAGGACTCAGCCACTGGGGCCCCCTGCCCCCTTCTACCTCCACCTCATCCCAATCCCCAGCTCCACCTTAGGGTCTCAGCAGCACCCTCTTCCGGCCAGTGGGAGGTGCAGGGAGGTGGAAGGTGGACCCTGCAGACCTGGTGCCCAGCACAGCAATAAAAGCCAGCTGATACTTGCACTTTATGCTTTTTAACTCTGCATCTCAGCTAGCTGGGAGGAGGCTTCCCTGTCTGTGGGTGAGCAGGGACAGAGAGGGGAAGGCAGCAGGAGGTCACTGGCATCCCCTCCTTGCTGGGCGATCTTGGGTGGCTGCTACCCCTGCCCTGTGCCTTAGTCTACTCGTGGGTAATTGGGCCTGGGTGTGTATAAAGTGGCCTGGCTGGAGCCTGGTCCACAGTGAGTGCTCAGCTGGTGGGGCTGATGTGGTCATCACTGGCGGCCTCACCTTGCTGGTCAGGTGGGCCCAGGCCACCCAGGCTGCTGGTGCCCTCCCTGGCCCTCTGGATCTTCAAAGTGCGTCTGGAGCCCGGGCTTCAGGGAGGGGGCCAGGATGGGCACCTCCCCTGCGTGGGGCTGGGGAGATCTAGGGTTCCCCTCTGGCCCTAACCAGTGTGACCGCCAGAGGGCGCAGTGACAGAGCCTGGACCTGGGATAGGACGCCCTCTGCTGGTTTGGGGCCAACAACGGGAGGGGAGCATGAGGATGTCGCAGTGCGGCGGCTGGGTGACCCGCAGCAACGCCGTGATCTGCTGCTCTGCCGCTCCCCAGAGGGTCGGGCTTCTGGGCCCAGCAGCTGTCTCCGATGCCTGCACCCAGGCAGCTGGAGGGCGGGGGGAGATCTCCTTGGCTGTGGCTGCCACCAGTGCAGGACTGTGGCGCTGGTATCTCCTGGCTACCTTCTCGGAGGAGCCCCTTTCTCATCCCTCTTCCAGGGCAGCCCCTCGACTTCCTGGCGGGAACACCCCAATCCTGGCAGAGTCCCACAGGCACCCCCTGAGGCTGGGCTGTCCCTCAGCTCTGTCCTGGGGGTGAGGTCTAGGACCTGGCATGACTTTGAGAAGGACTTTGGGCTGGAACTCTGGACTCAGTGCTTTGTTCCTTCCAAGATGAAAACCACTGATTCCAGATGGCTGTGACCTCCAGCAAGTCCCTTCTCTCCAGGCTTCAGGTGTCCCCTTGTTTCATTCAGTTAACGTTTATTGAGCACCTCCTATAGGCCAGTGAAGAAAACTGACAAAAACATCACTGACCTCATTAAGCTGACATTCTAGTGAGGGAGACAGACAGAAACAAGTAAGGAAATATTAGAGGGTGTTAATTGCTATGGAGAAAAATGAGGAAGGGGGGCAGCAAGGAGGATCTCAGAAGTTAACATCTGAACAGAGACTTGAAGGAGGTGAGGGGGTAAGTGTTGGGGAGATCTGAAGAAAGAGCATTCCAGACCAAGGGGGCAGCATATGCAAAGGTCCTGAAGCAGGAGCAGGACTGGCAGTTTGGAAAGACAGGAAGAGCCAGTGTGGCTGGAGCAGAGTGCGTCAGGAGGAGCCACCGTCTGGAGATGATATAGACAAGGTCAGGGTTAGAGCAGGAAGAGTCTTGAAGGCCATTTTGGCTTTTACTTGAGATGGAGCCACTAGAGAGTTGGGGACAGAGAAGTAACATGATCCAACTTATATTTTTACATGATCACCCTGGCTACCGTGCTGAAAATGAACTGTAAGTGGGTCCAGGGAAGAAACAGGGAGATGGGTTAGGAACCCATTGTGATAAGTGAGACTGGATGGTGCCTCAGGGCAGGGTAGCAGAGGGGTGGTGAGAAGGTCCAGCCAACAGAACTTCTAGAGGAGGCAAGGAATTGAGGATGATGTTAGGGTGTCTGGCTGAAATTACTAAACCGTCATTAACTGAAATGGCAAGAGTATGGGTGGGGCTGGTTTGAGGCAGGTCTAAAAAAGTTCAGGTGCTTAAATTTGAGATCCGGGGAGCATGTCAAGTAGCAGTTGGATGCACAGGTGTGGGGTTCACGGCACAGTCTCAGGCAGCATAATGCTTTTGAGGTTCTTTTTGCATGTTTCACTATTACAGTCCTTTTTACTGCTGAGTAGTCTATTGTATGGCTCTTCCACAATTTATTTATGCATTGATCATTGATAGACATTTGGGTTTTTTCCAGTTTGGGGCTATTATGAATAGAACTCCTGTAAATATTTGGGCACAGGTCTTTGTGTGAACGTAAGTTTTCATTTCTTCCACCTGGGAGAGAAATGGTTGGGCCAAGAGGTAAGCATAAGTTTGTAAGACTTTGCCAAGCCACTTGGAAATCTTTTAAACCCTGTTTAGCTGATGGCTTTTCTAAAAATCTGCTCCCTGATTTTTTTAAATAGCAAGTAGTACCTTCTCTTGTAAACGTGAATTGTAATTGCGCCGGGCTCCCCAGTGGCTACAGGGAATGGGCTATCTGCCCCTTCGCTAAGTGACGCCAAGCTGCTGAGTTTCCTGAGCTCCTCGGTCTCTTTTTAAAGTTCTTTTGCTTCCTCCCTCACTGGCACGTTGCAAGGATAAAGACCATGGACTCTGGAGTGGGGTCCATGTGTGTTGTGGTCCTGACCTTCCGTGGGAGCTGTGTGCCCTTGGGCATGTTTCTTAGCCTCTCCAAACCTTCATTTCTCCATCTGCAAGTGCAGACAATGCTGCCTTGTAGCGTGCAGGTGATGCACAGTGATTGCTATGTTATCATCCGCTCTTGTTCTGATTGTCTCAGAGCCATGAGTGAGCGCGCTTTCTGCTTCAAAGAACCAAAAAGCACAAATCAAACTGGCTTAAACAATAAGGACAAGTGGCGGCTGACATAACGCAGAGTCCAAAGGTGAAGTGGGCTGCAGGGTTGACCTGTCCTCTCCTTCCTCAAGGGTCCCTTGGGCCTGTGTGCTGGCGTCATTCTCAGTCTGCTGCCATTCCAATGTCATGTCCTGGGCCGGAACCGCATCTGGTGGAAAGAAGAGGATCACTTCTAGACGGTCTCCCAGAAAGAACCCCAGCTAGACTCCCCACCTGAGCCCAAATTGAGTCACGTGCCCGTTTCTGAACCAGGTGTTGACCGTCACTGACAAGGGAGTGGGACTGCCCTCAGACCAACCAGACTGATCCTCAGAGCCAGGCTGGGGTCAGCCTCCTCTGCAGCTGTGTGCCAGGGCCACATGTGGCAAGTGAACTATGTTGATCACCACCATCTTCAGGGCAGCTGCGCAGGGCCCGTGGTGGCCCGTGTGGGCAGGGTCCTGTGTCATGTCCACGGTTCCTGTGAACAGTGAGCATGTTGCTCTAACAAGCTAGCATCGCCAAGGTGGTTTTCTACATCCTGGACGTCTGCTTGAGCAGCCAGCTGCAGAGGGCACCACTGCCTGTCCTGGGCAGGGGGCCCAGGGACCTGTTGCTAGAGGAGTTCTGGTCCCATGTGCCTAAGAGGTAGAGCCTGCGGCCCAGGTGCAGCTGGGGTCCGGGGAGGAGGACGCTGGTGTGCACGGCTCCCAGTGGTGTTTCCCAGCTCCATTTTCACGAAGTTCGGTGCCCCCGTCTGTTCCCAGCTGACCTGTCCTTTTACAGGCATCTGTGACAGCTGTAACGATGCATGCATGTTCTGCAAACTAGAGGGTAACCTTATTCTGAGACACTTGACATGGAAAAGTTGTCATTGGATTCAAAATCTATTTACAATTTCATGGGAATTTCAACATTCTATTTGTGAATAAATAAAGGGAGGCATTGTTCAAGTCTTTAAATATAATTTCAACTATTAGGAAATTTTGAATGGTAAAAAATGGTCCAAATTTTATATTACCTGCTTTTGTGAACAAAGTTTCTCACTATTATTGACCATTAAGAAATTTTGAAGAGACCACCATTATAAAGCCTTTTTTCCTCTGCAAAAAAGTTATTTTTGAGAATTTTGTGTGGCCATTTCAAACATGAAACCTGATATAAAAAGTTATTTTCATGGACGCAAGCTCACATTTCATGTCTAAGAATTTGAAATTTTTTTTTTGCCACAGAGTCTCACTCTGTCACCTCAGGTAGAGTGCAGTGATGTCATCATAGCTCACAGCAACCTCAGACTCCTGGGCTCAGGTGATCCTCCTGCCTCAGCCTCCGAGCAGCTGGGACTACAAGCGCACGATGACACTGGGCTAATTTTTCTATTTTTTTAGTAGAGTTGGGATCTGGACCTTGCTCAGGCTGGTCTCGAACTCCTGAGCTCAAGCAATCCTCCGGCCTTGGCCTCCCAGAGTGCTAGGATTACAGGTGTGAAGCCACCTTGCCAGCCTGAAAATGTTTTATTTGGAAGTTTTATACAAAATTGAGCCTTAATGTCTTCTCTAATACTTTATAGTATAGTTTCCAATCACAATATATGTTATGAAGACAGCGTAAATTTTCATCAGGTCTCCCACATGCCCTGACCCCTCTCCAGACTCCCCAGTTGCTGTGGAAATGTTTTTGTTTTCTATGTGTGCCTGCTGTGAGGAGGTTGGGAAGCCCTGTCCCGAGGCACACACGCTGCTCGCGGGAGTCCTGGACAACTGAAACAAAGTGAGGAGGACAAGTGAGACAGTGGGAATGAGGGTCGTGGAGAGAACCCCGCCCACTCCTGCTCCTCCTGGCTGACTGCTTCCAATTTGTTCTGCCCCCTCCAAGGCCAGTGCAGTTGTGTACAAGCCAAGACACAGGCTTTCTGATGGGTGCACAGCAGTCGCTTTTGGCTATTAGGCCGTTTGCCAACTGTTTTGCCTGCTCTCGGAAGCTTCTGTCTCCCTTGTGGTTTCTCCGCTGAATTGTAGATGCTGGAGAAGAGCCCTCCCCGGGCAGGGGCGGTCCCTGAGAGTGCTGGTGTGGTCTTGCTACCCACGGCATGGGCCCCGCGGTGAGAGAAAGCTGGATTGAGTTCTCGCTCTGTGACCTTGGGCAAGTGACCTGATCTTTCTCTAGCGTCAGTTTTCTGTTCTGTAAAATGGGTGAGCACACATGCCAACCTCACAGGATGTTGTGAGTATTCATCAAGCTAGTGCAGGTAAGCACGGTGCCTGGCACAGAGGGAGCGCTTCATTGATGGTCACAGGCACGAGGGTGGCCCTCCAGACCATGACAGAGTGAATTGGGATGGACTTGGGAGGTCTGCCTGAGTCAGAAGAAAGAAAGGGGAACACTGGAAACATTTGGTCTAACTTCAGTTTTACTTCTGACTCTTAATTTTGTGTGACCTTGGGCCAGGTCCTTCTCCTCTTCCTCTAGCCTCAGTTTCCGCTTTTGTAGAAATGAAAAGGAGCTGGGGGCACAGTGGCACTTGCCTGTACTCCCAACTACTTGGAAGGCTGAGGTGAGAGGATCACTGAGCCCAGGAGTTTGAGGCCAGCCTGGGCAACATAGTGAGACCCCATCTCTAAAAAAAAAAAAGAAAAAATTGAAGTGGCATGGCTAGTTTTGCTCTCCCAGATCCCTCCCCATGGTCTGGAAAGTGGTTCCCAAACTCGAGTGTGCATCTGAATCCCCTGGAGAAGACAGATTGCTGGGCTTCACTCCCGGAGTAGGTCTGGGATGGGGTCAGAGAATCAGAGAATTTCTTTCTTTCTTTCTTTTTTTTTTTTTAGAGACAGGGTCTTGCTCTGTCACCCAGGCTGGAGTGCAGTGGCACGATCCTCCTGTCTCAGTCTCCTGAATAGCTAGGACTACAGACTCATGCCACCATGCCCAGCTAATTTTAAATTTTTTTGTAGAAATGGGGTTTTGCTAAATTTCCCAGGGTGGTCTCAAACTCCTGGCTTCAAGTGATCCTTGAGGTCATTTGGCTTCCCAAAGTGCTGGGATTATAGGCATGAGCTACTGTGCCAGGCTGAGAATTTGCATTTCTCACAAGTTCCCTGGTGATACTGATGCCGTTGGTCTGGGAGCCATACTTTCAGAACTGCTGGTTGGGGCAGATGTAGAACCACGACTCTCGGCTGAGCCCAGTGTCCATCCAATCTCAGAGGCCCAAGACGGTCACGCCTTGAAAGGGCCTGGGAGAATGTTCTCTCCCAGCTCCTCTACCCAAGATTTGAAATCTCCCAAGTCACCTGAAAAAAAAGCCAGACCCACTTTGAAGCGTGGATCCCTTCTCCCCAGGGCAGTTCTGTGGCAGTTGCCTCAGGGCCCCGGAGGATGGAAACAGCTCGTGATCAGGCCCTTGGGCCAATGGAGAGTGGTGCAGGGTCAGGCCCAGTGCCGGGGCTGACAGCACCTCCTTCACTCCTGGTTCTCTCTAACGAGAGAAGCCCACGTTCCTTGGGGAAATTTGGAAAAACAAAACTAGGAAAACAAAGTCGCCAGTGTTAACACTTTGAGATGGTGCCTTCTGGTTTGAAATAATTATTTAATTTCTTTCCTTTCTTCAGCAGGGTGGTGGCTCCATTAGTATTTACTACACATCTTTAAACAGAACGTGGACAGTACGTTGTGGGTTGAATTGTGTCCTCTCCAAATTCATATGTGGAAGACTTAACCCCTAATACCTCAGAATGTGACCTTATGTGGAAATAGGGTCATCGTAGATGTAATCGGTTAAGAGGGGACCCTGCTGAAGTGGGGGAGGCCCCTAATCCAGTGTATCTGGTGTCCTTACAAAAAGGGGGAGTTTGGGCGCAGGCGCACACTGGGAGAAAGCCATATGAGGACTGGGGTTATGCTGCCAAGGAACTACCAGAAGTTAGGACAGAGTCAGGAACGAATCCTTCCCTGCTGCTTTCAGGGGGAGCATGGCCCTGCAGGAACCTTGATCTTGGATTTCCAGTCTCCAGAGCTGTGAGGCAGTACGTTTCTGTTGATTAAATCAGTTTGTGATACTTTGTTGTGGCAGCCCTAGCAAACTAGCTCATATGATAACCCTGTTTTAGGCCAGGTGTGGTGGCTCACACCTGTAATCCTAGCACTCTGGGAGTCCCAGGACGGAGGATTTCTTGAGCTCAGGAGTTCCAGACCAGCCTGAGCAAGAGCTCTCTATCCCGTCTTCACTAAAAATATTAATAGAAAAATTAGCTGGGCATGGTGGCATGCACCTATAGTCCCAGCTACTCAGGAGGCTGAGGTAAGGGGATCACTTGAGCCCAGGATTTGAGGTTGCTGTGAGCTATGATGACACCACTGCACTCTAGCCAGAGCGACAGAGTGAGCTTCTGTCTCAAAAAAAAAACCACAAAAATCCTCTTTTAAAGATATAATTCACAAATTTAAACCTTTTCTCAAAAGTACCAAAAAGAATATGTAAGAGTAATATGAGGCTCTGTGGTCCTCCCGTTCAACAGACAGCCGCATCTTCTCGCGCAGCGCCAGCACCGTCCCCGAGACACCATGGTGAAAGTGAAGGCCGGAATAAATGGCTTCGGCCGTATTGGGCGCCTGGTCACCAGGGCTGCTTCTAACTCTGGCAAAGTGGACATTGTCGCCATCAATGACCCCTTCATTGACCTCAACTACATGGTCTACGTGTTCCAGTAAGACTCCACCCACGGCAAGTTCCATGGCACAGTCAAGGCGGAGGATGGGAAGCTTGTCATCAATGGCTATTCCATAACCATCTTCCAGGAGCAAGATCTCACCAAAATCAAATGGGGGGAAGTGGGCGCCGATTACGTTGTGGAGTCCACGGGCGTGTTCACCACCCTGGAGAAGGCCGGGGCTCACCTAGATGGGGGTGCCAAGAGGGTCATCATCTCTGCCCCCTCTGCTGACGCCCCCATGTTTGTGATGGGCGTGAACCACGACAAGTACCAAAACAACCTCACCATCGTCAGCAATGCCTCCTGCACCACCAACTGCTTCGCCCCTGGCATCGTGGAGGGACTCATGACCACAGTCCATGCCGTCACCGCCACCCAGAAGACCGTGGATGGCCCGTCTGGGAAGATGTGGCGTGATGGCCGTGGGGCTCTCCAGAACATCATTCCTGCGTCGACTGGCGCAGCCAAGGCCATGGGCAAGGTCATCCCCGAGCTGAACGGGAAGCTCACTGGCATGGCCTTCCGCGTCCCCACTGCCAACATGTCGGTGGTGGACCTGACCTGCCATCTGGAGAAGCCGGCCAAGTATGATGACATCAAGAAGGTGGTGAAGCAGGCGGCGGATGGCCCCCTCAGGGGCATCCTGGGCTACACTGAGCACCAACCAGGTTGTCTCCTCCGACTTCAACAGTGACACCCACTCTTCCACCTTTGATGCTGGTGCTGGCATCGCCCTCAATGACCACTTTGTAAAGCTC
>NW_012138525.1:4623489-4624545 GCF_000956105.1 Propithecus coquereli | reverse complement strand
AGGCTGGTCTGGAACTCCTGAGCTCAAGCGATCCTCCCGCCTCGGCCTCACAGAGTGCTAGGATTACAGGCGTGAGACACCACACCTGGCCACAACCTGCTATTCTTAACTGCACCCAACCACTCATCCTTGTGTCAGATTCTATAGAAAAATAACATGCATGGGGTGTGCACTGTGCAAATGCATATTTCCTGTTACTGTTTGGCTCTTGCTTCAAATCCTGCAAAGTTTCCTGGTTTATAGGTTTTGACCATGTGGAGCCCTCTTTTTGCCTGGGCTACAGGCAGCCCTGAGAGGATGCCTTTCCCCCCCTTCCTGAGATTCACTTGGATCAGGTAGGGTCAGTCCAAGGAAAATTACATTGAGGAAAACAAGGGCCAAAGGTCTGAATCTTTGCACGCCTTCTTATTATTTCCTTAAAATATATTCCTAGATTTGAATAAATCACAAAGAGGGTCAAAAAGGATGTTCCTGTTTAAGGCTTTTGATAAATAATGTCCCATTGTCCCATAAAAGGGTTACATCAATTTTTAAACCCATCAGCAATTGTATGAGACTGCCTGTTTCCCAATATCCTTGTTGGTGCTAGGTATTACCCTTAAAAAAAAAACTAGCCAATGTCACAGGCTAAAAATGATTTCTTAGCATGGATTTCCTTTGCACTTCTTCTTCTTCTTTTTTATTTTTTGAGACAGGTCTTGCTCTGTTGCCCTGGGTAGAGTGCAGGTGCAGTGCTGTTATCATAGCTCTCTGCAACCTCAAACTCCTGGGTTCAAGCGATGCTCCTGCCTCAGCCTCCTAAGTAGCTGGGACAACAGGCGCGTGCTATGATACCTGGCTAATTTTTCTGTTTTTTGGTAGCGATGGGGTAGAGAGCTCTTGCTCAGGCTAGTCTGGAACTCCTGAGCTCAAGCGATCCTGCTACCTCGGCCTCCCAGAGTGCTAAGATTATAGGTGTGAGCCACCACGTGTGGCCCCTTTGCACTTCTTTGATTACTAGTGAGATTGTGTCCATTTGTAATTCTTATTTTGTGAATTACTTGTTGATGTATTTGG
>NW_012138525.1:4619793-4622721 GCF_000956105.1 Propithecus coquereli | reverse complement strand
GGGAATGGATGCTGAGTTTCATCAGACCTATACAGATGATCATATGCTTTGTTCTCCCTTCATTTATTGGTTTCCTAACCAAGAAAGAAAAACCCAGAGCCAAGTGCAGTGGCTCTTGTCTATAGTCCCAGCTATTTCAGAGGCTGACATGGGAAGACCACTGGGGCCCAGGAGTTTATAACCCAGCATGGACAATGTAGTCAGACCCTGTCTCTAAGAAAAAAGAAAAGAAAACCCTAAAATCTTTTTTTTTTTTTTTTTTGAGACAAGGTCTCACTTTATTGCCTGGGCTAGAGTGCAGTGGCACAATCATAGCTCACGCCTGTAATCCTAGCACTTTGGGAGGCGAAAGCAGGAGGATCGCTTGAGGCCAGGAGTTTGAGACCAACCTGAGCAAGAGTGAGACCTGTCTCTACAAAAAATAGAAAAACTAGCTGGGCGTGGTGGTACATCCCTGTAGTCCTAGCTGCTCGGGAGGCTGAGGCAGGAGGATCCCTTGAGCCCAGGAGTTGGAGGTTGCAGTGAGCTATGATGACACCACTGTACTCTAGACAAGACAATAGAGTGAGACTGTCTCAAACAAAACAAAACAAAACAAAAAGACCACTGTAAAGTTTGTTTTATCCCTTGCTAGATTTTTCTTTTTTTTTTTTTTTGAGACTATGTTGCCTGGGCTGGCCTTGGGCTCCTGGCCTTAAATGTTCCTTCCACCTCAGCCCCCCAAGTTGCTGAAACTGTAGTCATGCGCCACCATGCCTGGCTCCTCACTGGATTTTTAAAGTGAAACCCTCCGAGCATCTCGTTTGTGCTAGGTCCTGCAGGACATGAAGATGTGGTCCTTGCCCCAAGACAGTACCCAGTATGAGGCAGCAGAAGATTTTCACACACAGTACTTATAGCAGGGACACTGTGAGACCATTAGCAGGAGGGAGCCATCAATTCATCCTGCAAAGGGGGAGCCACAGAAGGCTTCAGGGAGAAGGGAGCATTTGAACTTGGCCTGGAAGGTTCCCACAATTACAGGGGTGGGAGGTGTCCTGGGCCAGGCCCAGCCCCTGCCCTCCTGAAGTGGACTCTCTACAGAGACAGGGCAGAGGAAGAACACTTTTTCTGGTTTGGGTGAGTTTGTGTGTTTGGGGTAAGGGAATTTCTTGGGTTACCCTCATTCTAAATGGCCATATTCCTATATAGATGTTTCTATGTAACCATGAGCTCCATTTTGGCCAGAGCAGGAGTTAACTCTTAACTCTTCTTAACTCTTAACTCTTCATGGGGGCTGGGCACAGTGGCTCGCACCTGTAATCCTAGCACTCTGGGAGGCTGAGGCAGGAGGATCGCTTGAGCCCAGGAGTTTGAGGTTGCTGTGAGCTAGGATGACACCACAGTGCTCACTCTAGCCCAGGCAACGAAGTGAGACTCTGTCTCAAAAATAAAATAAAATAAAATAAAATAAACAAAACTCTCCATGGGGACTGAGGAAGTGGGGTGTGCAGAGATCAGATAGATTAGACGTATGATCTCTGAGCCTTAGGGTGGTCTATAGGCCAGTAATCATCTGATGTATATTTCTATTGTTCTCCAAATGTGGTCCCTGGCTAGTAGCACCAGCATCATCTGGGAATTTGTTTGCACATCTGCACATCTCGGACCTATTGAAGTACAGACTTTGGGACTCAAGCCCAGTAATCTGTGTTTTAACAAGCCTCGTGATCCTGGCTTGAGGACCACTGATAGGGATATGTACCCCAGATGACAAGGGGGAACTTGGCCCAGCCTGGACTCCCCTTCATTCCTGCACGCCATCCCTGACTGCTCTGTGCTCACCTCCAAGGGGTTGAAGCTGTTCTTGACTGATGGTTTCCAGGAGGATTGAAAGCTGGGATGCTGTTTGGTTAACTTGTCCCTTCTTGCCAGTGAGGCAGGGGGAGGGGGCAAGGCCTCCAGGGGCTACCCAGAGCATTCCCTTCAATGCCACTTCCCCTTAGCGGTCCCTGCCCCTGCCCAAAAGACCCCCATGGGAGGGGTCCCAGCCCTGGTTCCCTACTTGTTGCAAATTCTGGCCTCTTCATTGGTCCAAAAGATGTTAGTGGAAGCTTCTAGGGGCATGGATTTGAAAGAGGGAGAGTTATTATCTCATAAGTGGGAGCTTCAATTGTAGTTTTGCTCTGCAAACATAAGGGCTATGATTGCATGGTCACCTCAATTAACTGAGGGCAAACATCTTCTCATATCAAGAATTAAATTTCTTGCCAACAGCATAGTGTTTGGATTAAGGGAGTAACATTTATTTCTCCTGTTAGCATGACTCTGACCCTTCTCCTTGCAAAATACTTTTTAAATGGTTTTTGAGCCTGACTTTTATTTTATTTTATTTTTTCAGAGACAAGGTTTCACTCTGTTGCTCAGGCAGGAGTGCAGTAGTGTGATCATAGCTTACTGCAACCTGCAACTTCTGGGTTCAAGTGATCCTCCCATCTCAGCATTTCAAGTAGCCAGGACTACAGGCACGCACCACCATGCCTGGCTACTTTTTAAAATTTTTTGTAGAGATGGGGTCTCCCTGTGTTGTGCAGGTTAATCTTGAACTCCTGGCCCCAAGCAATCCTCCCTCCTTGGCCTCCCAAAGTGCTGGGATTACAGGCATGAAGACCACCATAATGATGGGAAATTCCTCTGCTTGAGCCATCCAGGATACATGTCACTATTCTCAAATAGTTTCTCTGCCCCCCATTTTCTCTCCCAGTTCGGGGGGCGTCCATTCATTTTGCCATTTTGTACTTCAAGTTAATATCACATGGACTGGGAGGCTCTTAGTCCTGAGACTCCTTTTTTTTTTTGAGACAGAGTCTCACTATGTTGCCCAGGCTAGAGTACCGTGGCGTCATCCTAGCTCACAGCAACCTCAAACTCCTGGGCTCAAGCGATCCT
>NW_012138525.1:4612850-4619743 GCF_000956105.1 Propithecus coquereli | reverse complement strand
GATCCTCCTGCCTCAGCCTCCCGAGTAGCTGGGACTACAGGCATGCGCCACCATGCCTGGCTAATTTTTTCTAAATATATTTTTAGTTGTCCAGATAATTTCTTTCTATTTTTAGTAGAGACGGGGTCTTGCTGTTGCTCAGGCTGGTCTTGAACTCCTGAGCTCGAACAATCCACCCGCCTCGGCCTCCCAGAGTGCTAGGATTACAGGCGTGAGCCACCGCACCCGGCCAAATATGTTGGTCTTAGCGCACCTCAAACTGGGTTAGGTACATAGTAGAGACTTAATAAATATTCGTTCAGTGAATGTAGGATCACTGAGAAATAATCAACAATTCTGTCTTGGGTGTAACAAGGATATGTGACAGGGATGTTTGACCTAGGCCTTGAAGCAGGAAGTTTATCTTAGGCAGCAAGAGACACGTCTCTACTCTGGAAGGGAGACTTAAGGGTGAAGGATGTTAAAGATGAGAGGAGGTGGGGAGAAGGTTGAAGGAATTCCACTTGATGGCTTTATTTTTCTCTATGAAAAAGGAGAATTGGAAGTATAGAATGGGGAAGGGACAAAGGTTTGGAAAAGCTGCTGTTGGGAGGGTCTAGGTACAAATAGAACAATTCCTGGACAGTGTCCGGGGCTCAGCTGAGGGTGGAGGCAATGATTTGTGAATTTGATCTTTGCAGAGCCTCAGATGGTTGGGTTACGATAGGGATTGGGGATTCATCAATTCATTTTCAGGGTGAATGGATCAAGGGAGCAGAGGACTCCCTAACACTGAAGAACAAATATGGAATGCATTGGACTGTGAGAATGAAGGCAGAAAAACAGGTTCTGCTTGGGAAGGAGAGAGCTGGGCTGTAAGAGTTCAGATGGAACAGTTGGTGACCCCCCAGGTGCACAGCTGAGGGTCTGGGGGAGGTCACTGGAGATAAGGAGGTCAAGGAACTGAGGCCTGGTTGGCCCAGAGGTTGGCAAAGTCTCCCAGAATCCAGGGCGGCACCGTGAGTCACGTGACAGCCCCCAGGATTGGTTGACAGGGAAGCGTATTTGAGAAGATGGCGGCCCAGCCAGAACCTCATCAGAGTAGGTCTGTACACTGCGCGGCATACGGTGTACAGGAGGGCGGGGGCCGGGGAGCAAGAGGAATGACAACGCTTCCTCCTCTTGGACAAAGAGGAGATGTGGGAAGGGGAAAGAGTCGCTGCACTGACAGTGGACTAGGGACAGGGCTGGATTTCCAGGAGCTGTGCACAGCTCCAGCCTCTGTGAGCCCTCTCTGGGCCTAGTGTCCCAGTATGGCTCAAAGGGAGTGCGACAGAGCGACAGTGCTCCTGTGAGGTATGGGAGTGAGCGGAAAAAATGGCGCACCGGCAAGCCTCTCCTTAAACGGCGGGGCAAGTCCCGGCAAGGCCGGCTGGAGGCGTCGCGCCTCCATGGCTACAGGCCGCGTGGCCCGGAAGTGGGCGGGGCTCCTTGCGGGGCGGGGCATCTCTGTGACGCCAGGGGCTGGGCCTAAATGGCGAAACCCGAGCGGCTCACGGGGGGGTTTGAACTGGCCAATGGGCGAGCTGCCGACTGGGTGTCGGAAAAGGAGGCGGAAGCGGGGAGGAGCCGCCGCCGGAGCTGGACTGCATCCGCCCCGGCGTCTCCATGGCACGACCCTGGCCTCCGACTTCAACGACTTCATAAGGAGACGTTTCTGGTCGCAGCCTTGTCGCTCCTGGTGAGAGGCTGCCGCTGGGCCCGGTCCCCGCGGGCGAGATCGCCCCGCTCCTGCACCCCTGGAGCGGTCGGCCCAGCCGGGTTCGTCCGGGTGGCGCCCGCCTTCAGCCCCCTGGCGCGCTAGCTCGTCCCTTCTCCTGTCAGAATCTGGCCCCCGCCCCGCCCGCCGGCGCGGGGCTTCTCCTCCTCCCGCTAACGGGCGGGCCGGCCGCCTCCCTCCTCTCCTGGCCACCGGCAGGGCTCTGCCCCCTCCTCTGCCGCCCTCAGACAGGGCTTCGTCCTTCTCTCTATGGGCAGAAACTGGTCCCCTCCTGCTTGCTGGTGGGTGGCGGTCCCTTCTCTCCACCGACGGAGGCTGGCCCTTCGTCCTCCTGCCCGCCGGCGGGCATAGTCTGGTCCGCCTCTTCCTCCCCGCGGTCTCCGCACAGCAGTTATTCTCTCGTCCTCGCAGGCAGCGCTTTCCCGCGGGCACCGCCTCCAGGCCGCCTGGGACCTCACCTGGGTCCTGCCCGCTTCCCGCACAGCCTGGTGTCTGACCCTCCCTAACTCAGATGTTCAGCCCCAGCTAGCCCCTGCTGCGCTGGGGAGGGTTTCCCCCTGCAGTCGGGGGTACCCGGCTCGCGGCTGAGGGTCCTTTTCACCTTGTAGTCTCTGCTCCTCCCTCCTTCAAATACTATTGGTCCTCTCCGGTACCTATTCTGCCGGGAACGCCCCTTCTCCTAGGAGACAGTTGCCCTGGCCCCGTCCGGAATATCCCTCCAGCTCCTTGCACGGGTTCCGGCCCCTTGGGGCCCACTTGGGGCCTAGCGGTTCTCTGCGCACCCCAGCCAGCACCTCAGGTTTTCCCCTGGTAGCCACCCACCCTCCTTCCCGGGTGGGGCCCAGGCATGGAAGTCCCTTCCTTTGTTTGTAGTTGCACTCCCCGGGGAGGGGAGCTCCTCCCGAGCCCCCCACCCGCAGGTCGCTCAGCCTCTCCTATCTCACCCCACTTTGGCAGGACAGTTGCTGTGCGACTTGGACAGTAGAGGAGCGCCTCCCAAGTTTTCAACCAACTGCCACCCCCAAAGCTTCCACCCTCCTCCCCTCAGAGAGGACGTTTGATGACGGGCCCCTGAGATTCTCATTGACAAGCCCCTCTGGGTCCCCTTGAGCAGAGCCTGCTGACCCAATTGCCCACCTTTGTGGCTTTGATGCCTAGCCATGTCTGCCTCATCCTCGGGCGGCTCCCCCAGGTACTGCCGACGTGGGGGGGCGCCTGCGCTATAGGGCAGGGAAAGGTGGTCAGGGGTCCCCAGACCAGGCTCGCTGGAGGCTTTTCTTTTCAGCTTCCTTGTTTTGTGTATTGAAAGTGTGGACTAAAACATTTTAAAATCATTTTTATAGGGAAGGAGAAAAGAAATCACACACAATATCCCATCTTTGCTTCCTTCGCCCCTTCCCTGTCCAGGTGCCCCAGCTTCTTACTAGCAAACAGGGTCACCGTCGTTGTCTTCAGTGGAGTACTAGGTTCAGAGCCTTTCTGAAAGGAGGCCTGTGTAAATAAATCACGGTCATGTAGGAGGTGAATGTGGCAGTTAGGAGGTGTTGATGGAATCCAGGCAGTTTGACAGGAAGCACGCTGAGGAAGAGATTTGCCAAAGCTATTGGCTTTAAGTGAACAACAGTGTTCTAAATTAGAAGGGGAAAAAAAACCTGTCTTCTCATTTTCTGTATTTCTTGGCCAAATGACTGGCAGGGCTCAATAAATATATATTTTTTCTTTTTTTTTTTTTTGTTAGACTTTTTTTTTTTTTAATTTCAGCATATTATGGGGTACAGATGTTTAGGTTATGTGTGTTGCCCTTGGTTCCCCCCCCAAGTCCATGTTTCAAATATGTCCATCCTTCGGGTAGTGCGCATTGCACTCCTTGTGTATACAAATACCCGTCCCCTCCTCCCTTTTTTTTTATAAATCAAGGTGTGATATACAAATAGCAAAATACATACTAAAGTGCTCATGTATTTTTACCTCCCCAAGCATTTGTGGGGAGGGCATAGTGATAATTTGGGGCTGTCAGGAGGCAAAGGGGATGGATCAAATGATTATTCCAGTCCCTCCCCATCCTGGAATTCTTGGATATACTGCTGCCAGATTTTAGAGCAGATTAAACTTTTGCTATCTTTGCAAATCTGCTGAAGGGGCTGTACAGTATATGTGTAAGCAAGGTCAACTGCACATGGCATTAAACCAAACCTGCTGCTTGGGAGTTTAAAGGGTAGCAAGTGGGCTATTTTAGAAAATAGATACTTTTTCAGCCTGTTAGGTGAATATTTGAGCCTTAATTTGGAGAGGTTGAGTCATAGTGACTTCTTGTTCCTGAGCCTAATGCTCTATCTTTTTATGTCAGTCATTCACTGAGCATTTCTCCAGGGTCATCTCTGCCTCAGGCACTGTCCTGGGCACTTCCACCCTTGGCCAGACTAGCACCTTGGCTGCTCCTCACCTGCTGCCTGCTTTCTGTCACCTGACAGGATGACAGCTAGGCTTTTCAGTGAAGGTCACAATATGTGTGATGCGATGGCAGGTTAAAAGGCCAGCATGTGAATGCCCGTCAACCTGTTTCCATCCTGCTGGGCACACCATGCATGTCTGGTTCTCGTCTAAAGGGAGCCAAGGAATTCCAGGCCGGTTCTCCCAGCCGTGAACTTGTTAGCCACCATATGCAGGGTGTAATTTTGGGAGATCTAAGAAATAAGAGAGCCCTAGTGTTTTGCTTATAATCTGGTTCTTGTGCCTGGGTGCAGGTTTCCATCGTGTGGGAAGAACGGAGTAACGAGTCTCACGCAGAAAAAAGTCTTGAGAACACCTTGTGGCGCACCCAGTGTAACTGTGACGGTAGGTGACTGCTCACAGAGCAGCCTCTCTGGTCTGTGACCCTGCCAGAAACGCTTCTGCACACCTTTTCTAGGAGCTGCCTTACCTGCCGGGCACCACTGTGGCCCGGGTGCTCTGCTAGGTGCTGTTATGAACATATTGCTGATTTCTTCTTTTTTTGGTCTGAGATAAGGCTGCCAAGTGTGAGGAGATTGTCTTGACCTTATCTTCCAGGCAAATCCTAAAATCTTTAAAACAGATTTTCAAATAAATACATAGCTAAAATAAAGGAAAAGAAAAGAAGAAAAAAATTTGAAAGAATGAGGGGATGCGGCCGGGCGCGGTGGCTCACGCCTGTAATCCTAGCACTCTGGGAGGCCGAGGTGGGTGGATCATTTGAGCTCAGGAGTTCGAGACCAGCCTGAGCAAGAGTGAGACCTCATCTCTACTAAAAATAGAAATTAGCTGGACAATTAAAAAATATATATAGAAAAAAAATTGGCCGGGCATGGTGGCACGTGCCTGTAGTCCCAGCTACTCAGGAGGCTGAGGCAGGAGGATCGCTTGAGCCCAGGAGTTTGAGGTTGCTGTGAGCTAAGCTGATGCCATGGCACTCTAGCCCGGGCAACAGAGTAAGACTCTGTCTCAAAAAAACAAAAAAAAAAAAGAAGGGGGGAAATGAATGGGACCTGGTGGTGGGTGAGGGTTATGTGGCTAGGGTTCTGCCCTGCCTGTGTTTTCTTTAGAATCTATACAACCTTCTCACCCTTGGCATTTTCTCCAGCTTTCTGTTTCCACAGTCTTTCACCTGCCTGCTGTCTGGTTTGTTCTGCACCCTATCCATTTTGTATGTTTCCCATGCTAATCTGCATGTCCTGCTGAGATTACTGTGTGGAAGGATCCACCTGCTTTCCAGCTGTGCTACACTAAACCCAAGGAGGAGCTATGCATTCCAGCAGGCTTAGAAGGAGATCTAGTTTTGAGGCCCCTGGGGCCTGGGTGTGCACTCTCTTGTAGAACTGGTGGGTCTTGCAGACCCCTCTCATGAGTGGCCCTGGGTCTCCCTGGTGGTCTTCAGCTGGGATCTCTGCGGGAGCCTGCTGAATGATACTCCTGCCTTGGTGCCTTCCTGCATGCCAGTAGTTGGTAGCTGTCCTGCTCGCTTGGTGGCTAGGCTTTTGGTGGCCCCCAGAGGCTGTGAGCTCTGTTTTTATGCCCAGTTTACTCATTCACAGATCAACCATTTTTGTGTTGTCCTCCCCTGCCTGCCAGAAGCGAACCATGAAGGACCGCTCTTCAACTCCCCCCTTACATGTTCACGTGGATGAGAACACCCCTGTCCACGTCCACATAAAAAAATTCCCGAAACCGTCAGCGACCAACAGCCAGGTAGGAGCACGCCAGTGGAGTGAGGTAACAGCTGTGGATCAGAGTGATAACCTTTCAACCCAGCCTCCTCCCGCTTCTGACTCCAGAGGTTTGGGACACAAACACTCTCTTTCAGAGGTCAGTTACCTGGTTGAAAGATAGGTAGGCCTGTCATCCAGAAGCGGCAGAGTAACCTGCGCACAGGCTCCCTTGCAGAGTTGGAGGTGGATGCCACCACAGTGACACCGTGGCTAGCTGGGTGTAAAATTGACTCTGAGTTTGTCCCTTTCCACAGAAATCTCATAAGCGAGGAATGAAAGGGGACACCGTGAATGTGCGGCGGAGTGTCCGGGTGAAAACCAAGGTACCTTGGATGCCCCCTGGAAAATCATCTGCCCGGCATGTGGGATGCAAGTGGGAGGTAGGCTCATTCTTGTTCAGGCTTTTCTTCTTGGACCGGTCAGATTCTAGCAGGCCTCAAGCTCGGTATGATTCAGAGTCAGCTTTAGCTATTGGCACATCCTAACAGGCCCTGTTTACTGAGCACCTTGCTAAACCCTGAAAGTATGTGTCTCTTTTTGAGTCATTACAACACTGCTATGTAATAGGTCCTGCTGTCCCAATGTAGAGATGAGGAAACCCAGGCTCAGAGAAGGTAGCAGAGCTGGAGTTAGCACTCATTCTAGAGGCTATACTCTTAGCCTCTCTGCTTTGCATGTGGGGCACCACATATATTTTCCTATGTAACTGTTATAGTACCTGAAGCATAATTTTAAAAATATATACCAGAATATACATATCCAAGAAAGCATCACCTCTTTTGAGGTAGTCCCTGTAACAGACCGTACACGTATTCCATAGAAGCCATCAAAACTACTTTTCGGAACAGCCTCTTGCCTTCAGTATTAGTGGCCAGGAGAAATGCTCTCTTTTTTTAGCCACCTCTCAACGT
>NW_012138525.1:4609234-4611410 GCF_000956105.1 Propithecus coquereli | reverse complement strand
AAAAAAAAAAAAAAAAAAAAAAACAACCAATGAGCTATCATTTTTATTAAATGGAAAAAAGTTTAAAAGATTACAAATATCTCATGCCATCAAGCGTATGGGCTATCAATGAACCTTTTTAAACATTTTCAATAGGATCGTGAAACTGATTCAACTGTGCTGGAGGCAGTTTGGCAGCACCTGTCTAAACACTGATTCTGTAGTTTTTACATCTAGTAATTTAGCCTAAAAAAGTTACAGAAGAGTATAGGGATATGTTTATGGATTTTTTGCTATAGCATTGTTTATAACAAAAACTGGAAGCAAGCTAAATGTCTATCAGGAGGGTATGGGTTAAATTATAATACATCCATACAATGGAATACCATGCAGCCACACAAAGATTGAGGTAGATATTTATACATGATAGTGAAGCACAGAGATGCACAACATGTAGAGTTTGGCCCTATTTGTGCAGAAAAGGGATGTCTGTGTCTGTGTATGTATGCGTATGTTTATATATGCATAATATTTTCTGGGAGGGTATGCAAGCAGTGGTAAGCAGTGATTACCTCCATGGTGTGGCAGGCTTTGATGTTTTATTTTCTATGGCCTGTTTGAATTTCTTTACAACAAGCATAATGTATTTTATAATTAAAAACGCTTTTTAAAAAAGTGAAAAGCCTTGGTAGTTTTAAAAGTATACATCAAAGAGATGCTGCTACGCAAATTGACTTCCTGCTGACACGGTTGCTAGGAGTGATGATCCCCTCTGGAAAGCTCAATGCCTGCTTCCAGTCCTGTGGCCATGGAATCCTAGAGATGGAGGGACCCAGAGGGGTGACTTGTCCAAGCTCTCTCAGCAGCTCAAGCAGTAGCTGTCTTTCCTGCTTTCTCTCTTGGACCTGCCCCTTTCCACCTCTGAGTGTCTTCCCGTATACCTGGGTGGCCCTAGCGTAACCCTGTCCATTGTGGACAAAAGGAGAAAGGCCCCAGGAGGTGGCAGTTCGGGGTGGATCTGGAAATGGAGATTAGAAGCTGCTGTGTGCATGTGGGATTCCTGTTTGATTTCTTAAAACTCTTTCTCGTAAGTAAGATCATCTTTGGGAGAAAGAAAGTCTAGTTTTTTTTCTTCTGTTATTAAAAGTGATCTATTTTTATTACAGAAATGTTAAAATACAGAAAAATAAGTAATCACTTGTTATTCTACTGCACAAATCTGGCTGCTATTAAGTTTTAAAAACTTCTCATTGAGCTGGGCACGGTGGTGCATGCCTATAGTTCCAGCACCCTGGGAGGCTATGGTGGGAAGACAGCTTGAGCCTGCTTCTGGGCTGTAGTACACCATGTTCATGCCTGTGAATTGCCATTGCACTCCAGCCTGGGCAACACAGCGAGACTTCATCTCTATTAAACAAAAAACAAAAAACTTTTTGTTGAAAACTACAGGGAAGTACACACATCACAAGTGTATTGGTTGATGAGTTTTTACAAGTTGAGTGCACCTGTGTAACCATCACTCAGCTACCTAGAAGCTGCCCTTTGGCCTGTTCCTGTCACTGCCTCCCTGTCACAGGGAGTAACCAGTGTCCTGGTACATTTATTGTCACACTTTCTCCTGTACATGTTTTTTTGTTGTTTTTTAAATATACAGTCATATATTGCTTAATGCTGGGGATATGTTGTGAGAAATGTGTCATTAGGCGATTTCGTCTTTGTGCAAATACTGTAGTGTATACTTACACACACCTGGGTGGTATATCCTCCTACACACCTAGACTATCTGGTGTAACCTATCACTCCTAGGCTACAAACCTATACAGCGTCTTACTGTATTGAATACTGTAGGCGATTCTAACACAATGGTAAGTGTTTGTATATCTAAACATACCTAAACATGAAAAAGGTGCTTGCTTCAGCAGCACATATACTAAAGTTGGAACAGTACAGAGAAGATTAGCATGGCTCCCAGGCAAGGATGACACACAAATTCATGAAGTGTTCCATATTTAAGAAAAAAAAAAGGACATGGAAGACCGGGCGCGGTGGCTCACGCCTGTAATCCTAGTACTCTGGGAGGCTGAGGCAGGCGGATTGTTTGAGCTCAGGAATTCGAGACCAGCCTGAGCAAGAGCAAGACCCCATCTCTACTAAAAAAATAGAAAGAAATTATCTGGACAACTAAAAATATATAGAA
>NW_012138525.1:4602817-4609152 GCF_000956105.1 Propithecus coquereli | reverse complement strand
GGGAGGCTGAGGCAGAAGGATTGCTTGAGCCCAGGAGTTTGAGGTTGCTGTGAACTAGGCTAACACCACGGCACTCACTCTAGCCTAGGCAACAGAGTAAGACTCTGTCTCAAAAAAAAAAAAAGTATTTTGTGGACATCATACCATATATATTTCTAATATTTTCTGTATAATCAAAATAACAATGATTAATCTTAAGAACTTTATTTCTTAATATCAAATATCTGGTCTGGTCAATTTTCAAATTTACCCACTTGTCCCTATATATTTTTTTTTTAACAGTAGAAACAGCCTTTATTTGTTGTAATGCAAAATATAAGAGGAGGGGATAGGACAGCTCCCGTTCCTGGGGCAGCGTCCGTAGTCTCTGCTGCTGCCCTCCGAAAAGCCTACGACACCTTTTTCAGCAGATTCATCTACCCTTGTAACTAATCCACTACCATGCGTTCATATGCATTTAAAAGACTTGACATGTTTCATTTCTATGGTAGGTATATAAAAACATCTATTCCCTAAATTTTTGCCAACTTTGGATATTACTATTTTTGCCAATTTGTTATATTTTTTATTTTAAACTTAACATTATAACTCAAGCTTTTTATTTCAATGCTAGGATTCTTCAAAAACATCATTTAAACATGGATAGGTAATGTTCCATCGGGGAATTCGGAGTGTTGTGTTCCCAGGGTTCCTGTGGTTAGCTAGTTTAGCTTTTCCTTCCTAATCAGTAACTAAGCCTCCAGTGGACGAGCCGTGGTGGCGGACCTCGCGGTGGAGGTTTTGCCTTATGAGTACATGTGTTTCCCCTCCCCTCCATCAGAATCCACCTCATTGCCTAGAGGTCACGCCACCATCTTCAGAAAAGCTGGTCTCAGTGATGCGGTTAAGTGACCTCTCTACAGAAGATGATGACTCGGGTCACTGCAAAATGAACCATTACGATAAGAAGATTGATAGTCTAATGAATGCAGTTGGTTGTCTCAAGTCTGAGGTGAGGGGGCTGGGACAGCTAGTAACCCAGGCTGTGTGGGACCACCCAGGTGGATTCTCTGTCTGGTCCCTCCACCTACCTCTCTGCAGGCCTCCTGCCCTCCTAGGCAAGGTTGCCCAGGACTTCGGATGCCCCCTGCCAGGGGAGGTAGCTGGGGTAGCCTGGGACCACCACACTGACAAGGGCCTCGCTATCAAGCACTCCATTGCCCTGGTGTTCTGCTCAGAGGGGCCAATTTGACTTTTGACAACAGCAGATGAAGCTGGTGGTATTATTGTCTCCATTATAGGAATGAAGTAACTGGGAAACTGGGGCCTGTGCTTTACATTTTGTGAAAAGTTTGAGAGAAACAAAGCCCCAAAGACACAAAGTAAGTTTGCCCTCCGGGCTAGACGCAATGGCTCACACCTATAATCCCAGCACTCTGGGAGGCCAAGGAAGGAGGATTGCTTGAGCTCAGGATTTCGAGACCAACCTGAGCAAGAGGGAGAGCCCATCTCTACTAAAAATAAAAAAGTTGACCAGGCATGGTGGCACATGCCTATAGTCCCAGCTACTTGGGAGGCTGAGGTAGAAGGATCGCTTGAGCCCAGGAGTTTGAGGCTACAGTGAGCTATGATGATGTCACTGTATTCTAGCCAGGGCGACAGAGTGAGACTTTGTCTCACAAAAAAAAGTAAGTTTGTCCTCAGTTGCTGAGCTGTGTCTTGGGGTAAGATGTGGCTATGGAATTGGAAACAGAACCTGGAAGTTCAAGGTCCCCGACTAGGAAGTTGGCGGAGCTGGCATTAAAATCCAGGTCTTGATTGCTAACACGATGTGTGTCTTTAATCCTCCACCCTGTACTCAGGGTCTGGGGACCCTCCTGGAGAACCCAGGGCTGGCTGCCTGGCAACAGGCCCTCCCTCCCCATAGCCCACAGTGCGGGGATAGCTCTTCTCCTAGGTGTGCCAGCCGAACCACGGCGTGCAACCTGGTCCATCCCCAGCCAGCAAGTCATGCAGGTTCTCTGTACTCAGTTTCCTCATCCACAAAATGAGGAGAAAAGTAGCGTCTCCTTGGAGAGTCAGTCTTTGTGACAATTAAGCCTGTAAGGACCTGGCACCGGGCCTGTGTAGCTCTCAGTTGGAGGGGCCCTTATGTTTGTCCACAGCATTGGGGCCTAGCAATGTGGTGCAGAGGAAGACCCTCCCCTCAGTGGCCCCTGCCTGCGTGCCTTTGCGCAGGTTAAGATGCAGAAGGGTGAGCGCCAGATGGCCAAAAGGTTCCTGGAGGAGCGGAAGGAGGAGTTGGAGGAGGTGGCCCAGGAGCTGGCTGAGACCGAGCATGAGAACACGGTGCTGAGGCACAACATTGAGCGCATCAAGGAGGAGAAGGACTTCACCATGTAAGGCGGCGCCCACTCTGCCCCCATGGAGTTCCTTCCTACCTGACCTCCCCAAGCCCCAAGCCCCAAGTCCAGAGGCAGCAGACACAGGCACTGGCCCTATGTCCTGGAGCCTGTTCATGACACTCACGCAGTTCATTACCTGACCACGCTCATGAGTCATACTGTGAGGGAAAAGGAGGATCCCACAGAGTAAGACAGGGTAGGGGGGTGGCATGGGGGTGCTATATTCAGGGAACTACTGGAAAAAGTGACATTTAAGGGGAGTTCTGCAGGCTGGCTAACAGTTAGGCAGGTGGGTGTTGGGGAAGAAAGGTGCTACCTGGTAGGAACGTCTCTGGGAAGGCCCCAAGGTGGGGCAGCGAGTGCATCTGAGAACTGGAAAGCAGGCCAGAGCAGGTGGGCAGGAGGAAGCCTGCAGGGAGGCTGGCAGGGGGCCAGCTCTTAGCAGCCACTTTGAGGCATTTGCATAGAAGGCACTGGGGAGCCATGGAAAGGTCGTAAGAGCAGGGGAGTGACGTGGCCAGACTCAGATCCAGTGTGGAGAGCAGATGGAAGGGCTCAAAAGCAGATCTGAAAAGGGTGGTTAGGAGGCTGTGGCAGTGGTGGGGGGCAGAGGAGACAATGGTGGTTGTTGGAGAGACAAGCCGGGCCACAGGTGGCGTAATGTCACCTGGTGTGGAGGCCCAGGACTGGTGCTGAGACAATGTGACTTCTGGCCCCAGTCCTTCTAGAAGGCCACTTGGGCCAGCAGGGCCATCCCTGCCCCCTCCCCCACCGTTCCCTGATGGGAGGTGAGCCTCGCAGGGCATTATGAGGCGAGCCTCGGAGCTCTGGGCATGCCAGGGCCCTGGCAGGGCTCACAGAGCCCTGTCATTCTGGCCCCAGCCTTCAGAAGAAACACCTACAGCAGGAGAAGGAGTGCCTCATGTCCAAGCTGGTAGAGGCTGAAATGGATGGAGCTGCTGCCGCCAAGCAAGTCATGGCCTTGAAGGATACCATCGGGAAGCTGAAAACAGTAGGTGGCAGGCAGAACCACCCAGCCCTGGGACTGGGCCCAGAGAGCAGGCAGCTGCAGGCTGGGGTGGGGTCTTTACACAGTCATCAGGCAGACTTTATGACATCTCTAGGCTGGGGGAGGGCACGCTTACCTCCTAGGCCCCCACCCACCACTCTCACTTCCCAGTCCCTGACCCTTGAAGCTGACCTCTGGTAGCCAGGGCCTCTCGGGAGACCACATCATGGGTGGCCTGGGATCACAGTGAGTCAAGGCATGTGGTTGACTCCTGCAAGTATCAGCCACCAGGTGTCCCAATCTTCTCTTGCCTCCTTCCAGGAAGGCTAATCGCGCTCGCGCAAGTCTGCCCGCTCTTTTCTCTGCCTCTTGGCCTTGGCAGGCTCAGCTCCTGCCCTGTCTTCTGGACCCATCTCCTCCAGGAAGCCTGCCCCTGACCGCCATGGTCCTGGACACAGCCTGGCTCTTCTTGCCTGGGCTTCCTGGCACCAACATTTCTTGGGTCCCACATGGGGCCTGCCCCTTCCCTTCTCCCCCTGCATTTTTAAGACTGCCTGCTTGTCTTCCAGGAGAAACAAATGACCTGCACGGACATCAACACCCTAACGAGGCAGAAGGAACTTCTCCTGCAGAAGCTGAGCACATTTGAGGAAACCAACCGCACCCTCCGAGACCTGCTGAGGGAACAGCACTGCAAAGAGGTGAGCTTCTGGCCCGGTGGCACCCCTGGGCTCCCAGACTCAGCTCCACTCCTCTATCTAGCATTGTGTGTGTCCTCTCTGAGCCTCAGTCTCTTTGTCTGTAAGGAAAAAATACTTATTGGCACCTGACTTAGAGAGATTTAGTGAAATCATTCACGTAAAGTCCTCAGCACCCAGTAGGGTGCCGTCTTAGTTGTTGCGGAAGCTGGGCCAGGCAGCACAGGAAAGACCCTGAGAGTGAGGAGAAGGGCAGTCGGGGAGGCTTCAGCCCATTGCAGGGGCGTAGGGCAAAGAAGGGAGAGTACCAGACCTGAGATTTTTGTTAGATATAAGAATGATTAATGGCTGGTAGACACAAATTGTATGGTATCACTTTATTCGCTTAAAAGATATTCTTTGAAACATGTGTTAGCAGATACAGTTGGCTATTATCTGTGGGTTTCATGGATTAAACCAACTGTGGATTGAAAATATTTGGAAAAATAATTGTATCTGTACTGAACATGTATAGATTTTTTTCTTGACATTAATATTATTCCTTAAACAATACAGTATAACAACTATTTATATAGCATGTACATTATATTAGGTATTATAAATAATCTGGAAATGATTTAAAATATATCAGAGGGCTGGGCATGGTGGCTTACGCTTGTAATCCCAGTACTTTGGGAGGCCAAGGCAGGAGGATCGCTTGAGCCCAGGAGTTCAAAACCAGCCTGGGCAACATAGTAAGACCCTGTCTCTACAAAAAAATTTTTTTAAAAAGTTAGCCAGGCGTGATGGCACATGCCTATAGTCCCAGGTACTCAGGAGGCCGAGGCACGCGGATTACTCGAGCCCAGGATTTTGACGTTGCAGTGAGCTATGACGGTATTGCACTCTAGCCTGGGCAACAGAGTAAGACCGTATCTCAGAAAAACCCCAAAAACAAACAAACAAAAAGTGCATGAGAGGTTTTATGCAAATACTATACCATTTTATGTCACAGACTTAAACATCTATCATCTATGAATTTTGGTATATGCAGAAGGTCTTGGAACCAACCACCTATGATATCAAGGGGCAACTGTATTTTTGTTTCCTTTTTGAATTTTTAAAAAATTGTATATATTTATGGTATAACTCTTTTTTTTTTTAAGAGTCAGAGTTTTGGCTGGGCACAGTGGCTCATGCCTGTAATCCTAGCACTCTGGGAGGCCAAGGTGGGAGGATCGCTTGAGGTCAGGAGTTTGAGACCAGCTTGAGCAAGAGCAAAACACCATCTCTACAAAACAATAGAAAAAAATAGAAAAATTGGCCAGACATGAGTGGTGTGTGCCTGTAGTCCCAGCTACTCAGGAAGCTGAGGCAGGGGGATTGCTTGAGACCAGTAATTTGAGGTTGCAGTGAGCTATGGTGATGCCACTGTACTCTAACCTGGGTGACAGAGAGAGAGAGAGAGACTGTCTCAAAAGAAAAAAAAAGGATCCAGGGTCCCACAGTGTCGCCTAGGCTAGAGTATAGTGACACAATCATAGCTAACTGTAACCTTAAACTCCTGGGCTCAGGAGATCCTCTTGCCTCAGCCTCCCTAGTAGGTAAGACTACAGGTGCATACCACCATACCTGGCTAATTTTTTGTAGAGATCGGGTCTTGCCATGTTGCCCAGGCTGGTCTCAAACTCCTGGCCTCAAGGGATCCTCCCACCTCGGCCTCCCAAAGTGCTAGGATTACAGGCATGAGCTATCTTGCCTGGCCCAACATGATGTTTTGAAATATTATATATTGTAGAATGGCTAAATCAAGCTAATTGACATATGCGTTACCTCACATACTTACATATTTGTGATAGGAACACTTAGAATCTACTTTCTTAGCAATTTTCATATGTTCAATATATTAACTGTAGTCACCATGTTGAGCAATAGATCTTTTGAATTACTCCTCCTGTGTAACTGACATTTTATATCCTTTGACCGCCAACATCTCCCCAGTCCCCTCCTTTGCCCCCACTCTCCCTGCTAGCCCCTGGCAGCCACCATTCTACTCTCTGCTTCTGTGAGTTCAACTTCCTTAGATTCCACATGTGAGTGCAATCATGTGGTATCTCTCTGTGCGTGGCTCATTTCACTTAATATCATGTCCTCCAGGTTTATCCATGTTGTCACAGGTGATGGGATTTCTTTTTTGTAAAGGCTGACTAGCATTCCATTGTGTATATATACTACATTTTCTTTATCCATTTATCTGTTGATGGA
>NW_012138525.1:4592122-4601722 GCF_000956105.1 Propithecus coquereli | reverse complement strand
TTCTATTGATGGACATTTGTATTTTTAGTTGTTTAATATCATAAGCAATGTTACTTTAAGCATTCATGGACACTATCCTGGTGTACTTAAGAGTTCCTAGAATATATTTCTATCAATTTTAATAGTTATGGCCAAGTTATTCTCTAAAATAGTTACACCTCTTTGATTTCTGGCTGGGTGATCTCAGGAGGTGATTTTTACCTCTCAGGGCTTCAGTTTTCCTGCCCGTAAAATGGGAATAGCATCTTGCATGTGGGATTGTGTGAGAATTAGAGATGATATATAGACAAAGGGCTTGCATACTGCCTGGCACATAATAGGTGCTTGGAAAATAGTAGGCACTGCTGCTGTTTGTCCTGGGACTGGTACCTTCAGAAAACCTCTTAGTCTACCCAGTGTTTCTCCTTTCTTGTGTCTTAGTTTCTATCATCCTGGAACCCCATCTCCAGTTGGAGAGGAAGGTCAGCTAATTAGAATTCCCACCCAGTACAGGCGTTTCCTGCTCAGTCCAAGCTCATCGCGATGCCTGTCTGGCGCTCCGGGCTGGACCCGCACCTCGGTGCTCACTGGGGAGTGCCCAGTGCGGTGGAGAACTGCTCTGGCTCTGGAGTCCGACTTAGCTTCAGGGCCCAGCCCTGCCATTTCTGGCTGTGTGACCTCAGCCAGCTTGCCTTCACGTCTCCCAGCCTCACTTTCCTTATTTGTAAAATAGGAGCGGTGATAGCGTGGCTTTTCGAGGCGGGGTGTTGGGTGAGTTTGCACACATAGGTTGGCAGAAGAGTTAGCAACAGTTTTAGTGCCCACCGGAGGCCTGGAGGGCAGTGAGAGCCGCTTTGGTCTCTGGGCCCCTGGCCGAGCCTTTTTGTCCCATGTTCATTGCCTCTTGTTGCTGGAGAAACCATAATGCCGTCTTCTGCCAGTTTCTAGGTCCCCAGGAAACTTTGGGAACTAGGGAGCCCTATTCTCTGGGCTTGTGAAGGGGACCTGTGGGACTGGGGGGAGGAAAGGGAGGGTGGGTGAGCCTCCTTCAAGAGACACTCTGTTGAGGTGCTAGGGAAGAAGAGTAGGGACAGGGTCACAAAGATAAGGCCCAGTGAGAAAGTGGGCAAAGGTATGAGCAGGCAGTTCAGGCAAGAGGAAACCCAAATGGCTTAGAGACATGAGAAGATGCTGAGCCTCAGTGGTAATTGGAGAAATGCAAATGAAGACACAGGAGTGGCATTGCCAGAGACTGGCAACAGACAGAGGTTCGCTTACTGTCCAGTGCTGGCGAGTGTGGGGAAGCCAGGACTCCCGTGTCCTGCTCTTGGGCCTGTGAATTGGTGCAGGCATTTTGCAGGGCATTTCAGCCCCAAATCACAGTCCTCCTGACCCCTGTCATTTCTAGTCTTGGTATCATCCCTAGAGAGATACTTTGTACATGCCCAGCGATGTCCATTGCTGCAGTGTTTGTAGTTGCAAAACCTGGAACATCCAGGTTTTGGGGACAGATTAAAAATGCAGTGGCATATAGAGACAGATTAGTGGTTGCCAGGTGTTGGTGAGGAGAAATGGGGACTGGCTGCTTAACGGTACACGGTTTCATTTTGGGGTGACAAAATGTTGTAGAACTAGATAGTGGTGATGGTTCTACCATGTTGTGAATGTACTAAATGCCACTGAATTTTACACTGAAAAATAGTTAAAATGGCAAGTTTTATGTTATATATATTTTACCACAATTTTTAAAAATTAATAATATAGCAAAAGCCATTGAATTATATACTTTATTTTTCCACCTTTATTGAGGTATAATTCTATATATTTAAGGCATTTAATGTGAGAATTAGATATACATATGCATTGTTAAGTGATTACCACAAGCTAACATATCTCTCTCACCTTATACAGTTACCTTTTTTTTTTATGGTGAGAACACGTAAAGATCTCTTAGCAGGACCAAGGGGCATGGTGGTCATGCCTGTAATCCTAGCACTCTGGGAGGCTGAAGAGGGATGATCACTTGAGCTCAGGGTTCAGGATCAGCCTGAGCAAGAGCAAGACCCCATCTCTACTAAAAATAGAAAACTTAGCCAAGCACACTGGCATGCACCTCTAGTCCCAGCTACTGGGGAGGCTGAGGTGGGAGGATCACTTGAGCCCAGGAGTTTGAGGTTGCAGTGAGCTATGATGACGCCACTGCACTCTAGCCTGGGCAACAGAGTGACACCCTGTCTCAAAAAAAAAAAAAAAAAAGAAGAAAAAAAGATCTCTTAGCAGGCAGGGCATGATGGCTCGTGCTTGTAATCCCAGCACTTTTGGAAGCCAAGGTGGGAGGATTACTTGAGGCCAGGTGTTCGAGACCAGCCTGAGCAACAGTGAGATCCTGTTTCTACAAAAATTAGAAAAACTAGCTGGGCGTCATGGTACATGTCTATAGTCTCAACTCCTTGGGAAGCTGAGGCAGGAGAATGGCTTGAGACCCGGAGTTTAACGCTGCAGTGAGCTATGATGATACCACTACAGTCTAGCCTGGGTGATAGAGCAAGCCCCTGTGTCTCAAAAGAAAAAAAAAATCTCTTAGCATATTTCATGTATATAATACTATATCTTGTTAACTATAGTCACTGTGCCATACACTTTTTTTGGGTGCCATACACCCAAGCTGGCGTGCAGTAGTGCCATCATAGCTCACTGCAGCCTGGAATTCCTGGGCTTGAGTGATCTTCCCGCCTCATATCCTGAGTAGCTGGGATGAGAGGCATGCATCACCACACCTAGCTAATTTAAAAAAAAAAATTTCTTTTAGAGATGAAGTTTCACTGTGTTGCCCAGGCTGGTCTCAAACTCCTGGGCTCAAGTGATCCTCTTGGCTTGGCCTCCCCAAGTGCTGGGATTACAGGTGTGAGCCACCATGCCTGACCTTATGCTACATACTTTAAATGGGAGAATTGTATGGCATCTGAATTTATATCTCAATGAAGCTATTTTTAAAAAATCAAGTAATACATAAATATAGTATGATACCATTTTTGTAAAATTATACATTAATCCCTTCTCGTTCCCCCACCCCAAAGAATGATAGTATTTCTCCAGGTATATTATAAATGCACAGAAAAAGGATGAGAAGGACACTTACCAAACTCATACCAGTAGGGTCAAGTTTGGAGGTAGGTGCAAGAAGGATTTTAGCCTTATTGGTATTCACTATTTTATAATGAGAATGTATTCAATTATTCTAAAATTAGAAATAGAGATTTTGGAAAAGAAAAAGAAGATACAGGGTGTAGATATCTAGGTTTATTGCTTAAATGACTTAGCTTTCCCTTTGCTTCCCTTGAAGGATTCTGAAAGACTAATGGAGCAACAAGGAGTATTACTGAAACGTCTGGCGGAGGCAGACTCAGAGAAAGCGGTAACCAAAGCACCCCTGCCTGCTCTAGGGGGTACAGGCAGCATCGGGGCAGGAGGGCTGAAACGTTTCTCTGAGTCTTAGGTTCATGATCTGTAAAACGGATGGATGTCACTGTCTTGCTGGCTCCAGTAGGCTTGTCTAGTTGATCATTTGAGAGCTTGAGGCTCAAAGCTGGACACCACCATGAGGGATGGTGAAGATGATAGGTTTATAATCACCAGGGCCTGTTAAGTCTGCATTTCCTTATTTGTATTATGGATTCAAAGCCATCAAAAAGCATACACCTTTTGACTCAACAATTGTAATTCTAGGAACCTCCCAAAGCACAATGTTCCAAAGTCTACTACATGGAATCCCAAATTCCTCATGATGTTAATGGGTACAAGAAACAGGAAGCGGGGAGAGGGTGGTGTTCCATGGCCAAATAAATTTGGGAAACTATTCGCTGGCCTGAACAAAAAGTTTCACTTAACTCCTAGACTTTTTGGAGCCTTTGATGTATCAGTGGCCTTATAAGACGGAAAGAAGATGGAGGCCCAGTTTCCCAAGGTTTGGCCCTTGGTTCCTGGCCATACGTGGCTGGGGAAAATACTCACCTGAGGAAGTCGTGAAGATTTGGCGGTAATGGCAATAATGCCTAAAGTCGCATTCCCAGCTCAAGAGGACTTTTTAAATTATGATACATCAGTAAATTGAAATATTAAGCAGCTATTTTAAAAGAGGTAGAAGATCTAATCACAGTGTGGTAAACATGAGATTGTAATTGTGGGACAAAACATGCATATGATTTTTAATGTGTATTAATAGAGGTTATTTCTGGGTCGGGAGTTATGGAGCTTTTTAGAGTTTCTGTGTATGTTCTTTAATGTTTTCTGCAATTAACATTACTTTTTTAAACATTGCAAAATAAATAGATCTTCATTGTTTTTAAAAAAATTTTAATACATATGTGAGGTGCTTCCCACCAGGGTCTCTGGGACATGGCTCAATGTATTTGGCATCTTGGGTCCCAGGGGCCAGGCACTCTCAAGTCTCTCTCCTACTTGGGCCGGGTCTCTTTGCCCTTCCCAGGAGTGGATGACAGTGTGTTTTCTCTCAGCGCCTGCTGTTGCTGCTGCAAGACAAGGACAAGGAGGTGGAAGAGCTCCTCCAGGAAATACAATGTGAGAAGGTACTGTCCCCAGAAGTTGTGCCTTTTAATGAGCCAGTAGAGCATAGTCGG
This sequence comes from Propithecus coquereli, assembly GCF_000956105.1. NCBI lineage: Eukaryota > Metazoa > Chordata > Mammalia > Primates > Indriidae > Propithecus > Propithecus coquereli. The sequence continues at coordinate 4,597,106 of NW_012138525.1, read as the reverse complement.
TGTACAGAGAACTGGGTTCAAATCCTGGCTCTGTCACTTTCTCTGTCTCTCCAAAGGCTCAAGCAAAGACAGCATCTGAGCTTTCTAAGTCCATGGAGTCCATGCGTGGGCATTTGCAGGCACAGCTTCGATGCAAAGAGGCTGAGAACAGTCGCCTGTGCATGCAGATCAAGGTACCTGCTGGCCCCACAAGTGGGGGAGGAGGAGGCAGGGCCCTGACAATCCAAAGTTGGTGGCTGGGCCCAGGGTGACACACTCAGGGTCTGTGCCCTGAAGGTTTATGAGGTAGCTGCAGCCAAAATACTCAGGCCTCAGAGAGACACTAGGACAGTAGCAAGGGCAGTGGACAGAGACCTTGGAGGTGTTTGGTCTTGATCCCAACAGTGATGGGGTTGGATGCCCTCAGGGTTCACCTAACTACCCAAAGGGAAGGGATGGTGTCACATGTTTCTTGCATCTGTGAGCCCAGGGGTCCTCTGAGGTCACAGCTCTCCGGAGTGTTTAAGGAAATATCTCTGACCACAAGGCTGGGAGTTTAGGGAAGGATTCCAGAGGAGTTCTGTCCTAACATCAAGATCCAGGGCTGAGAGCTCCGGGGAGGCGCCATGGGGAACTGGAAGGGGCCGTGTCTCTGGTCCGAGTTAGGGGAGCCCTGAGCTCACACACAACTAATGACCCGTTTTCTGTCTCCTTCATTCCCTCTTTGCATTTGTGCCCTTTCCTCCCTCTCTCCCCTTTACCCTCTACCTTTCTTGTCTCACTCCTTCCTCTTCGTCTCCCCTTTCCCCCTCCCAGAACCTGGAGCGCAGTGGGAACCAGCACAAGGCGGAAGTGGAGGCCATCATGGAGCAGTTGAAGGAGTTGAAGCAAAAGGGAGACCGAGACAAGGAGGGCTTGAAGAAGGCCATCCGAGCCCAGAAGGAGCGAGCCGAGAAGAGCGAGGAGTACGCTGAGCAGCTGCACGTGCAACTTGCCGACAAGGTGGCCGGCCTGGGTGGGGTTGGGGAGGGGTGGTGCATAGTGGGTAGCAGGTGGGTGGATGAGTAGAGAATGATGGTGGTGGCCTGGCAGGATGGATGGCTGGGTGGAAGGAGAAGGAATTCAGGGGATCAGATGGGTGGCAGGCGGGTGAATGGGTAGCTGGCTGAAGATGATGGGAGGGTTTGCAGGACAGCTTAGCTACATCAGTGTTGTGGGGGAGAATGGTGGTTAAGGATGGGCTTGCCAGGCAGGACGCGTTTGATTGCTGGAAATCTAGCAGCAATGGCTGGGCTCCCACTGTCCCTCCTGGTGCTCTCTAGGAAGGTGAATTGCAGAGTGAGGTTTGGGTTCTCGGGGTAGGACCATCTAGGACGAGCCCAGCCCCCAGCTCCTGCAGCCTCGGTGCTGACGCTAGGCTGACAGGTCCTACTATCCCATGTTCCCAGGATCTTTATGTCGCTGAAGCTTTATCCACTCTGGAATCATGGAGGAGCCGCTACAACCAAGTTGTAAAAGACAAGGGAGACCTGGAGCTGGAAATTATCGTCCTGAATGAGTATGTTTTGGAGAGGGAGAGGGAGCGTGGGCCAGTTGAGGGACTTGGGTGTGCAGGTGGAAGGAGTCTGGCGACCCAGGGCAGGTCACGTGGCTCACGAGGCTATAGTTTGGTCTCCCCAGGCCAGGTGCTGCACAGGGCTGGGATGTGGGCAGCCCTTGGCCAGGCTTTCTGGTTAGAGCTGGGGCAAAGGCTCTAGCCCTGGTTCTGGAGTCCTACGTTACCAGCAGGCACCAGGGAGGCGCCCGGCCTCTCTGGTCACGGAGGCCTGGGTCCGATTCCAGTGCCTGGGCCCAAGCCTGGCCCCAGTCTACCCAGCATGGGAAATGGGCACACTGGTATCCTCATTCATGTTCTTGGGAGATGGCGCAGCTGGTGACTGCTGTGTCTTCTGTCTGTTGTCTGCCCAGGGACAGCAGCTGTTTTGCTAGTGCCTGCCAGTGGCGTGGCATGGGAGTAGGGAGAAAAGTGGCCTCAAGTTGCAAGTGACTGAACTCACACCTTTCTTGCCGCTGGGGAACTGTCAACAGTGACCATTTATTTGATCCTTCTCATTTGTTCCTTCCTTTGCTCAAAAAACTACATATTCACCATGGCACTCTAGCTGAGGCAACACAGTGAAACTCTGTCTCAAAAAAAAAAAGAAAGAAAACAACTATGTATTGAAGGCCAGGCTCGGTGGCTCACACCTGTAATCCTAGCTCTCTGGGAGGCTGAGGTGGGAGGATGGCTTGAGGTCAGGAGTTTGAGATCAGCCTGAGTAAGAGTGAAACCCTGTCTCTACAAAAAATAGAAAAATTAGCTGGGGCTGGTGACATGTGCCTGTAGTCTCAGATACTCAGGAGGCTGAGACAGAAGGATGACTTGAGCTCAGGAGTTTGAGGTTTCTGTGAGCTGTGATGATGCCACTACACTCCAGCCTGGGTGACAGAGTAAGACCCTGTCTCAGAAAAGTAGTAAGCACATAACACATACCAGCCAGGCCAAGTGTGGCCTTTAGGGTTACAGCACTAAGAAGACAAATGCATTCCCTGCCCTGTATCCTGGAAGAAGAGATAGGGCTACAGGAGACATGTACTCCGTAGGGTAAGAACAGGTCACAGGGGGAGCTTAGTCTCCTAGGTCAGGAGAGTGTTCCTTGAGGAAGTGTCTTGTTGTATTCAACTCAAGTTAGCAAACGTGTTCTGAGAACCTGCTGTGTGCCGGGCCCCCGTGCCAGGTGCTGTCCTCAGAGAGTTCTCTGTCTGGTAGGAAAAAATAGATAATTCAGGTAGAAGGATACATGGTACAGGTAAGAGGGGTTAGGGACAAGACATCCTGAAGAGGGGAAGTCTGAACTGAGTTTTTAAGGGTGAGTAGGAGTTTGCCGGTTAAAACAACTTGATGTGTTTGCTTGGGCCTAGCCAGTGGTCAGTAGGTATTTGCCGAATGGTGGACTGTAATTGGGCAATATCGAGAGCCCATACTGTGCCAAGGGTTTGTGATGGGTCTGTGGTCAAGATAAATGAGTGGGCATCTGTGAGCCTAGGGCTCCTCTGAGGCCACAGCCTCTGCTCTTTGATTGATGTTAGTCTTGCTGAGTGACTGAGGGGACAGAGGGGGCAAGGGAAGAGTGGGCAGCCAGTTCCCAAGTTGGCTTCTTTCTCTCCACTTGCGCCTTCTTCCCACACACACGCATTGCAGTTCCCGCCTGTGCTAGGTAGAGTCCATGCGTGAATAAGCCAAGCTTGGTGCCGGCCCTCCGCTGAGAGTGCAAAAGCCCAGCGTGCTCAGTGCCTGCTGGAGAGGAATGCCTGGGCAATAACCCCTGACCTCCAGCCTAGGAGTCTTGGGAGTCCAGAAGAATCTGTCCTCATATCAGGATCCAATGGGCTGAGATCCTGGGAGGTGCCGTAGGGAGCTGGGAAGGGATCATGTCTCTGGTCATTGTCTTCAGGGAGTGTCTTAGCCTCTTGGGAGAATCAGAGTGGACAACTTCTGTTAATAAGTCATCACTTATTGTAGAACTGTAGATGGCTTCTCGGAGGGGGTGGTATGGGAGACAAATCTTAAAAGATGTCATTAGGAGGTGGGACACAGGCATGGGACTGCCACAGCAGCAATGCCAAGGCAGGGCTCTGTGTCCCAGCCTGGAGATGAGGAGCAGGCAGGCAGTATGTCCAGAGTGTGATGTGGCCTGGGTAGGAACACTTGGCCCTACTCCGTGGAACCTTAGAATCTGTGGAATTGATTCTCTCTGTTTTTGCTTTGCAACCTTCTAGCCGGGTGACAGATCTTGTAAACCAACAACAAACCTTGGAGGAGAAAATGCGGGAAGACCGCGACAGCCTGGTGGAGAGACTACACCGTCAGACTGCCGAGTACTCTGCCTTCAAGCTGGAGAACGAGAGGCTAAAGGTCCGTAGTGAGAGCTGGGTACTGGGCAGTTGGGTGGGGCCCAGTGGGCCGATGGCAGGGCGTGCCTGTTTGGGCACAGAGATGAGCAAGAAGGTCTTCAGAGGGCCCGGGGGCAGCAGCGCCATTAAGAGGGAGTGCTCTTGAGTCAGAAAGGCCTGGGTTCAAGTCCTGACCCTGCCTCTTATTAGGCAAGACATTTCATTTCATCTTCTATTGCTGCTGTTTCCTTAGCGAGAGGAAACGTGGTCCTGGGAGAACGTGGTAACGTGTGTGAAGTGCTGGACACGGCACACTCAGCCCGCACACGGGAGATAGGACTCCAGGGGCACTGCCGGGCCCCTTTTCATGCATTAATTCTCACTTAAACGTCCCAACCTCCCAATGAAGTGATGATTATCTCCATTTGATATTAGAATATGGAGCCAGGGACAGTGGCGCACGCCTGTAATCCTAGCTCTGCTAGGCTGAGGAGAGAGGATTGCTTCAGGCCGGGAGTTCATGACCAGCCTGGGGGATAGAGTGAAACCCTATCTCAAAAAAAAGAAGAAACTGAGGCTTAGAGAAAGGTCAAGGTTTTGTTTGCCCTAGGAAGTGCTGGAGTTGGGATTTGAACCTGAGTCTGAGCCTAGAGCCCTAGCTCTTAAACTCTTGCGTCCACCCTTCCAGCATGCCAGGGGCGAGAGACACCTGACCAGGCTGGCATTTCAGAGAGGTTTGAACTTGGTTTTTTATTGATCTGGGTAATAACGTCTAGGTTTTGTTTTTGTTTTTTTTTTTACTGATTTTGCTTTTTATTGTTAAGTAAGATTGATTTTTAAGGAAGAATAACATATGGAAAAGTAAGAGACACAGAATTTTATTAAAGTGCACACACTTTGTCTATCAGTCACTCTGATCACCTTACCAACACCCTAGTGATGTCTCTTGGTTACTGACACCCCTGCAGAGGTAACTGCTATCCTGACTTCTGTCATCACAGATTAGTTCGCCTGTTTCTGAACTTTATAGATAGATTTGTGTAATTTATGTACACTATATATATTTTATATA
>NW_012138525.1:4580975-4582656 GCF_000956105.1 Propithecus coquereli | reverse complement strand
AAAAAAAAAAAAAAAAAAAGGCCCTGGTGCAACCTGGGGCTCAGAGGTGAAGGGCCTGAGGCCTCAGAGACTCCAAGTGCCGGAGGTGGCTAATGCAGCCTGCAGGGAGGCTGGAACCAGGTGGTCTCCTAGGCTCCACCTCTGCTTTGCTCTGCTGGCCTTGAAAATGCAGCCAGATTCCACAGAACTTGCAGAGCTTCTTAAATTGGAAGGCATTCTGGAAGTGCAGTAGGGATAGTGTGTGTACATTGGGATGGCCATGGCTGCCCCATGGCTGGTCACATAAGATGGTGAGTGGCCCAGCCGAGGTCCTTTTGTTGAGCAGGGCAGCAGTGAGTGAATAATAGAAGTTGAGGGCATGGGTTTTAGTGACAGACCTCACCTGTCAACTGTGCTGACCTCGGGCCAATGACTTGCCCTTTTTGAGACTCAGTTTCTTCATCTCTGAAGTGGGGATAATAATGGTACCACCTTCCTGAGCTGCAAGCTGCTGTGTCCCATATGGTGACAGGCACACTTAACACAGCCACAGGCAGTCTGTGCTTGCTTTTCCCACTCTTCACGCTGTTCTCTAACCAGCCGCTCCAGTTGCACCGTTCCTTGGCTGCCTTGCTGATCTGCAGATATCTTTGCTTTATTCCTGTGGCTCCTTGGAGATGCTTGGCATGATGAGACCCCCAGTCCAGGAGTGACTGGAAGCCCCCTGGTGGGGTGGAGCAAGACAGGTGGGGGCACGCGCAGGGTCTGACTAATTGCTTTCACCTAGGAAACTGGAGGCGACCAGTGCCCAGAATATCGAGTTCCTACAGGTGATTGCCAAGAGGGAGGAGGCAATCCACCAGTCGCAGCTGCGGCTGGAGGAGAAAACACGGGAATGTGGGAGCCTGGCAAGGCAGTTGGAGTGCGCCATTGAAGATGCCAGGAGGCAGGTCAGTCTTAATTCCATTACTCACTAGCTCTGTGACTTTAGGAAAATCACCTAACCTCTCTGAGCGTATTTCCTCATGTGAAAAATGGACATATATAGTAGTACCTGCCTCATGAATTTGTCATAAGGATCGAATGAGTAACTCTTTGTTGTAGAGGGCATAGCACTTTACAGATGATGGCTCATTTAATTGCTGCCCTTTTGGGACTCAGGTGGCAGTCATGGAGCACTGGGAGCGGGCAGGCAAAGTGGGGTTGCAGACCAGTCTCCATGGTCAGCTCCTGCCCAGAGGCTGCAGAGAACTTTTTCCAGTGCCTGTGCAGGTGCTGTCTGTGAGACCAGATAGTGGGAGAGGCCCAGGCTTCTCTTTGCCAGGTGTTTCCGTGTCAGGGGCACCAGCCCCACCTCTGTGCCTTCTGTGCAGGTGGAACAAACCAAGGAGCATGCGCTCTCCAAGGAGCGAGCAGCCCAGAACAAAATCCTGGACCTTGAGACCCAGCTGAGTAGAACCAAAACTGAACTCACCCAGCTGCGGCGGAGCCGTGACGATGTGAGTCAGGCTGGCGGCTGAGGGCCTGGGGGCGGGGGGGGGTGCAGATGGAGACTTTAGCTTCCCTGGCGCTTGTAGGGCAAGATGTTTTGTTGTTGCTTTTATGAATATGACATTGTTTTCTTTTTTTCCAATCACTTTCCCATCCCTTACAGATATCGTAGATAGGTAGATGCTTTTTTTTTTTTTTTTTTTTTTTTTTT
>NW_012138525.1:4575020-4580925 GCF_000956105.1 Propithecus coquereli | reverse complement strand
TGATGTTTATAGAAGTGTACTTACTTAGATAATATACAGGTTTAAACATAGTAAAAGTTTAAAACATTACAGAAATGTGATATAGAAGTGAAGGTCTCTTAGCTGGGTATGGAGGCACATACTTGTCATCTCAGCTGCTCGGGAGGCTGTGGCCGGAGGATCACTTGAGCCCAGGAGTTGGAGGCCATAGTGAGCTATGATCATGCCACTGCACTCCAGCCTAGGAAACAGGGAGAGAGACCCTCTCTGAAAAAAAAAAAAAAGAAAGTGAAGGTCTCTGTTAGCTGTGCACATATATATTTTTCCAGGTTTTGGGTTTTTTTCCCCTAATACTAACATACATAGTTAAGCACACACATCGATTCATCCATCCGTTATTCTACGGCTTGCTTTTCTCATTTAACCACATTTCAGGAATATCTTTTCAGGTCAGTTTTTTTGAGCTTTATCTCTTTTTAAGCAGCTACCTCTCATTTTATTCTGTTAAGATACTGTGATTTATATCATCCCATCTAAGATGAGTATTTGGGTTATAGGAGCACATTTATTGATTTGAGAAGTGCACAACATATTATTCATTTTAAAACTATGTTGCAAAGCAGTAAGTATAGTATAATCTCATTCTTGTAGACAAAAATAAAACAGCTACACAACTATAGATATATAGCCATATCCCAAGGTTTTTTGTTTGTTTATTTGTTTTTCTTTTTGAGACAGGGTCTTGTTTTGTTGCATGGGCTAGAGTGCAGTGCTGCCATCATAACTCACTGCAATCTCAAAACTCCTGTGTTTAAGCGATCCTCCTGCCTAAGCCTCCTGAGTAGCTGGGACTACAGGCATGCGTCACCAGCTAAGTTTTCTATTTTTTGCAGAGATGGGAGTCTTGCTATGTTGCCCAGGCTGGTCTTGAATTCCTGGGCTCAAGTGATCCTCCTGCCTTGGCCCCTCAAAGTCCTAGGATTATAGACATGAGCCACTGTGCCTGGCCCATATCCCAAGTTATTAAGCATGATTAGTATGTCTTGGTTTTGTCTCCATTTTCTTTAATGGTTACGTATTGCCTTTGGAATAAGAAAACACAGAGGTCATTTTATTTGCATCTCTATTCACTTGAGTTGGCCACATTAAGAGTCTCACCCCCAACCCCCACCCCCTTTGCCTCTCTCAGGAAAACTGCTGTGTGGTTTAGGGTGGGATCCTTTCCTTTGCTGGTTCTTGGATAGAGATGAGGGTGGGAGGGCCATCTGATCCAGAACTTTCCTCTTGTTTACTCACGAGCCACCTCTTCTAGGCGAGCTTCGCCCCGATGGAGGACAAGCTCAACCAGGCACAGCAAGAGGTCCAGCAGCTGAAGGCGTCGGTGAAGAACTACGAGGGAATGATCGACAACTATAAGAGTCAGGTAGGCCTCTCTCGGGTGCCCTGGCTCTTCTGAGCAGCAACCACCCTGTCCCGGTCAAGTGGGGGTAGTTGCTACCAGGCCTTTCCAGGAAGGGTTTGAGAGTGGAAGGTGGTTTTCACCAAAACACGGCTCTGCCCAAGGTGGCCCATTGTGTTCTTGGTCCCTAGGTGATGAAGACCAGATTGGAAGCTGATGAAGTAGCTGCCCAGCTAGAACGCTGCGACAAAGAGAACAAGATCCTTAAAGATGAGATGAACAAAGAGATTGAGGCGGTACTGCTCCCCTTCCTCGCTGCTTTCCCCTACCCCATTCAAATATCTAACTTGGTGACTGTGAGTCTGTCCCCCTGCTTGCCTTTGACCCTACCCGGAGGACTAAATGACCCTACCTGATTTGGACAACAAAGATGAGCTAACTTTCTCGGAGGTGGACCAGTCCACTCTGCCCTGTGCATCTCTTTCTTTCCTTTCTTTCTTCTTCTTTTCTCTCTCATGCTGCTGCTTCTTCCTCTTTTCCCCTCCTGGTTTTCTTCTTTTGCCTCTTCAATTCCCTTAAAAAAACAAAAGTCCTTCCTGCTTGGAGCATCCAGGTGGACACAAATCCACAGGTATGTTAGGTCTTTGGCATGCCTATTTCATTCTGTGTGGTGTCTTTATTTTGTGCTAACCAAAAATATTCCTCTCATCTACTTCCTGAATAGCCTTATTTTTCTAGAGATGATTCAGTGGAGCAGAGCATAGGGGTCATCTTAATGGTCACCTTGGAGGCAGGTTAAGTCCAGCCTCAGCCACTAACTTGTTTCATAACCTTGGGCAAGTCAAGCCCCTCTCTAGTCCTCAGTCTTCTTGCTAAGTACAAGGAGGGACTAAGACCAGATACTTCTTACCTTTGACCTGTAGCATTGTGATTGCCTTCTCAGGGGCTTGGGAGTTAGACTAGACTTTAATCTTGGCTTTATCAGTTTTTAGCTGAATGACCTTGGACAAATAACTTAGCTTCCTTGATCCTTAGTGTCCTTATGTGGAGACAACAGCACCTATTTTACAGGTTGTTGTCTGAATTAAATGAGCAACTGCAGGCTGGGCACGGTGGCTCACGCCTGTAATCCTAGCACTCTGGGAGGCCAAGGTGGGAGGATTGCTTGAGCTCAGGAGTTCGAGACCAGCCTAAGCAAGAGCGAGACCTCGTCTCTACTATAAATAGAAAGAAATTAGCCAAACAACTAAAAAAAAATAGAAAAAATCAGCCAAATATGGTAGCGCACCTGTAGTCCCAGCTACTCAGGAGGCTGAGGCAGGAGGATCACTTGAGCCCAGGAGTTTGAGGTTGCTGTGAGCTAGGATGACGCCACGGCACTCTAGCCCGGGCAACAGAGTGAGACTCTGTCTCAAAAAAAATAAAAATAAAAAAATAAATGAGCAACTGCAGAGAGCCCTTTGCATAAGGCCTGGGTCCTGGTGTTTTACTATGTGGTTGTCATTGTTAATGGATGACTAGATGAATGGCAAGCTCAAGTGGCAAGTTAGGCCCAAGTATGTCCCCTCAGATAGCAGCTGGATACCTGCCCTGTGGCCTGTGAGGAGGATCTTTTGCAAGACCCTCTTCTGGGGACTGCGGGCAGCCCTGCCCTAACTACTGGCCCCACCAGCAGTGGGTCCCTTCCTGACGGTGGGCCTTTCTTCCCCACTCCAGGCACGTCGGCAGTTCCAGTCCCAGCTGGCTGACCTGCAGCAGCTGCCTGACATCCTCAAGATCACAGAGGCAAAGCTGGCGGAGTGCCAAGACCAGCTGCAGGGCTACGAGAGGAAGAACATCGATCTCACAGCCATCATATCAGACCTGCGCAGCCGGGTAAGGGACTGGCAGAAAGGGTCCCACGAACTGGCCCGAGCAGGGGCCCGCTTACCAAGATGAGCTGCACGCCCCCAAGGGAGGACCACTTCCTTTTTCTTGGTTGCCGCTTTCTGAAAGGAGTGAGCTATCATCAGTGCTGTGAAATAAAAGTCTGGTGTGCCAAATGCCTCGTGTTTGCACAAAGTGATTGTAGTTATAGGAGCCATCACTCACCTGGAGCCGCGGGGTCCTCCTGCTGTTGCCCTACCCCAGGAGTGCTGTCTCCTCCTGCCTTGGCACCTGTGCTGCTGTCCTCAGCCCCCCACCCACAGATGTGAGATGCCAGCAGTTGCCAAGCTGTAGGATTTCTTTTTTTCCATCATTCTCTTGTTTTGGGTGCCTCTGCTAACTCTTAACAAATCCATTGCTTGAGATTCTGTCCTGAAAGACAGAAGCAAGCAGTCCCTTTCCTCTAGAAGAAACTATTGCCTGTGGTGTCTGTGAAATTATATGACACTCATGCACTGTGACCTTCGGCAAGGCCCTCCCATCTCTGGACTTGCTTCTTTGTAATGATCGTAAAAGGAGCTACCATTTTTGAGCACCTACTCTGTGCTCCAGCATCCCCCGGGAACTTTGTGCGGTGCATGCATTATTTTCCCCATCTCACAGAAAGCAGCCACGGCATAGAGGGGATAAGTAGTTCCCTACCGTCCCAGGGCTCACACTTAGTAAACAGGGTGGGAACCCAGCCAGCTCCATCTGGTTCCCAAAGCCGTGTTCGCAGTAAATTGCCTGCCTTCTCTGTTGAACCCGAGCATTCTCAAAGCCTGTTGAGCCCTGATGTCTGAGGCTTCTGCATAAAGCAGCTGTCTCGGTAACTTCTCAAACTTGCCAGCCTGAAGGAGTGGATAGATTTCCTTTGCCTTGCCTGCATGTGTCCCCAGTTAAGGGGAGGATGAAATCAATGGTCCCCACAACATAACGGGTAAAGCTCCACAGTCTGTCACATGCACCAATTAGGTCTGCGTCTGCTTCTGCCTGCTCATGTCTGCCCCGGATCCCAGCTGGGCCAGAGTGGCTTCCCTGATGAAGAAAGCATCGTTGCGGTTCTTCAGCATCAAAAACCTGGCTTCCTCCGGTGTGGGGAAGTCTCTGGCTTTGGAGTTGGGTCTAACCTGTCCCTGCTGTTCTCTTTCCTCCAGGTGGTGCCTTGAGACTCGGACACCTGCCGAGGGCAGTGTGCCCCTTTGCCTGGTGTGGAAGACAGCTCGCAGGGAAGATGGAGGAATATACCTGGAAATTCCCTCGTAAACCAGTCTGTGTTCCTGTCATTTTAGATCGAACATCAGGGGGACAAGCTGGAGATGGCAAGAGAGAAACATCAGGCTTCCCAGAAGGAAAATAAACAGCTGAGTCTGAAGGTGGATGAACTGGAGAGGTTAGAGGCACTTGGTCCCATCTCTGTCCTCTTCCTAGGACCTGAGACTTTCAGCCACTTAGCTGCTTTGTGCTTAGTGTGCGGAAGTGTTTGAGGGACTCAAGGCCCTGGAAGGTGCTAGGCAGACCTCAGAGGAAAAGCAGCTTCCATTTCAGTGGTAAGCATCGTGGGGGAGAAGAAGGTGGCTGCTCAGCCTGGGGGACATTCGTAAGTGATCCAAGCCAGGGCCCGGTTTGAGTGGAGCAGCCAGTTCACCACCGTTGGGGGCATTTCCCCCTCTTTCTGTTCTTTGTTCCCAAGCGTCCTTCCCAAGACCATTCTGATCTGACTCTTCTCTGTTACTTATGGCCCTGGAGGCAGTCGGAGGTGAAGAGAACAGTTTTTGGAATCAGAAACCATGGCCTTGGGGCCCAGCTCTGCCACTTAACCTACATGGTGATCTTGAGCAAATCATTTAACTCCTTTAACCCTCAGTTTCTTCATTAAAAAAAAATTAATTTGATTTTTTAAATCGAATAGTTGTACATATGCCTGGGTTTATGATGTTTCAATACATAATAATGTATAGTGATCAGGTCAGGGTAATTAGCATATCCATCATCTCAAACATTTATCATTTGTGTTGGGGGCACATTGAATATCCTTCTAGCTATTGGAAACTGTGTATTATTGTTAACGACCGTCAGCCTACAGTGGCATAGAACACTAAAACTTATTCCTCCTATCCAGCTGTAATTGTGTATCCTTTAACAACAGTTTCCTCATCTCAAGAAAAGGATCATGCTAGGGATGATACTCAGCCTATGGTGTTACTGCGAGTTTTCAGTGAGATAATCCTGATAAAGAGCTTACCTAGCACAGGGAAATGTTCAGTATAGTCTAGCATACATTATTAGTCAGCTGGTGTTATCCCAATTTTAAATAGGAAGAAACTGAGCTGGAGAAAAGTTAAGTGACTCATCCAAGGTTGCATTGCTGGTACCTGGCAAAGCTGCGAGTTTGACCCCTGCCTGTCTTCCTTCAGAGCTTGAGTTAGCATCTATAAAAGGCCCTGATGTGGCCGGGCGCGGTGGCTCACGCCTGTAATCCTAGCACTCTGGGAGGCCGAGGCGGGCAGATTGTTTGAGCTCAGGAGTTTGAAACTAGCCTGAGCAAGAGCGAGACCCCGTCTCTACTAAAAATAGAAAGAAATTAATCGGACAACTAAAAATATATAGAAAAAATTAGCC
>NW_012138525.1:4558558-4573195 GCF_000956105.1 Propithecus coquereli | reverse complement strand
AGTAGCTGGGACTGCAGGCACATACCACCATACCCAGCTAATTTTTTTTTTTTTAATTTTTTTGTAGAAACAGTGTCTCACTATATTGCCAGGGGGTCTCAAACTCCTGGTTCAAGCCATCCTCCTGCCTTTGCCTTCCAAAGTGCTAGAATTATAAGCATGAGCCACCCTTACCAGCCAGATCCCCTTTCTAAAACAGCTTTATTGGCCGGGCGCAGTGGCTCATGCCTGTAATGCTAGCACTCTGGGAGGCTGAGGCGGGAGGATCACTTGAGCTCAGGAGTTGGAGACCAGCCTGAGCAAGAGCGAGACCCTGTCTCTACTAAAAATAGAAAAAATTAGCGAGGTTAGCCAGGCACAGTGGCTCACACCTACTCGGGAGGCTGAGGCAGGAGCATCCCTTGAGCACAGGAGTTTAAGTTTGCAGTGAGCTATAATGACACCATTGCACTCTAGCCCAGGTGACAGAGTGAGACTCTATCTCAAAAAAATCCGCAGCTTTATTATCATTTAAATTCTCTAAAATTCACTCATTTAAATTGTATAATTCAATGGTTTTTAGTATATTCAGAGTTGTGCAATTATCACTATAATCTAAGTTGAGAATATTTTCAAAAAGAAACCCCATACTCATTAGCAGTCACTCCCCAATCCCCCTCCCCCTCAGCCCCTGGCAACCCCTAATGATGTCCCCGTGTCTCTGTGGATTTGCCTATTCTGGACATGTCACACACACTGCCTATGCTCTGTTTTTCCTCTTAGGTGGACCGCCGCTACCAGAGCCGGCTACAAGACCTGAAAGATCGCCTGGAGCAGTCGGAGAGCACCAACCGCAGCATGCAGAACTATGTCCAGTTCCTGAAGTCGTCATATGCCAATGTGTTTGGGGACAGTCCCTATGCTACCTACCTGACCAGCTCCCCCATCCGCTCCCGATCTCCTCCTGCCTGAGGCCACCTGTCTAGGGCCTAGAGCCCTGACTCATGCCATGGGAACTAAGTAGTTGCCAAGCCATAGCCGGAAAGCCAGTGGGTTTTCCTCTCACTCCCAGTGATGAAGTGCGTTCAGGATCTTGACCTTAGCTACTGGCTCCAGAAAAGTACGTAAAGCAGCAGGGATGAAGCAGGAAGCACTTGGGTGTCTCCTTCCTGATATAGTTGCCTAATCGAAGATTTCTTAATTACCTTGACAGCCCTTAAATTAACTACTACGTTCGGGTACCAGATTTTAACTTACCATGACTTTGCTCCTTCCTCTCCCGAGAGAATATTTGGACTGGACTTTTTCCACCAGTCCCCTTACAGCCCTCATCTTTTTAGGGATCTCTCTCTTGGATTTTCTGACCTCAACCAGCAGGAGCTCCTCCCAGGCTGTGAGCACCTTCACTTGTTTTTTTTCTGATTTCACGGGTGTGGTGTTTCCCAAGCTCAGTGCAAACGTCTCATGCCTGAGTTTTTTTGAGGCCACTGGCCCCCAGGCATTTCACAGCAGACCCTTGAGGGCTTGTGTCCATTTGGCTTTTTACAAGTATAATCCTATTCTCATTAATTTTTGTTTCTCTTTGCCTGATGTGTATCTGTGGAATTCATCCATTCTTGAAATATTTGTGTGGTTTTATAAAAAGCTTTTATAATCAGTTACTTAAGTCTCCATTGGATGATTTTCTTTACCGCACCCCCCTCATCCCTCTTCTAAAAATGATTAAACTCTGCAGGAGAGCCAGAAACATTTTTTAAATTACTTGGTACATGTAAGATTTGTTTTTCATTTCATTTTAGCTCAGGTTGGTTCTTTCTCCTTTGCACATTTTCACATTACAATCCATGAGGTGTGTGCAGGACACGGACTTCCATAAGGCGTTGCTCAGCGTTTGGGGCAGACCATATTAGCAGTTAGGAAGAGCGTGGGATGGTGTACAGCGTATTTTTAAAATGTTAATCAGTTTCTGAATGATAAGAACATAGGCCGTTTTTATTCACATTTTCCTGCATCTAAAAAGAAAGAATGAAGAAATTCTTTAGAGAAGAGAACAAATTGGTACTGTGTTGACTGCTACCCTTTCCATTCCCGCTGTTCTTGGCTTTCTGGGTAATCCAGTCTTGTCATTTCTCAGCCACTCTAATCCAAGTCAAAAACTCTTGAGAATTCCTGTATGTCCTTAAGCAGTGGGCCCCACCCAGGCGTCTGGATTTCGAAGACCAGAAATCTCTCTCCCCCCCCACCATTTTGAGGACATTCGTAGTTTCCAGCTTTCACTTTTTCTAAGGAAGATTATTAAAACCCTACTAGCGTGGCCGGGCAAGGTGGCTCACGCCTGTAATCCTAGCACCCTGGGAGGCCGAGGCGGGTGGATTGTTTGACCTCAGGTGTTCGAGACCAGCCTAAAATTAGAAAGAAATTTCTAAAATTAGAAAGAAATTAACCGGCCAACTAAAAATATATAGAAAAAATTAGCCGGGCATGGTGGTGCATGCCTGTAGTCCCAGCTACTCGGGAGGCTGAGGCAGAAGGATTGCTTGAGCCCAGGAGTTTGAGGTTGCTGTGAGCTAGGCTGACGCCACAGCACTCACTCTAGCCCGGGCAAAAGAGTGAGACTCTGTCTCAAAAAAAAAAAAAACCCTACTAGCTACCACTGCCACAAAACCAAGCCCAATTTCATACCCTTAATGGAAATGGACTTGAACTTATAATATTGGAAAGACTTTTCTAAGAAAGGACAGTTAGCAAATTTACACCAACGTGAATATATATCTGTACAACTCATTATTTTTGCTCTATTTTTCTTTGTAAAATATTCTATCACAAAAAGTCCAGAGAGTTTGTAAAAACTCAGAAAATGAAAAATGTTCATATTGTTCATACTCCAAAGAGAATCCTTCCTACCTCACACAGATCCCATAGAACAATGGGGATACAAGGGTCAAAAAGCCAGGGAAAGAGTAAAATGGTGGTTACCAGAGGTTGGGAAGGGTAGCAAGGAGTGGGGGATAAAGTGGGGATGGTTAATGGGTGCAAAAATATAGTTAGATACAATGAACAACACTTGATAGCACAACAAAGTGATTATAATTAATAAGTTAGGGTATGCTCTAAAATAAAGAGTGGAATTGGAATGTTCCTAACATAAATTTCTGAGGTTTTGGATACCCCAATTACTTTCATTTGATTAATTCTCATTGTATGCCTGTATCAAAACATCACATGTACCCTATAAAGATATATAACTATTATGTACCCATAATAATTAAAAAACTTGGATGAAGGGAGAAAAGGAAAAAAAAAAAGTCAGGTCCCAGTTACAGCTGTCTCTGGGCAATTGTGACTTATTTTTATTGAGATATTATTAACATACTATAAAATTCACCCTTTTAAAGTTTATATATAATTCAGTGGTTTTTAGCATATTCAGCAAGTTGTGCAACTATCACCATTATCTAATTCTAGACCATTTTCATCACCCCCAGAAGAAACTTAACCCATAAGCGGTCCTTCCCCATTCCCATCCTCCAGCTGGCAACCACAAATAGTCTCTCTGGCTCTGTGGATTTGCCTGTTCTAGACACTTCACGTAAATGGAATTGTCCAATATGTGGCTTCTTTGACTTAGCGTATTTCCAGATTCACATCGTAGCATGTTATCAGTATTTTATACTTGTATTGCTGAATAATATTCCAGCGTATAGATAATAGTGTTTTCTCTCATGGCAACCCACGGCTGGAACTGCCCCAAAAGCTGCCGCAGAGGAATTCCCCACAAGGGAATGCCCCAAACCCTCTGGAGATGGGGTGATTGGGATTCCAAGGAAGCACTAAGGGCCAGGGTGATCAGTCCAAAGCGCTTACCAGGGGAATTTACATACACAGTGCTGCAATTCTCCAGGCTGACAGCAAGAGAGAAGGGGTGTTCTACCCAGGTACGTCCAGAGCGATGGGGGATCAAGGTATGGAGTTTGTATGAGAGTTTGAGGAATTTGTCTCAGGGCAAGGGCTAGTTTCTTTCAGTGCTTTGGGCAAAAACTTAGATACCTTTATGAGTGCCTGGGAATGTTTCAAGGCCTGGGTTTGGCGGCAAGCCTGCTGGGAAAAACCTGCAGCTGCTGAGTCACAGAGCCTTCAAGGCAGTCTGTGATACTCGGTCACGACACAGAAAGTGGAGGGAACTGGGGAACCCTACATATAGTGCCATATTTTATTCACTCACCACGTGATGGACACACGGATTTGCTTTCACTTTTTGGCTACTATGAATAACGCTGCTATGAACGTTCACGTATGTACAAGTCTGCGTAGACGTGGGGGGTTGCCAGACTGTCTTCCGCAGCAGCTGCTCCATTTTACAATCCCATGAACAGTGTATAAGGGTTCCAGTTTGCCCGAATCCTCAATGAACGGCCGATTTTGCGCAACCCACAGAGCTCCCGGCTGGTGTTCCCCTCTGCAGAGTTAGCCCCAGCAGCCGGAGACAGCGCCGGCGGTGGGGGGTGGGGCCGTTAGGGGAGGGGCTGCACTGCGCTGCGTGCGTGCCCCGGAAGCGGAAGCCAGCGCCCCTTTGCCGGCGGCCGATTCGAGGGCTTGTTTTGTCACAAGCGGAGCCTCTGAGGAGCTGGAAGAGGGCGGACCATGCCGTCCGAGGGTCGCTGCTGGGAGACCCTGCAGGCTCTGCGTAGTTCCAACAAAGGTCGCCTTTGCTACCACCGCGACTGGCAGCTGCGGGGTGAGGTGAGCGGCGGCCCCGGAGGGCCTAGGCCCTCTCGCCCCTCGCGACGGGATCTTGCTCTTGCTTAGCTCTTGGCACGCCCTGCGCCCGGGATCCCGTGCGTTCTAACACCTTGCATTTATTTCTTGACTCCTGTTTGTGCGTCTGCCTGTTTTAGAGTTTCTGGCCTCTCCAACCTGTTCTAGCCGTTCGGAGATCTGCCCTTACTTCAGAGGTGCTCTGCTCTCTGAAGGCTTCATTGCTGCCCCCAGCCAGAGTTGGGCGCTTCGTATTGTGTTGTCAAAGCAATCCTGGCCTTTCAGGGTCAGTTAATTTACTGACTCATGTGCCAGGAGCTCCAGATTTAGCAGCGCACGATTAACACGACCTAACCCATTGCTGTCAGTGAAGTGATCAAGTTTTTAGATGACATTTGGCTGACCTGGAAAGTCAGTGGGGACGTGATCACTGTACTGGAGGTGGGATGATGTGGAGACAGTTAAAGCAGAGCTACTATCCCCGAGTTGCTGGTCGTTAGCTTCAGGCAGGACATTGTCCTGTCTCTTCAGACTTGTGTGGGAAACAATTCTAAAGTATTTCCCCGTCTTTCATATCGTTGACAGTTTTAAAGTATACAGACCTTACATTCTGTAGGTTAACTCCCAACCTGGGTCTGTCTGGTGCTTTCAAACCATCAGTTTATACATTTATACATTTTTTTTTTTTTTTTGCTCACTCTGCCACGCGGCTACTAGAGTGCAGTGCCGTCGTCATAGCTCACTGCAGTCTCACACGCTTGGGCTCAAGCGATCCTCCTGCCTCAGCCTCCAGAGTAGCTGGGACTACAGGCACCCAGCTAATTTTTCTATTTTTTTGTGGACGGGGTCTTGCTCTTGCTCAGGCTGGTCTCCAACTCCTGACCTCAAGCAATCCTCCCACCTCGGCCTCCCAAAGTGCTAGAATTACAGGCACGCAGCCAGCCTCAGGTTATGCATTCTTAAATAGAATACCACAGAATGATGTCCTGTTCTCAGTAAGTCACCTGAGGAAGCACACAGATATCAACCTGTCCCAACACTGGTGTTGCTAACCTTGATCACCTGGTCACATTGTTATCCATCAGGTCTCTCTTTTTTTTTTTTTTTTTTTTGAGACAGAGTCTCACTCTGTTGCCCGGGCTAGAGTGAGTGTCGTGGCGTCAGCCTAGCTCACAGCAACCTCAAACTCCTGGGCTCAAACGATCCTCCTGCCTCAGCCTCCCGAGTCGCTGGGACTACCAGCATGTGCCACCATGCCCGGCTAATTTTTTCTATATTTTTTTAGTTGTCCGGTTAATTTCTTTCTATTTTTAGTAGAGACGGGGTCTCACTCTTGCTCAGGCTGGTTTCGAACTCCTGAGCTCAAAGAATCCGCCCGCCTCGGCCTCCCAGAGTGCTAGGATTACAGGCGTGAACCACCGCGCCCGGCCCATCAGGTCTCTTTATATCCACCATTCCTTCTATTAATACATTTGTTAGTTGGCATTCTGCTGTAAGGAGAAGCTTTCTTTTCTTCACTGTTTAGTTACATCAGTATGAACTTATGCGTGCCTATTTTATTCAGTGAGTTATAATCCATTATTTATTTATTTTAAATGTCCCACATTTTGTGTGCTTGTATCAAAATATCATATGTACCACATAAATATGTATGACTATTATGTATCCATAAAAATTAAAAAAAAGAAAAAAGGTGTCCCAGATTTGGCCAGTGGGAGCCTCTTTAAATTGGCTCTTGTGTTCCTTTGACATGTTTCCATCATTCATTGACATTTCTTTCCTTTTTCGCACAACAAGGTGTCCCAGGGGCAAGTTCTACTTTCCCTGTCCCAACCCTAGAATCAGCTGTTTCTCCAAAGACCCTGAATTCTTTTGAAGTGGAGGATGGTACTGTATAGAAACTAAGATCTAGTTCAGGGTGCTCATTGTTGCTTGGGTACCATTGCTTCTAAGCATTCTCAGTAGACGGAGCTAAGAAATCTATGTATGTATATGTGTACACACATCCACACTTAAATGCTATCTATAACTATTTCTCTATTTGTATGTACATATATATTATGAAACCATGGGTTCGTACGTATAAATGCCATTTCCAATCCCGTACCTCAGGGTTCTTTTTAACTTTCCCGCATCCGTGTTTGTAAATTTGGCTCTTGTTATTCTCAATATATTTACTTATTTGCTCAAGCAACTCACTTATTTAGTTCATGGTAGCAATCTCCCAGCCACTCTGGTTGTTTCTTCTGACAGCCTCCTTCGTACTTGCCTGTACCTCCACCCACCTTCCCCAATCATCAGCTGCCTTGCTGGCACCTCCATGCCAACGGAGGAGGGAAAGGGCCTCGTGGTCATTGTCAGTACTTCCTTACTTTCTCATGCAACAAAAAGTTCCAGGTGCATCTTATATTTTCCAGCCTCAGCTCTGGAACCTGCCTTTTCGGCAAAGACCGCTGGTTTTGTTTAGTGTAAAATTATATTTAGAAACCAAGATCTGGCACTAGATATCCTCATTATTTCTACTAGGGATGCAAACCACATTTATATCTATTTCTATATACATTAAAGACCATGAGTTCATAATAGTATCTCCACCATAGGATTCATTCTACTTTTCCCCTTTCAGTTCTCTGACAGTGAAAAACCTGGCTCCCACATCCACAATATATTTATTTCCTCAAGCCTAGAATACATAGAAAATAGTTTTTGAATTTTAGAATATGGAATGCCTCTGTGAAACAAATCTACTAACTAGGATTCAGGGTTTTTTTGTTTCTAGTCTGAAAGTTTGTGGTTAAAATACTGGGTTCAAAAAGTTATTTAGGTTAGTTCCACCTCCACTTCCACCTCTGCCAATATGATTACTTTATTCATTTGTTTTTGTTTGTATTCTATTTAAAGTTTTTTCTCCCACCCTTGTTGATTTTGGTTATTTTGAATATGTGAAACATTAAGATGATTACAAAATCAGAACTGTACAATAAAGTGTGCCAGAGAAGGGTCACTCCCCAACCCCTTCTCAAGTTCATATCCACTCCCTATAAGTAAGCGATCTCATTAGTTTCTAGTTTCTTGTTTCTGTGTTATTTTAAATAAACAAATTGATGCATGTTTTGTTATTTCCCATTCTTTTCTATACAAAACAGATAACTTTTTTGTACTTGTCTTTTTTAATCTAATATATCCTAGAAATCACTCCATATCAGTTTTTGAGTTTTTTCCCAGTTGCATAGTATTTTGTTGTATGGAGGTTCCACAGTTAATTCAACCACTCTACTATGTATGGGTTTTTAGGTTGCTCCCAATGTTTTGCAGTTACAAGCAGTATGACAGTGAATAATCTTGTACATGAGCATTTTCATTTTGTGGGAAGTATATCTTCAGGATAAAATCCTAGAAGTGAGATCACTGGATCAAAAGGTAAATCTAGATGTAGTTTTGTTGACCAATTCCCTTCCGTAGTGGATATATCAATTTGCCTTGAATCAGCAATGCACGATCATGCCCATTTGCCTACAGCTTTGTCAACACAATGCATTATTATACTTTTTAATTTTTTGCTTATTTAATAGGGAAGAATAAGATCTCAGTGTAGTTTTACTATACATTTCTCTCTTAGATGAGGTTGAACATCCTTTCCTATAGTTGAAACTGTTTTATTTCTTTATTTGTGAATCGCTTGTTTATGTCTTTGCACATTTTTCTATTGGGGGTTTTGGTACTGTTTTCCTTCTAATTTATACAAGTTCTTTATGTATTGGGATAATAGCCCGTTATCTGTGATATATCTTGCATTTATATTTTTCTAGTTTGTTAATTGAGTTTTTCTTTATTTATGGTGTTTTTTGTATATATGGCTTTACACTTTGTACTTGAAAATTTGCTCCTAGAATTAATTTTGGTGTAAGGAATGAATAAAAGGTGTTGTCTCAATGTTATTTCTAATATATTTTTAAAATCAGCCTCATTAGTGTATAAAGTGTGCATATCAGCATATTTGCTTCTATGTCCAGATTGTTTACCATGGGTTGAATATCTATTTATTATACATGTCGACCTGTGATCTACATTAGGATTTTCAACCATAGCACTATTGACATTTTCGGCTGGGTTGGATAATTCTTTTTGGAGGGGCTGCTGTTCCAGGCCATGTACATTGTAGAATGTTAAGCAGCATCCCTGGCTTCTTCCCACTAGATGCCAGTAGCACCCTCCTAGTTCTGATGACCAAAATGTCTCCCTCCAGATATTGCCAAATACCCTGTAGAGGTTAAAATTGTTCCTGCTCAGGAACCACTGGTCTGGACAAAATATTAGTTTGCAATTATTGAGTACTTATTATGTGCCAGGTATGGGTCTAAGTTCTTTATATATATTACTTGTTTAATCCTCTCAAAGCCTTTTGAGATGGATCCTTTATTACCTCATTTTAGAAGGGATGAAGCTGCAGGGTACAGTGACTGGCACCTGTAGTGCCAGCTACTCGGGAGGCAGGGGTGGGAGGATCGCTTGAGGCCAAAAGTCCAAGACCAGCCTGGGCAATATGGTGAAACCCCCATCTCTAAAATAAATAAATAAATAAAACATAAAAATAATTAGCCAGGTACGGTGACACAAGCCTGTAGTCCTAGCTTCTCGGGAGGCTGAGGCTGCTGTGAGCTATAATCATGCCGCCACACTCCAACCTGAGTGAGGGAATGAAACCCCGTCTCTAATAAAAAAAATTAAAAAATGATGAAGCTGAGGCCTGAGAGGTTAGGTAACTTGCCAACAGTAAAACAGGTAAGTGGAATTCAGAGATGGAATTAAAACCTAGAAAGGCTGGTTCTAAACTCAGCGCTCTTAATCATTATTAAACTGTTTCTCCATATTTCCTGGTAAAATTTCCTGACATTGAGTAAAGTTCCTAGCCAAAATTTGTCACGCACTTTACAGTTAAATGGCATAAGCGCTGGTTTAAAGCACTGTATGCCAGCCATGTAGAGAGAATAGTTAACTGGTATAAAGTCCACACATAGACTAGAGAGGGTCTAGAATTTGTTTTATAGTCTTTGTATTATAAATCTCATTTAAGCCATTGGATTTTACATCAGTTACCACTTTCTTTGCTTTTTTAAAAAAAGTATCATATTTTCATTTTAAAAATTATATCTCCATTAAACTAAGAAATGCAGAAAATTAGAACAAGGAGAAATATATCACTTAGTACTCAAGCGTAACTTCTGATATATTTCCTTCATGTTTTCTAGTGTAGTGGCATTTGTTTTTATTTTACATACTTGTAATCGTATCAATACTCTAGTTTTTTCACTGAAAATTGAATGTCAATTATGTTATTACATAGGATTCACAATCAGTGCAGTCATAAGCCACAAAATGACATTTTGGTCAGTCAACGATATATGTAGGACCACATATACCACAGTGGTCCCGTAAGTTAATGGAGCATATGTGGAAACTTGATATATGGCACTTGATAGTGGCATTGCAGGTCAAGTCGGGGAAATGATTGATACTCAGTAATGGTGCTAGGACATTCTGTTTTCCATATGGAAAAAAATAGATAAAAAATATATATTATCTAGGGGCTGGGCGCGGTGGCTCACGCCTGTAATCTTAGCTCTCTGGGAGGCCGAGGCGGGCAGATTGTTTGAGCTCAGGAGTTCGAGACCAGCCTGAGCAAGAGCGAGACCCTGTCTCTACTAAAATTAGAAAGAAATGGACAACTAAAAATATATAGAAATATAGAAAAAATTAGCCGGGCATGGTGGCGCATGCCTGTAGTCCCAGCTACTCGGGAGGCTGAGGCAGGAGGATCGCTTGAGTCCAGGAGTTTGAGGTTGCTGTGAGCTAGGCTGACGCCACGGCACTCTAGCCCGGGCAACACAGTGAGACTCTGTCCCAAAAAAAAAAAATATATATATATATCATCTAGGGTTGTTAAAGTACATTCTGTAATGTTTGCACAGTGGCGAAATTGCATAACGATGCATGTCTCAGAACGTATCCCCATTGTCAAGTGAGGGATGACTGTATTTTTAAATGACTAATATTCCACTGATTGTGTATATGATAGTTTCCTTTGAAATTCCTCTTGTATTCTAATTTATTCCAATGTTTTAGGTTGCTTTCAAATATGTTTTAATGACAATCTTTGTGTATTGTTCCTTTTTCTGTAGTTAGGGTTATTTAGTCTGATTTTCTTTAGAAGGAAAATCAGGGTCATTATCAAGAAAGCACTGCACTTTGTTTTCATCTCTGACTGTTAATACAATTACTTTGGGTCTTTGGTATTTATTATTTAGGCCTTATGAGATGTTCAGTAAGGCATGTGGTAGATTATACTTAGAGCAGTTGCTATGCAAGTTGGGTTTAACCCTTTTCTTTTCTCTAGGATGTTTTAGAAGAATGTATGACTCTTCCAAAGCTATCTTCTTACTCTGGATGGGTGGTAGATCATGTCCTACCCCATACACAGGAGAACCCACTACCCTCTGAGACCTCACCATCCCCTAGGTACACTTCAGCCCTAGACCAACCCTCATGTGTTCCCAAATCTCCTGTCAGAAACTCTGCCTTCTCACCAGCCTCCCCTGCAACACCGAATGGAACCAAGGTAAGGTTTTAATCAGTTCAAGATAAAAGGTATGGTTGCTGCAAAGTTACAGTGTTTAATATTGTCACGTGACAGTGACCATACGCAGCAGAAAATAATGATTGCTTCTTATTGCAGCTGTTTACTGCATTGTTCAGTGTTCTCTTGATGAAGACCCAGAAGGAGAAATTCCCCTCTATTCTTAGTACCAAGAATGATGTAATTAATTTTATGAGCAATTGGATTTTTTTTCCTCATGAATATTGCTTCTGTTTAACTGATAAGGTCCCCCTTATTGTGTTGGCTGCTGGAAAAAGGCTTAGAGCAAATTGTATACCTGCTCTTAAAGTTTACGTATCTTATCATTGGTTCTGTATGAGTTTTTATTCCTAGCTCTACTTTTTTTTTAATAATTTAAAGTTTTATCTATCAGCCACTTTTTCTCATACTCCAGCACATATATTGGATTACAATAAAACCGTTTTTCTTTTTTTTTTTTTTTTACAGGCTTAATTTTACTTTATTTTTCTTGTATAAAAATGCTATGTTATAGCCACAGCTGGAGCCTGGGTCCTCTGCACAGAGACTCTGGTGTGGGTCTTGACAAGATGGTCAGTGAATTCCTGGTAGGGAGACTTGGTGAATACTGTCTCTTTCCAGAGGTCAGGAGTCAGATAGCTATAGGTCTTGGAGATGGCATCAAAGATGGCCTTTGCGAAGTTGCCCAGGGTGGCAGTGCAGCCCCTGGCCGAGGTGTAGCAGTCATCAGTACCAGCCATCATCAACAGCTTCTTGGGCACAGGGGCTGAGACGATGCCAGTTCCTGTAGGGGCAGGGATGAGACGTACCAGCACAGTGCCGCAGCAGCCTGTCACCTTGTAAGGAACAGTGTAGGGCTTGCCGATCTTGTTCCCTCAGTAGCCTCTCTGCACAGGGACAATGGAGCGCTTGGCCAGGATGATGGCCCCTCAGATGGCAGTGGCTATCTCCTTTGAGAGATGCCCCCAGGAAAAAGTCAATGATCTCAGACTCCTTGATGGGCAAGGAGAACAGATAGATCTCCTCCAGGGATTTGATCTTCATGTCCTTAACCAAGCGGCCCAGCTTGGTGATGGGCATCCACTCCTTGTCCCCGGCCTTGCCTCCGCGAGCTCCGTGGCCTCGGCCCTGGCCCTGGCCCCGACCACAGCCGCGACCCCGGCCCCAGACGCCACTGCCAAAGCCTCCACGGAAGCCACCGCAGCCTCCCATTCCAGGGCCCTGGGGCCTTCGGGCCCTCCTGCTGCACCAGCGTCATCCGCCATTTGGTGTTTTTTCGGAGAAGAAGCAAAACCGTTTTTCTTAGACATAGGTTCACAGCTATAAGTTGACCATTCAGCCAGAATTTTTTCCAAGGGACTTTTAGATGGAACTTTTTAAATGTTGTGACAAAACTCACAAATAACAAACACAGACAATTTTCAACACAAAATGTCAGGCTTATCAAATGGGAATCCAAAGGGGACAGATGCCACCCCAAAATGCCCTGTTTCTGGCTTGAGTTTTTTTTTTTTTTATTATTGTTATTGGTGGTTGTTCATAAGTTGGAATGTGATCTTTGTCTAGAAGAGTTAACACCAACTTTACCATGTTAAAAGCTTAATTCCTTTTTCATCTTCTTTCCACATAGGATAAACAGGAGTCCCCACATACAGAATCTATGGTACTTCAGTCTTCCCGGGCAATCAAAGTGGAAGGCTGCATCCGAATGTACGAACTGGTACACAGAATGAAAGGAACGGTAGGTGAACCTGTGAAATGAGGCAGGCTTGACCCTAGGGGGCCACATTGAACTGCAATTCCCCAGGGCTTAGCAATGCCCTCTGTACACCACTCTTCCTTCCCACCCACTGTTCCTTTGGGGAGAAAGTATAATGTAGAGGTCAAGAGTGAAGTCAAATGTGCTTTCCAATCCTGGCTCTTCTATTTTACATGTGATTTTAGGAAAATTACTTAGGCTTTCCTGGCTTCCATTTACTTCTCCAAAATTTGAAAATGGTCTGGGGTTGTCAAATAAGCTTCTACTGAGAAGATGGGACCATAACAGCTTCTTGGGGGGAACAAAGCACTATTTTAATTAATTTATTTGACTTTATTATTTTGTTAATTAGAAAAGTAATGCATGATTTTGTAAAAAATGTTTTTAGAGTATAGGAATTTATAAAACAAAAGTCTTCTGGCATCTTTATTCATTCATTTAATAATTGAGTCAGCAAATATTTATTTATTTGCTTGTTTGTTTATTGAGACAGTCCTCACTCCGTTCCCTGGGCTACAGTGCTGTGGCGTCAACCTAGCTCACTGCAACCTCAAACTCCTGGGCTCAAGTGATCCTCCTGCCTCAGCCTCCCGAATAGCTGGGACTACAGGCATGCGCCACCATGCCTGGCTAATTTTTTCTATATATTTTTAATTGTCTGCTAATTTCTTTCTATTTTTTTTTTTTAGTAGAGACGGGGTCTCACTCTTGCTCAGGCTAGAGTAAATATTTATTGAGTACCTATGTGCCAGATGCTGTTCTAGGTCTAGATAAAACAGTGAACAAAGTAGACATGAACCCATGCTCTCATACATCTTATATTCTGGTGGGGAGAGACATAAGTAAACAAGAGAAATAAGTAAAATATAGTTAAACTCTTATAATCTGGGTGAATGATGGTGGTTGCTTAGATGAGGGTGGTAGCAATGGAGATGGTGAGAAATGGATAAATTCTGAATATCTGAGTGGCCTTATACTGGAAGCTTTAAAAGAAGTTTTAAAATAAAATAACAGACCAGGCAAACTGGCTCATGCCTGTAATCTCAGCACTTTGAGAGGCCAAGGTGGAAGTATCACTTGAGGCCAGGAGTTCAAGACCAGCCTGGGTAACATAGAGAGATCCCATCTCTACAAAAGAAATTTTTTAAAATTAGCCAAGTGTGGTGGCATGCACCAGTAGTCCCAGCTACTTGCTTGAGCCCCAGAGTTCGAGCCTGCAGTGAGCTGGGATTGTGCCATTGCACTCCAGCTTGGGTGACAGAGCGAGAGCCTGTCTCTATAAAAATACATAAATGGGCCGGGCGCAGTGGCTTACTCCTGTAATCCTAGCACTCTGGGAGGCCGAGGCGGGCGGATTGTTTGAGCTCAGGAGTTCGAGACCAGCCTGAGCAAGAGCAAGACCCTGTCTCTAAGGCTGGGCGCGGTGGCTCACGCCTGTAATCCTAGCTCTCTGGGAGGCCGAGGCGGGCGGATTGTTTGAGCTCAGGAGTTCGAAACCAGCCTGAGCAAG
>NW_012138525.1:4545022-4558104 GCF_000956105.1 Propithecus coquereli | reverse complement strand
ATAAAAATACATAAATGAATAAATACAATAGAAAAGACATAATGTCTTAACAATATATTTTGACATATTTCCATGTCAGTATGTAGTATCTCATCCTCTTTAAGGGCTACACAGTATTCTACACTATGACTACGGTAAAGTATATATGTAATAATTTCATCATTTCTGAGTTAATTTAAATCATTTTAAATTTATTGCCATCATCAACAGGGCTGCAGTGAGCATCCTTTTACATATATCTTTGCTCACAAATGCAAGTATTTCCTTAGGATAAATTCCTAAAATGGAATGGGTGTCAGAGGATATATACACTTTAAATTTTGATAGTTAAAATGTCAAATTGCCCTTAAAACCATACAAGAGTACTCTCATGAAATAATAAGTGAAATGTCTGGTACCATTAGGTACTAAGGAAGGAGACTTTCCTTAGTGGAGGTAGGGGAGAAAAGTCTCCCTGGCAGAGATAATAACAGGAGAGCAGTGAGACAGGAATGTATGTAGCATGTTTATGGTATTAGAATAAGGATTTCTGTGGATTACCATGAAACCCTCATAAGAATACACAGGATGGAAGCTTAAAAGGGCATGGCTGTTGGATAATATGTTGCCGAGTCCCTGGTGTGACATAAACCATGTGGGGCAAATTGGAAGAGCTTTCTAAAAGAGCTGAGTTTAAAGATGAACCCAAAGGAGAGAGGGCACTCCTGCAAAGGTTCTGAGAAGTAAACTGATGATTCCATGCCCTGGAGTGTCTCTGAGTGTATGAAGGACCAATGGGAGGGTAGCCTCCAGGGGTAAAGGAGCAAAGTGTCGATGGCACTACAGAGAGCAGGTGCTGATCCTTTCCAGGAAGGCCTGCGGCAGTGGCAGGAGGAGCAGGAGAGGAGGGTGCGGGCCCTTTCGGAGATGGCATCTGAACAGCTGAAGCGGTTTGATGAACGGAAGGAACTGAAACAGCATAAAGAATTCCAGGACCTGCGGGAGGTGATGGAGAAGAGGTGAGTCTCCCTGAATTGTGATTGGGAATGTCAGTGTGGTCAACTGGAACTCTTTCCCAAGAGGAATCCCAAGGGGAAAAAGTTGAACTTCTTCTGAGTCCTTAAATATGAAAATAAAATAGGCAGAGAGGCTTATAACCTGAAAAAATGACCAACCTTTGAAAGATGACCAAAGTAACACAAAGAGGGAGGCTTTTGGGAGAGGTAACACAGCTTTAGGAAGCATCCCTCACTGTTCCTCCCTGCCATTTTTCATTCAGCTCCAGAGAAGCCTTGGGGCACCAGGAGAAGCTAAAAGCGGAGCATCGTCACCGAGCAAAGGTCAGAGCCTGGGAGAATCGGCATGGGGATTTGGTGTCTGTAACCTGCCTGAAGAGTCAGGTTCTGGCGGACCATCACCGTGGAGCACCTGGCCCCCACCCTGCCTCTGTGTAACTGACCTTGGGAAGTCCTTTTCCTGCTCAGAGCCCATCTGTGACAATAGGTAGCCCAGCTAGGACTTGAGGATTGTAGAAAGAGAAAGCCCAGGAGTCCTTAGGGAGAGGTGACCCCAATGCACTTTTTGTAGATTCTCAACCTGAAGCTGCGGGAGGCCGAGCAGCAGCGCCTGAAGCAAGAGGAGCAGGAGCGGCTTCGGCGGGAAGAAGGCCAGGGCCGCCTGCGCAGCCTCTACGCCCTGCAGGAGGAAGTGCTGCAGCTCAGCCAGCAGCTGGACTCCGCTGAGCAGCACAGGGACCTACTGCAGATCGACCTGGCAGCCTCCCGCACCCGAGGCAACCAGCTGTGCAGCCTCATCTCGGGGATCATTCGGGCCACTTCAGAGGTGAGGGGGACTTCTGAGTGACTCTGTTTTCTGTTTTTGAAGTGGAGAACCTCAAGAGCAAAATTGTTTTCTGATTTAAAAGTAGTGCCTGCCCCCTCTCCCACAAATAATGAAAGCCCAGTAAAGCCTGAGGAGGAAGGAAAAGGAAAAAAAAAAGTAATGCCTGCTTGTGGGAGGAAATACCAAACATTACTTGTTATCGCCGTACCTAGAGGTAACCACTGTTACCATTTTAGCATGTTTCTTTTCTTACAGGGTATTGGTGGAGGGGTATCTGTGTCTGTATGTGTTATTTCCATCCTAAATTGGACTCATGTAGATATAGCATTTTATATCTTAGGTTAAGAAAATACCTACTTCTTATGATTGCAAAATACTTTTTATTTTATTTTTGTTAGAGGTGAGAGTCTTACTTTGTTGCCCAGGATAGGGTGCAGTGGCACGATCCTAGCTCACTGCAGCCTCAAACTCCTGGGCTCAAGCTATCCTCCTGCCTCAGCCTCCTGAGTAGCTGGGACTACAGATGTGTGCTACAATGCCGGCTGATTTATCTATTTGTAGTAGAGATGGGGTCTTGCTCTTTCTCAAGCTGGTCTCAAACTCCTGAGCTCAAGTGATCCTCCCACCTTGGCCTCCCAGGGTGCTAGGATTACAGGCATCAGCCACTGCACCCACCCCAACATTGTATTTGAACATGTAATTACTATAATCATTAAAGACATTTTCATGTTTTTAAGACAGTGTTAATAGCTGTAAGTACTAGGCCAGGTACGGTGGCTCACGCCTGTAATCCTAGCACCCTGGGAGGCCAAGGTTGGAGGATCACTTGAGGTCAGGAGTTCAAGACCAGCCTCAGCAAGAGCGAGACCCGTCTCTACTAAAAATAAAAAGAAATTAGCCGGCCAACTAATAATAGAAAAAATTAGCCGGGTGTGGTGGCACATACCTGTAGTCCCAGCTACTCAGGCGGCAAAGGCAGGAGGCCCTTGAGCCCAGGAGTTTGAGGCGGCTGTGAGCTAGGCTGACACCATGGCATTCTAGCCTGGGTAACAGAGCGAGACTGTCTCAAAAAAAAAAAAAAATAGCTGTAAGTACTGTATGGCCTTGACATCTAGTAGGCATTCATTAAATATTTGATGAACAGGATAAAAGAATTTTAAGGTTCTTGGTTCACATCCAAAAGCTGTACCAATTCACCCTTTATTAGCAGTGTCTGTTGCCATTTACACTGTATACTTGAGAGTACTGGATATTGTAAATTCCTATTGTCTTTGCTCATTCAGTAATTTTTTTGTTTTAATTTGCACTTCTTGAATTTTATGTCTTCTAGCCTTTTATGTTTATTTTATGGATTGTATGTTCTTGTTCTTAGTTTCTGTTTCTGTTGGAGATTACATGTTTTTAAAATTTTCAGCTGGACTCGGTGGCACTTGCCCGTAGTCTCAGCTACTCAGGACGCTGAGGCAGGAGGATCACTTTAGCCCAGGAGTTCAAAGTTACAGTGAGCTATGATCATGCCACTGCGCTCCAGCCTGGGCAATAGAACAAGACCCTGTCTCTTAAAAAAAAAATTACTATTTCATTTCACTTGAATTAATTCTCTTGTTAAGCTACCAACTTGATAAATGGTAGGGTTCATTTGTTTTATTTTCCTTTTGATTTTTAAGAATTTTTTCAACTAGATTCAATTTTGTTTTATAATTATATAAAACATTTACATGGTTCTAAAGTCAGAACTACAAAACAACGTATAGTTAGAGAAGTCTAGCTTCCTTCTCTTTTGTCTCCATTGTATTCTTGTCCTTTCTGCAAGGGACTGTTTCTATTAGCTTTTGGGTCTTGTGTCCGTTCTTTAAAAACAAAAGCAAATATGTAGTGGGGGTGGGGGGAGTATATATATCTCCTGAGATAAAAGGTAGCTCAGTATATGTACTGTTCTGTGCCTTGCTTTGTTGTACTTGGCAG
Source organism: Propithecus coquereli (assembly GCF_000956105.1). Taxonomy (NCBI): domain Eukaryota; kingdom Metazoa; phylum Chordata; class Mammalia; order Primates; family Indriidae; genus Propithecus; species Propithecus coquereli. The sequence goes on along the minus strand of NW_012138525.1, from coordinate 4,554,318 downwards.
TATAACCTGGAGATCACTGCTTAGCAACGTGTAGGTTTTCTTTATTTCTTTATGTAACTGCATGACGTACATAGTACAACTATGGTTTCTGACATTTCTGATGCAAAGAAGTTATGGGTTTTTGTCCCTCATTTAATCCATCTGAAATTTATTTGATGTTTGATGGGGGATAAAGATCTTTATTAAAAAATGTTTATACCGTTTTACTACCACCTGTCCTTCCTGATTTGTATGTACCTTTTATCACACTAAATACTATCCTAGAAGCTCATTCTCTGTACACTTTCACTTCCTTGATTGTGTTTTTATTTATTTTTTAATTAGCACTATGGGAAGGGTAATTGTGTTTTTATTCTTATACCAGGATGAGTCCAATTTTAATTAATGGAGTTTAATCATTTTAATATTTAAAGGAAAAAGCTAATCATGAGCTATTAATAATAGGTAGTTCCCCAAAGTAGTTTTATTTTTTTTTTTAAGATAGGGTCTTGCTCTGTTGCCTGGACTAGAGTTCAGGGATGTCATCGTAGCTCACTGCATAACTCAAACTTCTGGGTTCAAGTGATCCTCCTGCCTCAGCCTCCTAAGTAGCTGGGACTACAAATGTGTGCCACCATGCCCAGCTAATTTTTCTATTAATACTTTTTTGTAGCAATGAGATCTCACTACATTGCTCAGTCTGGTCTCAAACTCTTGGCCTCCCAATGAGATTTCTTTTTCTTTATTCTTCCACTACCTTGGAAAAGTTGGTTTAAAATGTAGTACCTCAGTGATTTAATAGACAAAGCTGTCAAACATGTTTATAGGAGAGAGCATAGAAAATGATGCAGAGCTTCTCTGTTCATTTTGTAATCCTGGTAATCAAATTCTGACAAAATAGCATGCTAAAAGAAGTTTGCATGTCAGTCTTACTTATATGCAATCTCATTTATGAGCAGAAGTTCTAAATAAAAAATTAGAAAAACAAATTTATCAATACCTTAAAAGAATAATGCACTATAACCAAAGGGGTGTTATTGTAAGAATAGTGCAAAGCTGGCTCAAGTGTTAGGAAATGTATTCATGAAATTCATTTCACTAATAGGTTAAGGGATCAAAATCATAAGTTTATCTCATCCGATGTTATAAAAACATATGCTAGAATTCCACAGCCCTGATATAAAAAGAAAAAACTTATAGTAAACTAAGAATAACAGCGTATTCTTCATTAACATGATAAAAATATGTATCTCCCTAAGACTACAGTTCAGATATGTCATGAAAATTGGGAAAGAAAAATATATCACGTTGCTGCTGTTCAATGTTTTCATAGAAGTTTTATCCAATACAAGTCAATAAAAGCAAATGAAGTCTAAATATTTAAACGAAGAAATGTAATTACTGTTATTCAATGACAATACAATTATTTACCTCAAAAGCTAAGAGAAAAAGCTGGAAACTATTATATTTTTTAATTAGACTGTTAATGAGTTTTTTTAATAATGTGACCAAAATTCGAAATATTCTAGCAAAAAATGCTACAAATAGGCCGGGCGTGGTGGCTCACGCCTGTAATCCTAGCACTCTGGGAGGCTGAGGCAGAAGGATCACTTGAGCCCAGGAGTTTGAGGTTGCTGTGAGCTAGGCTGACGCCACGGCACTCACTCTAGCCCGAGCAAAAGAGTGAGACTCTGTCTCAAAAAAAAAAAAAATGCTACAAATATAACGAAATATAGAATGCCTAGAAATAAACTAGCACAAAATAGATGTGGTTTACATAACAAAAAATACAAAGCTTTGTTGGATTTATAAATGAGACTTAAATAATTGGAAATGGCTCAAACCTCTCAGGCTAAAAACAAAGAACAAACCAACTAACCAACTAAATAAATAAATAATTGGAAGAATTTACCATGTTTCTGAAACCTCAATAAAGTAAGATGTCAAATTTGCCCAAATCAATAAATTTAATAAAATTTTAATAAAAATGTGTTGGACCATTTCAAAAAGGACTAGTGATGGGGGACTTGTATCATCAACTATAAAAAACATTTCTGAACACTACAGTTAAAGCAATTTGTTTTTGCATAGAAACACAGAAAGGGCCGGGCGCATTGGCTCACGCCTGTAATCCTAGCACTCTAGGAGGCCAAGGTGGGAGGATTGCTTGAACTCAGGAGTTCGAGACCAGCTCTGAGTAGGAGCGAGACCCCATCTCTACTAAAAAAAATAGAAAAAATTAGCAAGTCAACTAAAAATAGAAATAAAAATTAGCCAGGTGTGGTGGCTTGCACCTGTAGTCCCAGCTACTCGGGAGGCTGAGGCAGGAGGATCGCTTGAGCCCAGGAGTTTGAGGTTGCCGTGAGCTAAGCTGACACCATGGCACTCACTCTAGCCTGGGTAATAAAAGCGAGACTCTGTCTCAAAAAAAAAAAAAAAAAAAGAGACAGAAAGATTAGTGACACTGAATAGCAAACACAGAAGAGACAAATTTTTTGTAGGTAATTCATGTATGATAAAGGTATCATTTCAGATCAGTGGGGAATAGATGGATTACTTAGAAAGAGAACTAACAATAAAAATAAAGATGACATTTGTACCACACTGTCACTTCTTCTATATTTCTTGGATATTTAAATGTAAAAAGACACAAGAGATCATTAAGTTCAGTGGAAAAAAATAAGTAAATATTTGCATTATATGAAGGTATGGCAGCCCTGTGTTGGCATAGCAATAACAGCAGAAGTCATAAAGGAAAAGATGGGTAGATATGAGTACATACAGGTTAAAGGCACATTACAAATTAGATACCGTATTTGTAACATATACAGCAGACCAAATTTTAATGTCCTTCATACAAATAGAGCTTTTGTAATTTATGGGAAAAAAGATAAATGAAGGGCAATGTGGGAGGATTGCTTGAGTTCAGGAGTTCAAGACCAGCCTGAGCAAGAGCAAGACCCATCTCTACAAAAAATAGAAAAATTAGCCAGGCGTCATGGCATACACCTGTAGTCCCAGCTACTCAGGAGGCTGAAGCAGGAGGATCACTTGAGCCCAGGCGTTTTGAGGTTGCAGTGAGCTATGATAATGCCACTGCATTCTAGCCCGGGTGGCAGAATGAGACCCTGTCTCAAAAAGAAAAGAAAAAAGATAAACGAATCACTCCTACTTTCCCCCTCCATTCCACTAATGGAAAAAATGAGCAGAGGACAGGACAAGCCCCTTAAAAGAGCAGAAATGAAATATAATTATCCAATAAATATGAAAATAGGTTCAAAATCACCATTAGTGTATGCAGTGCAAATTAAAACAGTATCATTTTCATCTAGCATATTGTCACAAACTTTAAAAAATTACTCTGGCCATTGGTGAGGGCATAAACAAATTTATACTTAGGAACTATGAATGTGGTAGTAAATCGGTACTACCTTTGAGAGAACGGGAGAGCAGTATCAACATGTTGAATGCGGGTACTCCTTTGTTGCAACATTCCAATTCTAGACATTTATGGACTTGTGTGAGGTATGATTTAGCCCTACAGGGGTACCTCTGGTATGACCACTAAGCACCATCTCTGTCACTCCGACAGAGTGGCTATCCTACAGCAGAGAACCAAGCTGAGGCTGAGCGAGCTCTGCAGGAAATGCGGGACCTTCTTAAAAACTTGGGGCAGGAGATCACCAGAGCCTGTGAAGACAAGAAGCGGCAGGATGAAAAGGAGGCCCAGGTAAAGCTGCAAGAGTCACAGATGCAGCAGGGACCGGAGGCTCACAAAGAGTCCCCAGCTCCCAGCCAGGGCCCAGGAGGGAAACAGAATGAAGGTAGGTTTTGGTGTGGATATGGTCCTTTAACTGGGCGTAAGTTTCCGAATGTGAAAAGAAACGAGAGTGTGTTCTGAATATTGTGTTAAGCTATAGGACAGTTAGCCGGAACTCTTCATTTTTGATTGATGTGGAGCCTGATTTCAGATTCTAACACTTTGCAGGAGGATGTGAAAGTCTACATAATTGTAGTAGATATATTATTACAAGTATTGCTGCTACTGAGCATTTTAAATAAATATATACAGATAGATGTTTGTTTAATATTACGTACATATTTTAATACATATGAAAATCATAGCAAAGTGTTTGAGAATGCTGGCCCTGGAGCCAGATCAGTGGGAATCTAGTTTTTCTGATTAATAGCAATGTGACCGTAGCAAATGACTTAATTTTCCGTGCCTTTTTGCTTATGTATAAAATGGAGATAATAATAGTATCTACTTCATAGTTATTATGACAATTAAAGCAGTTAATACGTAAATAAAGTGATTAGAAGAGTACCTGGCTCATATTACATGTTCAGTAAATACTAGCTATTATTAAAGCCTCTCTTTTATTTCTCAGACCTCCAGGTGAAGGTACAAGACAGTACAATGCAGTGGTACCAGCAGCTGCAGGATGCTGCCACACAGTGTGTGTTGGCCTTTGAGGGCCTCACCAACAGCAAAGACAGTCAGGTATGGGCAGGGTGGATGGTGGGAATTCTCTGGGCCTGATGGTGCTCAGAGAATGACAGCCTCATGGCCCACACAACATCTACTGAGCTCTTCAAAACACTGTCTACCTTCTCACTCTTCTTCTCTGGCAGGCCAAGAAGATAAAGATGGACCTCCAGAAGGCTGCCACCATCCCAGTGAGCCAAATCTCCACCATCGCAGGTTGGTCAGAGGAGTTAAGAATGTGGACTTTAACTTCACTGTATTATTCGACTCCAAATCTATTTATCTGTACAGTTCTCTAAGCGGTTCCTATGTAAGGTTCCTATAAAAAGAGTATGCTCAAATAAATGTTGACGTTGGATCACGTATATGTAAGTTATATATATCCTATTTTTCTCACCTGTTTCCTCTTCAACACATAGAAAGTAATCATCATATGTTCGTTGACTCATTAATGGCAAATTATTGAGGATGGCTCTTAACTGAGAGTATCACTAAGGGAACCTAGGCAGTGACTTGCAAACTTTGCTTTTGTCCTACTACATTAGCTTTTCCAAACTCTAATCTTGCCTTGTTAATACTTAAGGACTTGTTCTTTTCTCAACAGAGACTGAGATTTGGACAGTGAGACCTAGGCAGGGAAAAGACCCTTCTTTACGACCAGAGGTTCATTTCTTTTTTTTTTTTTTTTTTTTTTGAGACAGAGTCTTACTCTGTTGCCCGGGCTAGAGTGCCGTGGCGTCAGCCTAGCTCACTGCAACCTCAAACTCCTGGGCTCAAGCGATCCTCCTGCCTCAGCCTCCCAAGTAGCTGGGACTACAGCTAATTTTTTCTATTTTTAGTTGTCTGGCTAATTTCTTTCTATTTTTGGTAGAGACAGAGTCTTGCTCTTGCTGAGGCCGGTCTTGAACTCCTGACCTCAAGCGGTCCTCCTGCCTCAGCCTCCCAGAGTGCTAGGATTACAGGCGTGAGCCTCCACACCTGGCCAGAGGTTCATTTCTGTAGAGCTCCAGATGTGGAAGCCTCCAAATTACAGACTGAGCTGCCAAGTGGCTGGGGAGTGTGTACAACTGGGAAGCTCCTCTGACTCATCATGGGTCCCATTCTCCAGGTTCACTTGTCGTTGCCTAAATGTTGCAGTTCCTGCCCTTAAGAGGCAATATGACAAAACTTACATAGCACTTTGCTGCCTGAATTTCTTTCTGGAGCAGGGCAAGGTATAAATAAATAAACATATGTCACTTTGTGGAACTGAAAGTGCCATGTCCTTCGATAGCAACAGCAAGGGGAAGAGGTGGACTGGACAGCCACCCTACGCGTCACTGGTCTCCAGCTTACCCTCAGCCCTTTCCCTTGGTTGACTGCAGCTTCGCTTCCTCCTTCGTCAGAAAATGGGATTCCCAGCGTGGGCTCCTGGATGCTGCCCCTTCCACTGCACCACAGCTGCGTTGCCTCAGTCCCCGTGTCCTGGGACAAGGCATCCTTCCTGCTGGGCTTACCCTTCACCTCTGCCCTGCCCCTGCCCACTCGAGGCTCCTGCCCAGCTTTGTCTCAATGTCTGGCACCTTTCTTTCCTGTTTTCCGAGATTACTCCCTTTTACAGACTCCTTTCCCTCGGCCTTTAAAGATGCTTCGGTCACACCCTAACGGAGGTTTCCCTCGGTCCTCTGTCTTCTCAGCGTTTTCTCATCTTCCTCACGTTTCCACTTGGCACTGTTGACGAGCCCCTCCTCTGGGAAACTACTCCTTTGGCTTCCATGGCATCGTTACTGTCCGGGTTCTCCTCCTGCCTCTCTTTCTCTCTCTCCATTGTGCATTCCTCAGTTTCCTACCTGCCCCCCCGGAGGTGATTCCTAGGGATCTGCTCTTCCCCTCAGTTCTCGTTTGTGTCCTCCATGGCTTCAGACATCGCCTGTGACTCCTGAATGTCTCTCTGGGTCATTCCTTTCCTCTGAGCTTCAGATTCTGCAGCTCCAGCAACCTGAGGGGCATCTCTGCTTTGTCTCTCAGCTACCTTAAGTTTAGTATGTTCAAATCTGAACCCATCATCTTCCTTCGGCCTCTTTTTTCTCCTGTTTTTCCCATAAGTAATTAGTAACACCATTATCTCCTCAGTCACTTTAGCTGGAAACCTGGGAGTCATCTTCCTCACTGCTTCCTCTTTTTCATTCTCTACATCTGATTAGTGTCTAGTTTTGCTGTTTTTCTTTTTTCTACATCTTCCTTGACATTGTCCCTACATCTCCATCATGACTGGGAGCCCTTTAAGAGCTTGTAATCCAGCCAGAAGCAGCTCCAGAGTTAGTGCTCAGTAAATGCTGAATGAATGAGAGAGAAAGATGACCTAACTCCTGTCTTTTTAAGAAAGGTGGCTATCCATGAGCAGTGAGATTTGGAGAAAAATTTCAATAACAATGTGGTGCCGATGTGGTGTGTAGGAGGCCACAGCAGGCACAGTGTTAGGAGCTAACTAGAGAGGTGTAGAGAGGGGCTGGGTGACCTACAGCCATACCACCCTGAACGCGCCCAATCTCGTCTGATCTCGGAAGCTAAGCAGGGTCAGGCCTGGTTAGTACTTGGAAGAGGGGCTGGGTGGAGGACTCAGCCAGTGGGGTCCTTTGAAACTGTCAGTAAAGTAGCAGTAGAGTGTGACTTAGCAGGAATATGAGCGGAGTAAATTTGTATGGAAATGTACATAGTTGAACATCTCAGTAAGTTTGGGGGTTATTAGGCCTGTGCTTTCTATGGTGTCTCATTACTTGATTCTTGGTTCCCTCCTGCTTTTCTTCCTGAAAAATGTGGTTGGCTTTTTTTTTCTCCCTAACAGAATCACTGTTAGGAAGGATATTTCTGAGACTTTTGTGACATTTCTTGAAATGATTAGGAACTTGGTAGGTTATTTTTCAATTGGAGATGCTGTGTTAATTAAAATTTTGATTTTAGGTAATAGAAAGTAATTCAGATCTACTTAAGCAAAAAACAAAAAGCACAAACACATACACACACACACACAAACACAAAGGAATTAATCCTAAAGATAAAGGAGTATTTCACAGAGCCCAGTGGCAGAAATGGGGCGAGGACTTGGGAGCTAGAAACTTTAGTTCTCTTTTCCTCTCTCATCTCATCTTCCCTCTGTACATCTCCATCCTTATTTTGTGGATTGCTGTTCTTTGGTCCACATGGCAGTCACAAGCGACCACTGTTCTTAACTGTGTTGCAGGGCCGGCCTCTTCAAGGATTGACTCTTACTGGACTGATTGGCTTAGCTTGGCTACCTCTAATCTAATAGCAGCTGGTGTGGGGTGTGGCACACAGCATCTTTCATATAGCTATAACTGTTAGGAACCCACTTCTGTGTCCCTGGGGACAGAGGAGGGCAGGTCCCAGAGAAGGAGGGAAAATCGTAGGGTTGGAATATCCTTTAGAAGGTTTTTCCTAGAGATGCAACTGGCTTCTCTAGGGATATCAGCCACAGCCCGTGGGATCTGTAACACAATTTAAGAGCTCTTTCTATACTGTTTATGTCTTTGTTTTATTGTCAGTGTCAGAATTAGTTCATTTCCAAATAAGGAATTCCTCTGGAATAGTACCATGGCTTGCATACTTTGGCATCCCCTACAACACGTGTGTGTTTGATTATCGTTTATTCTTCTGCATCAGTGTTTTAGCTTTTAGGCTCGGAACTTCTTCAGGGCTGCAGAGCTGGATTGCTATAGGTGCTTTGTTATTATAATGATGAGAAAGAGATTGATCTGCTGTTGTATCTTTTAATTAACTTTCTGTCTGTCACGCCTAGGTTCAAAGCTGAAGGAGATATTTGACAAGATCCACAGCCTCCTCTCAGGAAAACCCGTTCAATCTGGTGGGCGCGCTGTATGTGTCACACTGACCCCACAGGGGCTGGACTTCGTCCAGTACAAACTGGCAGAGAAATTTGTGGTGAGATACCTTGTTACCGGAGGTATGGGAAGAAGAGGCTGGTACACAAGATTTCAGCCTTTCTCGGGAGTTAATTTAAAATTGTACCCATCTCTGTGTTCCCAGAAACAAGGCGAGGAGGAGGTGGCCTCTCATCACGAAGCAGCGTTCCCCATTGCGGTTGTGGCGTCTGGGATCTGGGAGCTCCACCCCAGAGTTGGGGACCTCATTCTTGCTCATCTGCACAGGAAATGTCCTTACTCTGTTCCTTTCTATCCAGCTTTCAAGGAGGGAATGGCTTTGGAAGACTATCAGAGGTAAAGTTGTTTTTCTCCTTACTCACTGTCCATTGGGTGATGAACGAAATATAAATAGAACTGAAATTTGTTTTCCCTCTTTCTCACAGCTCCTCTTATGTATCTTGGATGTTCCATCAGAAATATAATGTCTTTCATGCAAACTGGACAGCCTTTGGGACTTGTGGGTTTAGGCACCAATAATCAACATAGTTTAGTGGAAGGAACATCAGATCTAGAATCCAGGGGTCTTAGAAGTTTATCCCTACTCTTTGTCAAATAGCTTTGCAAAAATGTGTAAATCATTTAACCTCTTTGAGCATCATTTTCCTTATTTGTAAATGGGGGTAATGATATCCATTAACTCCTGAGAGTTTGCCTCACTGGGCTTATAAGAAGCACATGTTTGGGCCGGGCGCGGTGGCTCACGCCTGTAATCCTAGCACTCTGGGAGGCCGAGGCGGGCGGATTGTTTGAGCTCTGGAGTTCGAGACCAGCCTGAGCAAGAGCGAGACCCCATCTCTACTAAAAAATTAGAAAGAAATTAATCGGACAACTAAAAATATATAGAAAAAATTAGCCGGGCATGGTGGCGCATGCCTGTAGTCCCAGCT
>NW_012138525.1:4489574-4544972 GCF_000956105.1 Propithecus coquereli | reverse complement strand
AAAAGAGTGAGACTCTGTCTCAAAAAAAAAAAAAAAAAGAAGCACATGTTTGACAATCGATGTGAGTGCTTTGTAAACAAAGTATTCTATATATTTTATAATATGAAGTTATGTATTAATAGTAACGCTAGGTGAGGCACGGTGGTTTGTGCATGTAATCCCAGCACTTTGGGAGGCCAAGGTGAGAAGATCACTTGAGGCCAGGAGTTTGAGACCAGCCTGGGCAACAGCAAAACCCTGCCTCTACCCAGAAAAAAAAAAGTTAGCCAAATATGGTAGCACACCTATAGTCCCAGCTTCTTAAGAGGCTGAGGCAGGAGGATTGCTGGAGCCCAGTAGTTTGAGGTTGCAGTAAGCTGTGATGACACCACTGCACTCTAACCTGGGCAACAGAGCAAGACCCTGTCTCAATAAAAAAATAAAAATAAATAGAATAAAAGATACGCTAAACGTAATAATATTATATTATTACTTTTGCAGCCATAAAAAGTAATCTCTAATTCGTCCCCCTCATTTTAGCCTTGTCATAGTGAACTTTTTCTTCCTACATAGGATGCTTGGCTACCAAGTGAAGGATTCCAAAGTGGAGCAACAGGACAACTTTCTGAAACGCATGTCTGGGATGATCCGTCTCTATGCTGCCATCATCCAGCTCCGGTGGCCATATGGAACCCGACAAGAGGTAGGTAGAAGAGGCTTACCATCAGTAATGAGAGGTTGGACCAGAGCTCCCGGTGGTGTATTCCACCCACAGGAAATAGCGGCCTTCCTTCAGAGAGTCAATGTAGTTAAATCTTAAGGTAAAGTATATGGCAGTTTCATAGGTATTCTTTGGAGAAGTGGATGTTTATTACTAGGAAATTTTTTTAGGTTGTCAGAGCTATTTGTTCAATGGCTGACTCAGCTGGGGCTTTAAAAAACTGGATTTATAACAGAGTGTACCAAAGGAGAGTCTGTTATAAATCAATCATTAAGGTTAGAAAAGGAGTCGACAAGAAATTGTCATTTTAGGCCTAGTTGGGGCCTTAGAAGCCATGTCGATTACATACCTTACTTGACAGATGGAGCTCAGAAAGCTAGAGTGACACACACCTGTCACAGCCGGGGTTCAGGGCTTTGACCCACCAGCCCACTTCTTTTCTCAAGAAATACAGATTAGCGGGATGGAAAAGTTAATGGACTTGGAGACTTAAAGAGAAAAAATAGAAGTTGACTGAATCTAAGAAGTTTTTATTGTGCATCTGCTCTGTCTCAGGTTCTGTGCTAACAGTACCAAGAATAATAAATAAAATGTCAATAAGAATAATTGTTGGCCTGTGGAATCCTTGAAACTGAAGGTGACATACATGTATTGAAGGGATCTTGTAAAGAATATGTGAGAACCAATGTATTGGAACATTTAAAAGCAGAATTTGTTTAGCTCGTGTTATTTCTGGCCTGTGGCAGGTGCTTGGGCTGCATGATCTGGGGTTCATGTCCACTTGGTGATGGCTGGATGATGCGCTGGGAGTTTAGATGAAATGATGACCAAGTTTCTCTCCTCCCAGGTTCATCCTCATGGCTTAAATCATGGCTGGCGCTGGTTGGCACAGATCTTAAACATGGAGCCCCTGTCAGATGTTACAGCCACCCTCCTCTTTGACTTCTTGGAGGTACATAACTCAGTTATCATATAAGAGAAGGCCAGTGGTTGAGGCAGCCTTGGGCCCCTGGGTGACATGAACAGAGAAGCAATGTAGAAATTGAGCCTGACGGTGAACAGCATTAGATTCCAACATCATAAATATTTTCTTGAGCCATAAGACAAACCTAGCTTTCACTTTTTCTTCCCACTGTACTTGCCTTCTCTGTGTAGATGTTTTTTCATTATAAAATAGAATGGAAATTGTACACCCTATCATAAGTGAAAAGACGAATTTGTTTTAGGGATATAGAAGTGACTCCCAGAAGCAAGGGTAGGATGTGCAGTTGAATCTCAGGAGGGCCTGGAACCAGGACCTGGAATGTCACCAGGCACCAACGTAGTCTCTCTGTGGGGCCACATGGTTTTATAACAGCTCTTCCTGCACGTTGTCTCATTGTTACCCTATAGGCCAAATTTCCCTATTTCTCTGTACACAGAGAAGGTAACTATCCTGGGCTATGTCACTCAGTGTTAGAGTAGTCACCCAGTGAGGTGGCACTGGCATCCCACTGTTCTGATTCCCAATGCCCAGGAGAGAAGATGTGATTAGCTACCTTCTATCATGTATGTCCCCGATCTAGAAGGCTCTCTACAGTTCTGTCTCCCTATAAGGGCCCACCATTATAGTAGAAGGATAAGAGTTTCTATGGAAAGGAGATACTTCTTAAAGAAGAAAGGCTTGGGATACATTCCATAACAAATCCAGGACCGTTTGGCCTCCAGTGCCAATAGTTCCTAGTCACCTTAATAGCTCCTAAAGTGACAATACATGAACAGTGATCTGACATCATTTGAAAACACAAGTGGTCTTCTGTATGCTCTGCTTATTGAGTTTGGGAGGTAAGCTGTACCTTTAAGAAGGCTTCTATTTGGAAAAGTGAAAGAAGAGTAGTTCATTAAGACCTGACAGTCCAGTTAAATGGAGATATTGCCATGTACAAAGAAATGCTTTAGAAGAAAGTTGGATTTTTCCATTTATTCCCTTGTTAGCTAGTTCAGTAGATCATGGCTGAAGTATTTTTATTTTATTATTTTTTTAAAATTCAAGGCTAGTCAAATGAAGCAGCGGAAGTGGAGTGTGGCTGAGATTTTTATAGCAGTGAAAAAAGCAAAGGGCTGGGTGCTTATGGATCTCTCCTGTGAGTGTGAATCTTCAATTCTCTGCTCTGACAGTGCCTGTCTCTCCCTCTAGGTGTGCGGGAATGCCCTCATGAAGCAGTATCAGGTCCAGTTTTGGAAAATGATAATTCTCATCAAAGAGGACTACTTCCCCAGGTATCAGGCTTGTTGAGCAGACACAGGGGATTTAGTAGGTAAAACTCATGAACCAGGTGTCAGATACCCCTGGGTTCTATTACATGCTGTTTTTGACTCAGGTTAAAAACACCTGTGTTGGCCAGGCACGGTGGCTCATGCCTGTAATCCCAGCACCTTGGGAGGCCAACGCAGGAGGATCGCTTGAGCCTGTGAGTTTGAGACCATAGTGAGACCATAGTTTGAGACCATTTTTTACTACAGAAAATTTAAAAAGCATAAAACATAAAAGTAAATTTTAACAAATAAAAATAAACACTTGTATCTTCCTACTCCTGTCCTTCTCCTCTTTGTTTTTTTTTTTTTTTGAGACAGAGTCTCACTGTGTTGCCCTGGCTAGAGTGCCATGGCATCATCCTAGGTCACAGCAACCTCAAACTCCTGGGCTCAAGCGATCCTCCTGCCTCAGCCTCCCGAGTAGCTGGGACTACAGGCATGTGCCACCATGCCCGGCTAATTTTTTCTATATATTTTTAATTGTCCGATTAATTTCTTTCTAATTTTTAGTAGAGATGGGGTCTCGCTCTTGCTCAGGCTGGTTTCGAACTCCTGAGCTCAAACAATCTGCCTGCCTCGGCCTCCCAGAGAGCTAGGATTACAGGCGTGAGCCACCGCGCCCGGCCTCCTCTTTGATATTTGAGTAAATGTTTTTAAACTCTAATGACAATCTCTCTTATCTATTGTTGGTGAAACAAAAACACAAATTAGAGAGGTCTTTTAAGATATCTGGCATTTTTTGATAATTCTTTTCCAAACTCCCCCAGATAATCTGGGGTGGTGATTATAGGTAGTCATAAATTAAACCAAGAAGTCAAATCCTCTCATTTAATCAGCTGGAGAGGCTGATTTATCAGTCATTTCTCTTGACTCTGGTGTGGTATTCATCTCTAAGAACCCATCTCCTTCCTCTCAACGCATTGGCATTTCAAGTTGGGGGAAGGCCTTAGCAAAACCCTCCCACTTGATCACAAAGACCTTGGAAAGAATAGTGCTCTTCCCTCCTTGATCCTCTTATTTGAAAAGAAGGTTGGAACCACTTGGAAGAGCAACAGCATCCTTAGTCTAGAAGACATCTCTATGAGTCAGTTGATGTATCCCCCTTACTTCAGATCAACACCATACCTTCCTAACTCCTCTTCAGAAGATAGGTGTGTGTCACAGGTGTAATTCACGTGTGTTCTTTCTCTCGATGTAGAATTGAAGCCATCACAAGCACAGGACAGAGGGGTTCCTTCATACGCCTCAAGCAGTTCTTGGAGGTAAGATGCTCTTAGACTAGCACATCCCATAGTTGTTGGCTTGGAACGTGTCTGTGTCTGATAAGTCTTGGACCTCCAGATGCTCTGATTGCTGGCTCTTCCTCTTAGTTTCTCCAAACCCTGCTTTTGGTTCCTAATTCCCCTTTAACACTTGGCATAAGGGCTGCCATTTCATCTTCTTCCTACGTATCACTCTCCATACTGCCGGTGAGGAAGCAATCCTAAGAGATGAATAAACTATATTTAATGAATCTTCTCTCACCAATACATTTTTTGCATTTTGGCCAAAGTTCTTTTCTCAGTCTCAGGTCTGGGCTACTGGTGATTGTGATCACTTTCCTCCATAAGAACAAACTGCACTTTCAGTTGGACTCTTCCCTATTTCCAAGTGCCAAGAAATGTTAAGAGGTTAATTTTGACAAATAATTTAGAACTCCATGGTAGGTGTGCCAAGATAGCCTACTGACGTTCAGCTTCCACGAGCTCAACTGGGAAAATAGCACTGGTGAAAGGTGAGGCCCGGCTGTAGGGAGACAAGGGTGGGGCAGGCATAATCACAGCCATTTACTTGTTCTCTGCGGCATTTATGCAGAAGTGGTCGTCTTTTACAGAACCGTCGGTCTGTCTTTTCCTTTTTTGTGCACCATTCCATAGGACTTAAAGTTTCTTTTAACCACTAAGTGTTGGAAGCACTGTTATCAGAAACTCTTCTTGTTTTCTTCATTTTTTCCTAACAGAAATGTTTGCAACGCAAGGAGATTCCTGTCCCCAAGGGCTTTCTGACATCCTCCTTCTGGCGCTCCTGATGTCACTCCGTCACCCACCATCGCCATCATGTTGCAAAGAGGCAATAATAAAGCAACTGAGGATGGCTGTGTATGGGAGAAGTCATGTCAGATTTAGAAATTTGCCAATATTTATTTTTATATGTTTATACCTTATGACTTGGAGAGGAGATTTTCATGGGCCACAAAGTCTTGGGGGGGGGGTCCCTTAGTAAATTGGGTAGCTTCCTAAGGGGTCTACATGATAAAGTAAGATGGAATTGGCCTTTCTTATTTTTGCAAAAGTAATGAGAAAAGGTGTTTAACGCCAAGTCTCATCCTTTATTTCTTGTGTCTCTAGTATCTCTCAGAAAGTTGGTAATACCTTAACCATTTCACTCTGCACTAGAGTGAGCTCACCATTTTCACCACCTGTCCACCCCACCCCTGTTCAGATGAATTCCCAGAAAAACGTAAAGACTCATAATGTCCCCTCTAAAGTATCATTAGTAGTTGAGGCCAGACCCTTATGCAAGTCTGGGTTATGGTTGTTTTGCCTTTCTCAGCTTGTGAAAATTCTAAATCCAGAGGAAATGTGCGGTGAACACACAGGTTAAGCCCCAGATGGCATCAGGGATAGCTTAGTGTCTGAGATTAGGACTGGAAACACACGTAACATTGACTAAGGCGCACTCTTTGTTGTCTTAATTTGGAATTTGTTCCCTGCATGGCTAGAGATGCATGGACTGGGGCAGGTGCCTTTTTTTGATCTTCAGTTTGAATCAGTTGGGCTGAGATGGGGCTTACAACATTACACATGAGCTGAGCATCCGTAACCAATTAGTTGGGATTAAATAAAGATGTTAGGAAGGAATTGAGAACTGCTTTATAATTTTTTATATATGTTCTGAGGAATGAATGATGATAAATTTGCCTAAGGCCACTGCCAAAATCCAGAGCTTGACTATTAAGAGTTGAGATTTGCTTTATGGAAAGACTCATTCTCTTTTATACTGCCGAGGCAGCAGCCATAGATGTATTCCTCTGTGCTAAATGTCTTGTGGGGGAGTGTTTACTGGTACTCTTAAGTGGCTTGAAGTGACCCGTTCTATGAATTGTTGACTATGGTGCTAAAAAATAAGTAATAAAGATTAATTTTTAAAAAACCCAAAGCTGTTGTCTAGTTGGTTCATTATGATCGATGTCCTGTACCTTGACTATGTACATCATTAGGGGCATGATAGTACACAGTCTAGGTATAAAGTGGTATGTGTTTCTTCCTTTTTTTTGTTTTTGACCTTCACCTTGGGAAAATTGCTTCTCTTTCTGTCATTCCCTGTTTAGAATTATGTACCATTAACTGACCCTATTTTATCTAGCAAGAGATATGGACATGGTAAAGTTTTTTAAAGTAGACAGTGGAATGAACATTGGGATGGAGTCAGGAGTCCTGGGCTCAATTCGCTTTTTTTTTTTATTATTTCAGCATATTATGGGGGTACAGATGTTTAGGTTACATATATTGCCCTTGCCCCCCTCAATTCACTTTTAGGTTTTGTGGCCTTAGGTAGGTCATTCACCCTCTCTGAACCTCAGTAGCCCCCCCTGCAAAACAAAAGAATTGGACTTGTCACTGTAGTTTTCCAATTGTGCTTGCTTGGCAGGTCCTTAGGGTAGAGCTTCCTAGCTGGCATGTCTTGGTGTGCTGGCCTCCTTAGCCTGTGGGGCTGCCAGACATCCTCCCCAGACCCCGTTGCCGTTGCACTTCCTGTCTTTACCTGTGCGTTACAAATGGTGTGATTTTTTGTGTACCACCATAGGGAACAGTTTGGAAAGCACCAACTTCAGGATGGGGGTGTTGAGTGGATGGGGCTCCGCCCTGTAGCCAGTCAACACGGAGGCTTCATGCAGATTTCAAAAAGTCCTCAAGATACAGCTGCCCTCTGCTGGAAAATTGTCCTGTTAACTATGAAAATCTATGATACTAGGGGGTAAATCGTGCCTACCAGGGGTGTGTAGCTCGCGCTTTACACACCCATTAAGTGGGGCCGTAATGGACCTCTGGGATCCTCTGTCATGGCATTTTTGCTTTATGTGCTATATCTCTTGGGGTTCCATGTAAGAGTATGTATGAGAAAATTCCTCTGTCAAAAATGAAATGTGGGCCTGGCACGGTGGCTCACACCCCTAATCCCAGCACTCTGGGAGGCCAAGGTGGTAGGATTGTTTGAGGCCAGGAGTTCGAGACCAGCCTGGGCAACATAATGAGACACTGTCTCTACAAAAATAAAAAATTAAGAACAAAACAAAAAAACCAAAATAAAATCACTAGGCAACAAAAAAAACGTCACTAGGCAACATGATCTTTAAGGAAGTTCTCTTCCACTTTTAATTTATACCACTCCACAGAAAATACCTCTTATAATATTTGAACATTCTTCCTCTAGGCATGGGTAGCTGTCTTGCCTGAGTCATTTGATGCTGGTATTCCTAATGGATTCTCGATGGTAAACCAAGAAAGGAGAGCACTGGGGAGGCCAGGTTTTTGATACTCGCAGGTAGAGATAATGACTGCTAGCCGAGAGATGCAGCTCCTGATCTCATGAGTAGCATCAGATTCAGTTTCCAATTCAAGTACTCGTCTGCTTGCTTCCTCTCAAGCTTGACCTCATTTCTCAGGCTAACTGCCCATATTTTTGTTACATCAGTGTCCTATACCATCTTGAAGCAAATTTGATGATGAATTGCAAATTCCAGTGGGACAGGAAACTCTACGCATCCCTCGTGTTGAAGAATGGAGTTCTGAGAATTTCCCACCCAGGTGCTGGGAGCTTTTCCCTCTTCAAGCTTCCCATGATGACAGCAGTGACATAATTAGGTTTGGACATCTAGCTCTGTGCCAGGACAACTAGAAGCTCTGTGAGAGCCACGGAGCTTCTTACAGGTATCTTATCACACCTGCGGATTCCCTTCCCTTTCTCTGTCCCGCCTAATGATGCCTGACAGAGGATTTCCTCTGGACCTACAGGAAGCAGAGGAGAGCTGTGGTCTCCCAACCATGTGGTGCTTTTACAAAAACACCCATTATATGGGAATTTATCCTTTAGTTTACAGGCAGCCTCTGTTTTTTTTAAATATCAGTTTGTACAGATTGATGTATTTAAGAAACGGTTTTTTTCTTTCAGCTCCTTCAGGATATTCACACTAAATGCAGTATGCCGCCCTGGATTAGAACCTGGACCAGAAAAAAAAGATTTTTCTGTGTGTTTGTTCTGTGTTATGAAGGACATTGGGACAACTGGTAAAACTTAACTGAGGCCTATATATTAGATGACAGTATTATGTCAACATGAATTTCTTTTTTTTTTTTTTTGAGACAGGGTCTTGCTCTGTTGCCCAGGCTAGAGTGCAGTGGCATCATCAAAGCTCACTGCAACCTCAAACTCCTCCCAAAACTGTGAATTTCTTGACTTTGATATTAATAATTATACTGTAGTTATGAAAATTAATGTCCTTGTTCTTAGAATATACACATTGAAGTAAGTTGGTATGATGTCTGCAACTTTTTTCTAAATGGTGAGGGGAATACATATACACACGGGTGTATATGTATACACCAATGTAGATGTGCATGTGTGTATATACACAAAATAATAAAGCAAATATGGTCAAGGTTTAACAAACGGGAATGTGGGTGAAGGGAATATGGGATTTCTTCCTATTACTATAACTTTTCTGTAAATTTGAAATTATTTCGTAATTTAAGGATGCTTCTCCCACCCACCCTCCCCCCAAGAAAACCATGCTTACAGTTCTGATAGGTAATAAAATCAACTCTGCTAGAACCCACAACCCTGAAAACAGGATGCTGGTAACTAAGGTTATCTTGAAGCCATCAACCTGTAGCAAGGATGGAAAGTTGACTCTAACAATGTTTTGCAAAATAAATGACAAAATTCTTATTCAGTGAAGAATGTGATTTAAGTACTTGGAATGCTTGATGGGTTGAGCTAGAAGTTAATGGGAGCACAGAAAATAGATTTGTTTCATCTAGGGCAGCTTTTTCCAGTGTTTTTCTGCAGGGTTCTAAAAAAGAATTTGGCAGTGAAATATTAGTAAGTTTGGGAAATACTATGTTAAAGGTAAACTAGAGAAGTAATAGATGAAATAAGAATGGCTGGCTGGATGTGGTGGTTCATACCTTTAATCCTAGCACTTTGGGAGGCTGAGGTGGGAGGATTGCTTGAGGTGGGGAGTTCAACACCAGCCTGGGCAACATACCAAGACTCCATCTCTACAAAAAAAAATTTTTTTAATTAGCTAGGTGTGATGGCACATGCCTGTAATCCCAGCTACTTGGGAGGCTGAGGCAGGAGGATCGCTTGAACCCTGGAATTTGAGGTTGCAGTGAGCTAGGATGATACCACTGCACTCTAGCTGGGGCAACAGAGGTAGACTCTGTCTCAAAAACAAACAAACAAAAGCATTTTTCAGTTGATGACTAGGTTGCTTCTGATGTTTTTAATGAGTACTCATATTTTTAAATATACATCTTGTCCTGCCTCCTTAAGGCGAATTTCTAGATGGAACATCGCTGGGTCAGATGGCATGCAGATGTTATATTTTGATCTATATTGCCAAGCTGCTCTTCCACAAAGGTTCTACTTACATATACTCAAAATGGGTAAGATTTCCAGGCAGAAATGAGGGGTGAGTGTTGGGCAAGAAGGACATTTTAATTGGAGGAAAAAATCGTGAGCAAAAGCATGGAGTTGGAAAAATAACATTTTGAAAGAGGCTAAACTCAGGTCAGTGGAGAAAAGCAGTCAGAAACGATGCTGTGGAAAGGTGAATGGGAACAAGTTTGCAGAGGCTGCAGAATGTCTATTGAGGTAGTTTGGGCTATTCTGTAGGCAATGAGAAGCTACTGAAGTTTTCTGAGGAGCTTTGAAATGGTTTGGAAAACTGATTGTAACAGTGTGTTCAGGATGAGTAGGACAGATAGAACTGATGAGGCCTAAAGGGCGGTCCCACCAGGGACAGAGGAGAAATAACTGGGGTGGGATTGGGACATCGGATTAGGGAGGGGAGGGAGGAGCTCACCTCTGCTGTCACCTGGAGTCCCATGCTCCCAGAGACTATCAGGCCACTTCTCTAATGTGCCTGATTTCAGAAGCAGTCACTTGTGTTTTACTTTGTTTTTTAACTATGATAAAATATAATGTAAAAGTTTAACCTTTTTTTTTTAAAATAGATGAGGTCTATATTGCCCAGGCTGGATTTGAACTCCTGGGATCAAGCGAGTCTCCCACCTCAGCCTCCCAAGTAGCATGCCACTGTGCTCAGCTAATTCTTCTAATTTTTGTAGGGATGGGGTCTCACTGTGTTGTACTCGGCTAGTTTAACTATTTTTAAGTGTACAGTTCTGTGACATTAAGTACATTCACAATGTTGTGCAACCATCACCACCAGTCATCTCCAGGATTTTTCATCATTCCAGATGGAAACTATACCCACTAAACAATAAACTCCCCATCCCTCTCTCCTCCCCCTAGCCCCTGGTAACAACTGCCCTACTTTCTGTCTCTATGAATCTGAAAATTCTAGGGCTCTCATGTAAGTGAAATCATATAATATTTGTCCTTCTGGGTCTGGCTTATTTAGGTTCATTCAATCACTGTGTTTTGAACATCTACACTATTTCTTGCCAACTCTGACACTGCAGAATCAGCATGACTCTTCCCAATCAGCTCCCTCATAAGGAGGAAAAGTAGTGCAAGCGCTTGCCTGTTAACTTTGGAGGGGGTAGAGGTAGGGGGATGGGGGTTCTCTCTCAGGGACAGTGGGCAAGTGACTTTCCATGGCCGGAACATGTGAAAACAATGCTACAATTCATATTTCCCGACGGTTGACCTTTTTTTTTTTTTCCAGAAAAAAAGCAAGCCTCCCACCTTTTTTTTGAGAAAATTTTTTTAGTTGGGGTCTTCCTATATTGCCCAGGCTAGTCTCAAAATCCTGGGCTCAACTGATCCTCCCAAGTAGCTGGGGAGGAGTGAGCCACCATGCCTGGCTACCCAACAGTTGACCTTTTGAACAGTTTGGAAGGTATATCAAACCTTCAGAGGACTGCTGGAACTAGAATAAGGGTTTGGAATTCAGTCCTACCCTCTGCTTTTCAGGAGGCCAGGAGAGGTGTGACTAAGAAGATAGAGTTGATTGGTTACAAAGCCACTATGCTATCCTGTGCTTTTCTGTTGTTTTTCCCCTGCTCCCCACATTTAGTAGAGTGTTAGGCATATGGTGAAATTGGTGGGAGGTGAGGTAGGCAGACAATAGAAAATGCAAAGAATGGCTTTTTAAATGGCTCATTTCCAGTGCCAAGTACAGAACAGGGTGGGTGAAGGAGTGGGAGGTGGAAAGGGCTGGGGATACTGTTTCTTGGCCATGTCTCAAATCAAAGGATCAACAAATAAGATTTTAGTTTCTGTATCAATACAGGGCTCTCTCTTGCAGTTTCTTTTGCATCTGGCAAAAGCAGCAAAACTGCCATTTCACTATGGGGCCAGGGTCATTTCAAAGAAAAACCCTCCCTTTTTAATAGCTCCTGACCATAGCCCTGAGATGCAGTCTTTGCTGGAGCAGAAGGTCTGGGAAATTTTGGAGAGCTGTGATTCTGTTAGCCATCCTGTACCCAGAGCTGAATGTCTGACTAAACATTTTGCTGCTACTGGCTGGAGAAGAGGCCATGGCTGCCATTAGCTGTTCTCAGAGATGCACACCCCAGGGAGGAGTTACCCAGCCCTGTTTTCTCTACATAGAAGATTGCAGGAAATGCTTCTCAGGCTCCTACATTTTTCCTCCGGATTCTGTAAAGCAGCTACTGGGGTGTGGCCACTTCTTTTCTTTTCTCTCTACTCCAATGCAGTGAGGGAATAGGGACATTTTTCCTCCGGATCATAGCTACAGCCAGGGCGGCTTAGAAATCAGATTGCAGGTCCCAGGCATAGGAGAAGCAGCCAAACTGCAGAGGACCAGGAAGCTCAGGGCTGGGCCTGGGCCCAAGTTCTGGTGCAGTGGCCTGTGCTTTTGTAATTATTTAAAGAGGAGGGGTGCCTGGTAACCAGGAGGCTGCGGCCTTCCGGAGCTGCAGAGCTCTCGGTCTGCCTGACTGCACAGGAATGATCTGGATGTTACTCCCAATGGCTGCGGCCCAGCTGTCACCAGAATGGGGACAGGAAAAGGCCTTCCTAAGCAAGGGCTCTGGCTGCAGAGTGTAGAGCCAGACCCTTAAACTGTGAGGACTGTAAGGAACCGAAATTTGGGGAATCTTATTTTTCTCTTCTCGGCACCAAGCATCCACCCGCATCAAAATGCCTCCCTTTCCTACCTGAAGGCAATATATACATACGTAGTTTCAAATAGAAGGTTCTGACTGCTTAGATTCAAATCCTAGCTCTTCCACTGGTAGCTGCCTGGGCTGAGCAAGAGACCTCTTAACCTGTGTGTCAGGGTGCTCATTTGTAAAATGGGGAAATAATGTCTACCTCATAAAATTATTGCAAAGATTAAAAAAACCAAAGGTAACACACATGAAATGCTTAGCATAGTGCCTGGTACACGAGGAAAGCTCAAGTAATTGTGGCAGAAAGAACCCTAATGTCTTCTTTTTTTTTTTTTTTCCCTAATGTCTTCCTTACGAAATATGACTAATGCATCTCATTACTTGCGACCTGTGAGAAAGCTTTTGCTTCAACAATGTAAGAAATTATTAACTCTCCAAATCCTGGAATGCCAGACTTATGTCCCAAATTAGTTGACTTTATTTTTTCTGATCCGGATTTAGTCTTTTCCTCTTCCCATCTCCTCAAACCCAGGGCCCCAAATCATCCTCGTTTGCCGCACCACAGGCCCCACCAGAGTAGGATGACTTGGGTCCCCAGCGCCAGCCTCCTCCTCGGGAAAGTGGGCAGAAAGAGAAGCACGAGGGTGATCTCACCCTTTGGGACTGGGCTTTTTTCCGGCCAGGACGCGCAGCATCCCCTGCTCCTCTGCAGCGATGGCCCCTGCCCCGCCCTTCGCCGCAGTCTTGGAAGGGCTCCCAGGGGCGGAGGGGTGCGGTAAGGACGACTCTCCACAGGGCAGGAGGGAGGCGCAGGATTGGAGGGCACGGGCTGCGGGGAGGGAGGTGCGCCCGGAGCGTGTCGGCCGGCCAGGGCGGAGGCAGTGACTCCACTGCACCATCTCCCCGTACCCCTTGCGCGCGCCCTATTTCCCCATCCTCCCGCGGCCCTCCCTTGGCTCGCCTCTTCCCCCGCATTGCCGCTTCGGCTCCTTCCGGGACTGCTCGGCCCTTTCCGCCCTGGCAGTCGGGCGACTTGCGGGCGGGAGCCCCGCCCCCTGCGCTCCGCCAGCGCGCTCCCCCGCCCCTCGTGCAACGCCGGGGCGCTTCCCCCGCGCTCGCGTCCGTCGGCCGCGGGAGCGCGCGTCGCCGCCTATAAAAGAGGCGGGGCGCGCGCGTCGCCGCCACTACCCGCTGCGGAGCGAGCGGAGCCAGACCAGTCTCGTCAGTCCCTCGGCACCCCTCGGCCAGGCGCACCCACGCCCCTCGCCCCCAGGAGCCGGTGAGACGGGGAGCAGGGGAGCTCCGGGCAGGAGTGGGACCCCTGGGCAGTCGACCCTGGGCGGGAGCCGGGCAGTCCCTGGGGCGGGGCGGGGCGGGCGCGCGGACAGGTGAGCCGGGCGGGCCTCGCCGCTCCGTCCTGTCCGCCGAGGAGCCGGGCGAGCAGGCCGCCACCGCCTTTGTGGCGCGGGGGCTGCGAGGAGCCGCCAGGCGGAGGCTGGGCGCCGGCCGCTGGAATGTCATTGATGGGGGGAGGGGGGCGCGAGGCCGCCGGGTCCCTCCCTGCCACCCCCCGGCCTGGCTGCGGCCCCGCCCTGACCCTTTGGGCTGCGGCAGGTGGGTGGGGGCTCCCTCGTCGGGATCTTCGCCATCTCCCTCCCTGCAGAGCACTCCCCGTACCGCCCCCGGTCCCTTCCCTCAGCGGGGATCGACTTCTGCAGCTGGTTCTCCACAGGCAATGCCGGCCCACTCTTGAAGGAGGAAGAGCCCGGAGCATACAGTAAAGGGCTCTTTGACCTTAATTGCATCCTGGGTGGCGAATCTCTAGACGCAAAAGGGTCTGAGACTGGCCGTCTTCTTTTCTTTCCTTGTAATAAACATTTCTTTCCTCCCCAGTTGTGATTTGCTTGTAAATAATAGGTAGATGCGGTGCCTGCTTGGTATGAGACCCAAATTAAATAACTTAATAGCTTAGAGCTCTTCCCCCGCCCCCCACCGCCCAGAATGGGTCTTTGGAGTCGAGGACGGTAAGTATATTTGTCAAAAATTCTACCACCATGCTAGTGTTGAATGATAGAGCAGTCTTTTGTTTGAAAGCCGTCCCTGCAAATTTGATTAGATGGTTTCCAAAGAAAATTGCTTTTAAAAGTCTTTCAGGTACCAGAATAAAATATATTTTAAACAAGGGGCTTGTTAAAGTTGAGAGTTGAATATGTTTTAAATGAAAATCCTGAATAGCCCGGAACGCTGGGTTGAGATGATGCTTGAACAGCTCAACACCTTGTCAGATCTCTTTTATATAATAGATCCCAAAATATTTAGGCCCTTTGTTCTGTCTTCATCATGGTATTTTAGAAAAACTTCACATCATGGCTGTCTGGGAAGAATAAAAGAGAGACCATATGAAGTATTTTCATAATGTGTTCAGAAATTGCGTCGTCATAGCAATTGGACATAAGTAAAGCAGAATGTATCAAAGATGGAAGGGTGGGGGAGTCTTGCAGCCAGGAAACAGAAATCTTAGGAATAGCAGCAGGAACACTCAGCTGTATGAAGCCATTGAGCCAAGACTCCGACTCCTTAAACCAGTCATTTATTTTCCCTTTCACTACAGCTAATGTGTGAGAGTTTCGAAAGGTCAAATTGAAGTCAAAGTTTAAAAAATATGCTGCAGGGGAAAAAAAGTGCTGCAGTAAGGGCCTCTGTGCAGGAAATTAACAATGAGCCTTTTTTAGTAACTAGGCCAATAATTACTCAAAGGGACCCTCAAAGTGTGTTAACTGTTATCCAGGGACCTAGATGGAGAGACTGGAAAGGAGGAGTTGCTCTGTGCTGGACAAGTGGGAAGCAGTGCTCGTGCTGAACCGTCAGCTTAGTAACTTCTTTTCTGATATGCTTTTGGTTTGGCGGAGTGTTTTGTAGTCATCTAATTGGAGAAATCTGATCTGTCACAGGCTCCAAAGTAAGCCTGTCAAGCAACCTGATGACGAAGTTAAGGTGGGGAGAGCTGTTTTAAGTATATCTTTTGGTTCCTTGGGTTAGAATTTTCTCTACTTTTCCTTACCTGCCTTCATCCTAAAGGGTGGGGCTGACGGCATATCCTAAGAAGTGGATGTCAGGAATAGTCTCCCATGTCCTGTCATTGCTGAACCTGCACTAAGGACTGTACAGTGGGCCGAGGCCAGTCTCCCTTTGTAATTGATCCTCTGTGGACTGTGGGAGGACTCTACTAGTTATGCACCGGGGGCTGCTGCAGCATGTCGGCTGTGGCCATACAGTAGAGGAATGCGACGCTCTGGTAGCAAATGCTGACTCCAGGAATGCGGAGGAGGACCGCATAGCTGATCACTTGGGGCAGTTGACTGGAGCAGCTGCGCTGTGAACCATCACCTCCCTTCCACCTTTTTTGCATATTCCTCTTATACCAGTTTTGAACAGGAAATAGTATTTTGTAAAGTAAGTATACCAGCAAACTAGGCCCGAGTCAGATCTTTGTAGCTTGAGTTCTTATTTCTGATGATTTCATGAGATCATCCTCTTTTATTGCTGAATGGAAGGGGATTTAGGAATCATCTAGTCCCAGGATTCTCAATTTATCAGAATGTGGATGGGGGAGGGCATGTTTAGTTGTTTTTTTTTGTTTTGTTTTTTTTTTGAGACAGAGTCTCACTGTGTTGCCCGGGCTAGAGTGAGTGCCATGGCGTCAGCCTAGCTCACAGCAACCTCACACTCCTGGGCTCAAGCAATCCTCCTGCCTTAGCCTCCCGAGTAGCTGGGACTACAGGAATGCGCCACCATGCCTGGCTAATTTTTTCTATGTATTTTTAGTTGTCCAATTAATTTCTTTCTAATTTTAGTAGAGATGGGGTCTCGCTCTTGCTCAGGCTGATTTCGAACTCCTGAGCTCAAACAATCCGCCCGCCTCGGCCTCCCAGAGAGCTAGGATTACAGGTGTGAGCCACCGCGCCCGGCTGCATGTTTAGTTTTAAAAAATATATTCAGTATTATTACTTTGACAATGGGGAAACTTAGGCCCAAAAGGGTGTGACTTTGCCAAGGCAGCTCATCTAGATAGATAGTAACTGCCAAGACCTGGGAGCCTTGGTTCTCTTTCCACATTTTAAATCACCAGTGGGATTTAGACACTGTATAGAATAAAGAGAAAGACAGGTGAGGTGCTCACGCCTGTAATCGTAGCACTCTGGGAGGCCGAGGCGGGAGGATCACTTGAGGTCAGAAGTTTGAGACCAGCTTGAGCAAGAGCAAGACCTCGTCTCTACTAAAAGGAGAAAAATTGGCTGGGCTTGGGGCACACCTGTAATCCCAGCTACTTGGAAGGCTGAGGCAGGAGAGGATCTCTTGAGCCCAGGAGTCTGAGGTTGCTGTGAGCTACGATGACACCACTGCACTCTAGCCTGGACAACAGAGCAAGACTTTGTCTCAAAAAAAAAAATAAAGGGAAAGCACTGAGAAAATATCTGGAATTGGATTTTTACAAGTGTATTCATTAAGCACGTTTAAATGTATTCATTTTATTTGAAATGATTTTGTTCAGTTTGCCCTTAGAAGCTTGTTATCTTGCTCTTCCCCCCCCCCCTTTAGACTCCACATTCCACCGTCATGTTGTCATCGTTTCGTAAACGCAGAGTCCAGGTATTTGACTAGCATGCAGAAAATGTGTCGCCTCTTTGGTTTTGCCTGGCTTGCAGTGAAGACACATTCATGTCAAAGAGGTTGGAAAAAAACCCTGCCTGCATGACCTTTCTGTTAAGCAGATTGGTTAGGATTTGTTTGGGATTTTTTTTTTGGTGTTATCAGAAGTCTTAGTAAATTTACTCTAAAATTTCCAAAGCCTCCTGTTTTTTACCTTCCTCTCTTTCTCTTTAAGGCATGAATATATTAATTTCTTATCACCAGACTGGTGTTTGCATGTAGTGTTTGCTGATTTTTTATTGATGGGTACTTGGTTTTTACGAACCAAGGGACTAAACAGATTGTCCTAGGTATTTGGAAAATACAATCTGAAAAGATATAGTAAAAATAGTATTTTTAAAATTTGACAAATATAGTAAACTTGGGTTTGTTTCCTGTTCCACTTGACTTATTTCTTCTGCCACAATGCCTGTAATGAAATGGAGCTTACATTTTCATGTTTAAAAAAAAAAAAAAAGCTCCCTTTATCTGTTTATAGTTTTTGAGTGTTTCCTAAATTGGACCTTTTTCAAAAAGAAAATGCTTAAAATTAATATCCCAAAATGATAAATACAAATTTTGGAAATTTCTAGTGATTATAGGTGATAAATCCAAGGTAGGCCCTTTTATAAATCAGATCAGTTAATTATTTAAACGAGGTTTATAAAAATGGGCCACATTATAATCTTTCCCTATTTTGAATCATAGGAACAATATGTTGCATTTAAATACCTTTCATCTGAATTTTACAGGTTAAAAGGTAAGTAGCAGCAAGATAGTATTTGGGAAGCATTCAGAAGTAAGTTTTTTTCAATGTTGCTTTGCATTTCTGGATTTTGATGCAATGCAGTATGAATCTTTTGCTTTCTTAAAGCTAAGTCCCTGCTCACCTCTGTAGAATTGCACTAATGAGTTGAAATGAATTAATCAATATGAAGGCTGACATGTGAATCCACAATCCTGATTGGAATGTGGTTTAAGCAAAAAAATTGTTGTTTTTATTCATGGTGTTAAAAGTCTTACTTTTTGTATTGTTTACTTCTCTGCTTACCATCAGATATGCCACTAAAATCTGCAGCTAAGCTGGTTTTGAGTTCATTTTGTTTGATCTGAGAATCAACTGGTATATAATTTTATGGGTGCTAACCAATTCTTTGGTGATTTGTTATCAGGGGAGCCCTTTCACATCCATGGATATAGTTCTCTTGCTTTGCAGATCTAAAATTTGGTAATAGGCTGGCTTCCTAAGCCGTGGAAAAAAGGCCTTGTCAGTTCTACACATTTGGGCTCTGACTAAGCAACAAAACAAAACTGATGGATGGTTTCTCTGACCTTTTGCTTTGGGTGATGTTTATGAATTTTTCCAAAAAGCCAAATGATTTGTTCATCCTGTTAGTTCCTAAAAATCCCTTTCTTGCAAAACGATGTATCCGGTGTCCGTCCTGAAAATCAGAATTCATTTTGTAGTATTCCAAATGCCTCTTACATCCAGCACAGGCAGCTTACGGAAAGAATATCAGTCCCAATACTTTGCTTTTAATAGAGACTTCTTTCAACTTCACTGTAATTTTTTTTCTCTTTTGGGGTTCTATAGAGGAACTGATTGCTGAATTCTTCCACTCTGTAAGACCCATATGAGAGTGTCCTAAACCACTCACTGCAAGGACCAAGTTTGCAGAGTCCAAAGCATTTGACCTTTGGTTTGAAAATGTTTGTGTCTGCAGCCTTTTGTGTTGCTTAACACCCTGTGGTTCCCACCCACTGCCTCTCCCCACTCCCCAAAGACAGATATGTCCCCTTGTATAGTGGGGCATTTAAAAATTCCCTAAGTACCAAGAACTGCTTCAGACAGCTGTCTCTTGGCATTTGTCAAGAAAATGATATTCATGTCTAGTCTCTTGTAGGAATGAATCCATTTTCAGTTGATAGTGTGTGTACGTTTGTGTTGGATATGAGGAGTCATTCTGAGACATGTTGTATCTTTGGATTAAATTAGAAATTTCTAGCCAAGATTCATATCTTTAGAGCCCCCCTCCTCGTCCTTCCCGGATATCTGGCAGTAGTATAAGAACACTAACAAGTCTTTTTTATTTATTACAATAGAGGACATAGTTGTAATTCCTGTTTTATCTCCCTGAGATCAATTCACATTACTTGCTGAATGATGCAGCTAATATTTTGACTGCTGCATTGCAGCATTTATAAATAGCCTACACCTTCAGTCTTCTCTAATAATATTTGCAAAAATATGACCTTTTTCTTCAGTTACCTTAAATGTGAAGCTGTCCTTAAACATGCAGACTAATATTTAGCACTTCGTTCCTCCTTCAATCTCCCTGTGCACAGACTTGATTGGCAAAATCAGAGTGAGTTGCTGCTTTGAGATAAGCAGTCAGTTGATTGCACTTCTAGGAAGTCACCTTCGTTGTGGTTTTTAGGCAGTTAGTGGAATACATAGGCTGGTATGGTTAGAGTTTGTTCTTTAATGGCACGTTTCCCAGATTTTTCCTTTCTTGAGCTCCCAAAGGTGTTAATCCCTTATGGCTGGGAACAGCCTGGAACATTCTCTGTGGATTCTGCCTTATCAGTATGCTTCATATTGCCAGAGCAGGGGTGGGGTTCTTGCAGCATGCAGCCTCAGTCATGGAAGGAATGTGATGTGCACAGGCAGCATCCAAGAAATTCCAATAACTCTCTGACAGTTTTGGGTGAGAGTTTGTAGCACCTTTGGGTGGCAGCAGGTCTTGGTGATATGAGAATTTTCCTGTGTTTAATGTAGTCTTTGGAAATGACCCTTTTAGGAGCAAAAAAACCCTGGAACTCGTGTAGATAAACTAGAGACAGTTCTCTATCAGGATTAGAGTGGGCAAGTTTATTAACCCATAATCTATTTTGGCATCTCCTGTAATGCAAATGAAAATTCTGAATGCCACCTGCAGTGGGACCGCTTTGGTGACTTTCAGATGCCCGGCTCCCCAGAAGCAGCCAGCCGTGGCTTGGCAGAGCTCCCACCTACTGACATCAGCTGATCTGCAGGAAAGAAAAGTCCATTATTGCCTGACCAAAGCACTTGGTATAGAATTGACTCATTCTACTTCACTGGGGCGACAAAGAGGTCCTTTTAGGTTGGTTAATTTCATCAAGGCCTCACTGGACTGCCTCCCTGGATTGGTAGGGTCCAGTCAGCAAGCTGGGCCCAAGCGGGGGACTTGCTCAGGTGGAGCCTTTGCGGTGCTGTGATGGAGATTCTTTTTTTTTTTCCATTGTAAAGGGCTGCTCCCAAACGTGATTTCTCAGGGATTTCTATATCAGCTACAGGATTTTAGAAATGCAGTGGATCCTGCGATAGGAGGCAGGACAATGCCATACACTTGAACCTGAAGACTTAGGGAGCTGGTGTAGTGTAGCTATTATTCCATGCATAGCTATACCTTCTTTGGAAAATTTCTTTAAGCAAATTTTGTAAGCAATCAAATTAGGCGCATAATTTCCCAGTGTTTTTCTGTCTTAACTTTTCCTGAGGGATAAGAACAAAGGAAGTATGTAAATAAATGATTCTAACCCTACTTGTTTAGTAATATAAGAAGATTCAATCTTAAAAAAATAAAAGTAATTTTGATTTTTAAAAAGTGATTAATACATCCCCCTCCCATTTTTCACTCCAAAGTGGGGATGGAAAAGATAAGAGGGAGTGAAAGGAATTAGTAAATAACCAAACAACAATCAGTAAAGAATATGCGAGCTCCGATCACGTTAGGAATCACTGGTTCTTGGATGCTAGCCTGGGAACTAGAGGACCCCAGGTCGCCCTGGGCTCTGCGACTTGCTTACTAGATCATCAGAATCTCGTGTCTGCTTAATTATAAAGTGATAGCAGTTTCTTTATTTCCAGGTTCGGAATATAATTGGCCCTGTAATATGTGCCAAGTCCTGAGTTCTGTGGTCAGAAAGTAAGAGTGAGATATGGTCATCTTTATAGTTCTTTAAAGAATTCATCAGTGTGGTGGGGAGAACACAGTAGTTACATGGTAGGTGATGGTGCTGAGGACAGATGAGAAATGAGACTGGTAGGGACTGGAGACCGATGATTCAGAGACTTCATGGAGGACGAGGTATTCACTTTAGATTGAGAAATCCGTACGATACTAAGGTGTAGGGTTGGGAGTGGGAGAGAAGAGTGCATTCCTAGCAAAGGGAACTTTTTGAGCTGGGAAATGAACCCTGCTCAGGGCCTGTGATTGGGGCTGGTGAGGGAGTTTGATGTGAGATACGGCTGGAGGAGACAAGTGACTAGGAGGTGACTGAGTGAGGTCTTGTTTAACTTCTAGTAAATGTGGTTGGTATGTTTGGTACTTCTCCAGACTACGCCGACATACTTAGGGCAGCAGTGTAAACTAGAACTGCCTGTTGTAATTAGATATTATCACAGAAACTCTGCTGTGAGCAGACATGTAGTTTTTCAAGGTCACCCTCAGTTTTTGGTTTTAAGGACTCTCTTAACATCTGTTTTAAAAATAGAAGATACGGTTTTTAGACACAGCTATCTACTGAGGATACAAAGCTGTGCCTTCTTGAGCTTTATTTCCCCGAGGTTCCTCCCTATCCTAGTGAAAAGAGCAGCTCCTTTCTCAGAGCACACTGCCGTGTGGTCAGTCCAAGATTAGTAATTGGGACTTACTCATCAGGGTGACACCTGGTTGTATAGCTGTAGTCAGCACATTCTTTGTTTGCCATTCTTGTCACGAATCTAGCACTTACCTGGACAGAATTCCAACTTTACAATCTAGGAAGTGAAGGATTCATTGTTGAGCTCTCTCCCCACCCCTTCCAAATGAACTCAGGGCTGCTGCATGGCAGCCGCAACACTCAGCATGTACTTGGCCATTTATTTAACAAACATCTCATAATGACCTGTGTGCTAGAAATCAGGGACACAAAGATTAGGTTGCTCAGTATAATCATACCATGGGAAGTATATACAAATGCTTTGCAAATCTACAGAGAAGTTGATTACATCCGAGAAGGAGGGAGGGTACAGTTTAGTGAGGAGGCAGGAGCCTGCAGTTTACTCATTTCAGCTGGGTGTTGAGATATAAATAGAGGAGTTATCCAAGCAGAGAAGAGATATGGGACATTCTAGCAAAGAATGCTTGTGCGTACAGCTTGGAGTTTTAAAGGGAACCCTATATTTTGGAGAAGAAAGAATATTTCTGTATGCCAAGAGGGTAGGAGGGACGGATGAAAGATACCAAGCAGGTATGTTGGGCCAGATCGTGAAGGTCCTGCTAAAGAGGTGGATTCTTTTCTCTGTCAGAAGGGAACTATAAAAGATTTGGGAGTGGCGTGGCAAAGAATGTTTCTTTTTATTGTAAAAAAGAAAAAATTTAACTATGTAGAAAAATAGTAATACAGCAAAAATAACTGATTGATATGTGAAGAATAATTTGCAAGGAATGATGATGTGGTTAAAATCACCTCATGTACCCTTCTCTAGGAAGATGACCTCTGATGAGGTGCAGACAGCGCCTTCTCACAACCGCTGAGAGCTGCTGGAATCCCTAGGGAGCTGGGGTGTGAGCTAAAAACTCTGGCCTCACCCAGGTCTGCAGGAGTTGTTTACCTCCCAGCTGGATGTGGGCAGTGCTCTCACAGGCTTCATTCCTCATTTGTAGCCAGCCTGCTCACCCTTTTCTGTTAGCTAGGGCAGGTGACAGAATAACAGAAGTGCTCCTAGATGTTTCCCGGGTAACACAATTTTATACCATTTATAAATTGTAGAACAGTACTGGAAGGGACCCTACAGCTTATCTGGTCTGCTTCCTTACCAAACCCAGAAGCCTGTCTGTAGACTGTGATTTTAATGTTGGAAGGGACTTGTGACCATGTCATTTTTCCTGCCATTTTTAGTCACTGTAGGAAATTGAGGTATGGAGAGGGAAGGTGGCTTGTTACGTGGAAGGTCACGTGTTACTGACAAATTTGGAAGCTTTTTTTTTTTTTTTGAGACAGAGTCTCACTCTGTTGCCGGGCTAGAGTGCCGTGGCGTCATCCTAGCTCACAGCAACCTCAAACTCCTGGGCTCAAGCAATCCTTCTGCCTCAGCCTCCCGAGTAGCTGGGACTACAGGCATGTGCCACCATGCCCGGCTAATTTTTTCTATATATTTTTAGTTGTCCAATTAATTTCTTTGTATTTTTAGTAGAGACGGGGGTCTCTTGCTCAGGCTGGTCTCGAACTCCTGAGCTCAAACAATCCTCCCTCCTTGGCCTCCCAGAGTGCTAGGATTACAGGCGTGAGCCACCGCGCCCAGCCTAGAAGCTTTTTGTCATAGACTTATACCTATTTCCTTCTGTGGTCCTTAATGGGTTAGAGGATAAAATGGCTTATTCTTGATAAGCTCAATTAGCATATGCTGGGGTTCTCACATAAGTGTGTCTTTTTGACATTAAAGTTTGGTGAAACTTCCCAGAAATCTAAGAGTATAAAATTGGGGCAGATTGAGTGCTACAGGGAAGTACCACCTACCCAGTTAGCCTGCATTTGTGGTTAACTCGAAGTTGGTGCTGAATTTATGCAGTCTTCTTGCCCTCCAAAATAGCAGGTAGAAGAAAAATAGGATAAATCTTTCACAACAGCTTTCTCTTTTTCCCAAGATAAACCATGATTTGGTTTTCTTCTAGTTGTGTACATTCTGGTGAAACAGCCTGTTCCTTGCCCAGCCTCTTTCATAGTCTGAAGACTTGTATGGTTGACATTTTGGAGTAACTGAGAAATCAGCTACTTTGTCTAGGTGAATTCTATTGTTTATTGCTAGTAAGGACTTACTTATTTTATAATCATTCCCTTCATTAAATAATAGGCCAAAATCTAGAAAGACAGAAAAGCTGATTTAAGTAAGGGTTAAATTCTTTCTAATCTCCACACAAGGAAATGCAGAGACCAGATGGAAGGACCTTTGAATGGGCTCGTCAACAATTTTTTGAGTACCAAAGTTAGTATTTCCTTTGAATCCTTAAAGCCTTGTAGAATTAACAATATGAACCATAGTTCTCTCATTCATACTTTTCAGTTGGTTTCATTGCCATGTTGGCTAGGCATCCTCCTTTGCAGGGGAGTGGACAGCACTTTTTATTACTGTAGAGGAAGGGGGTCCAGGCTTCATTGTTAAATCCTTAGCTGGCACTACCCTTTCAATTCATTTGTCTGCTAGGGTTATCTGATAATTCTTTCTTTCCTTCAAAAAGGCTAATTCCATTGACTCTATTTTGGTGTCTATTGGTACTTATCTCAGGGCATTCTTTGTTTTCAGAAAATGGACCCAAGCGGGGTCAAAGTGCTGGAAACAGCAGAGGACATCCAGGAGAGACGTCAGCAGGTCCTAGACCGATACCACCGCTTCAAGGAGCTCTCAACCCTTCGGCGTCAGAAGCTAGAAGATTCCTATCGATTCCAGTTTTTCCAAAGAGATGCTGAGGAGCTGGAGAAATGGATTCAGGAAAAACTTCAGATTGCATCGGATGAGAATTATAAAGATCCAACCAACTTACAGGTTTGTCTGGTCTCCCTGAGATTCCTGCAAAATTCAAGAGCCCAAATGTTCTTGCCCAAAAATCAGACAAAGAAAGTTATTCAATTATGACGTTGAGAGATTAGGCAACAAGAGGAATGTAGTAGATCAGACATAAGGACTTACTGTTCTAAAATGCCGTCAGTGTATTAATGAGGGTGAATGTGGAATCCTGCAAGTACTAGTTTATCTTTTCTGGATGCTTTAAACTAATGGTTCTCATACCATAAACTTGAAACCACTGGTCATCCTTAAACATTTTTCAGGGAAGGTCTGGGTTGAGCCCTTGGAATATGTGTTTTTTTGTTTGTTTTTACTTAATAGACTGCTGCAGCAGGGTCTTGCAGTGGGGGAGAGATTAGACTTAACTCCTGGAATATATGTTTTTGAGAAAGGCATGGTAACAATCTTACTGGGAAAAATTAATAGATATGAGTCCTTTTACAAGACTTAATTAGTAAATCTTATCAAAAGCAAAGCCTGGTTTAAATTATATATTTAAAACTATTTTTTAGAAAAAGGGGAAAGCCTTTCTTCTCATTGATTTTGGTGAAAGACTTATAAAAATTTTGTTTTGGTAGCAAGTGGAGCAGTAGTTGGGCCCATGTGTTTTTTTGCTACACTGATATAGTTTAAGAAGAGAAAATGATGAACACTGGTTTAGTGTGGCCCCTTCTCAACTCAGTACTTAATTAATGAAAAAGAGGTATTAGGAAATAGAATGTAGGCAGGATCAGAGTGTGGCCTCTAAAGCAAGTGAAAAAAAGTGTCGTATGTGCGTGAACATGGATAGGTTATTCAAGGGTAAACACTGCATGCGAAGGAAACTATCAGTGTGATTCTGTATTTCTAGAAGGGATTGGATGTCCACAGAAAGGCTAATTTCCTGATAGACAAGAAAATTAGAATATTTTGTAGCACCCAGTGGCTCATGCCTGTAATCCTAACACTCTGGGAGGCTGGGGCAAGAGGATTGCTTGAGCTCAGGAGTTCAAGACTAGCCTGAGCAAGAGTGAGACCCTATCTCTATCAAAAAGAAAAACCCAACCAGGCGTTGTGGCACACACTTGTAGTCCCAGCTACCCAGGAGGCTGGGGCAGAAGGATTGCTTAGAGCTCAGGAATTGGAGGTTGCAGTGAGCTACAATGACTCCACTGCACTCTACCCAGGGTGACAGAATGAGACTCCGTCTCAACAACAACAACAAAAAAAAAAAACAAGGGAACTAAGCACCCCTCCTCACAATTCCTAACCCCTTACGAAAGAAAAAAAAAATACAATATTTTGTAGCATCTTCCATCTACATCTAAAGTTGGTGGTCTTCACTGGCCAAGCTTTTGGGGGCCAGTAGAAGTGCAGAGTATTTGAGGAACTGAGGAAACAGAGAAGGGGTGAGATACCGAGTGATGTATCCATAACTAGAGGGAGTGGGATTGAGGAGTGGAGGAACGTTGGGGAATGGGGCAATAAAACACTGGGTGCTGTGTGGTTGCATCTATGGCTCGCTTTATGGTCCAACAGGGAAAGCTTCAGAAGCATCAGGCCTTTGAAGCCGAAGTGCAGGCCAACTCAGGAGCCATTGTTAAACTGGATGAAACTGGAAACCTGATGATCTCAGAAGGGCATTTTGCATCTGAAACCATACGGGTGAGTACGAGTCGTGCCTAGTGTGGATGGCCTTCATATGGGTGGAAGAATGTGGACTTGTGCTTACATGTCAATTTCGGTTTCTAAAAAGATAGGCTTTTCCAGCTTCTTAAAAGAATTTGTGGAGTTACAAATCTCCTAAAGGAGTTACCCACATCTTGCCTTTGTAATATGACTTAGCATGAATATAAACAAATGTTTATATACTCAGCAAGGAAATTAATATTCTTTTTGTAGAACAAATTAGAATGTGATTATACTTTAAAGAAGATTGTGTAAATTAACTCTTAACATTCCCTGATGGTAATTAGATGGGAGAGCATGTTAATGAAATTGGTAGATTTAGGGATTAGGATACAAAGATAACTAGAAACAATCACAGACGCTTTAAAGAAAGTTCTCTGTTGGAAAGCATGCTGTCTGAATTTCGATGGCTTGCCCTAGGAGGGGTTTACTGAGGTCTAGGCAGCAAGCCAGTTGAAGGTCGACCTCTAAGGAATGACTTTGACACCTCTTGGTCAGTGAGCATGGTCAAAGGACTGGCTTCGAGGTAGGAGTCCTCGAGGTCTTTGGTCTGGCTTATTTTGGTGCCAGTTCATTGGCCAGTTCAAAGCAATAACTGATCTTTCTCTGCTTTGTTTCACATTTCCGATGCCAAGATATTAAGGGAAAACA
Source organism: Propithecus coquereli (assembly GCF_000956105.1). Classification (NCBI taxonomy): domain Eukaryota; kingdom Metazoa; phylum Chordata; class Mammalia; order Primates; family Indriidae; genus Propithecus; species Propithecus coquereli. Next base: position 4,518,031 of record NW_012138525.1, on the reverse strand, counting down.
AACCTCTTTATGATGTGAGGTATACACATGGAATTTCTCATAACTGGATGCTCTGATCTGCCTTTGATACACCTCACGTCTAGCTATATGTTCTGTTTGGTTCTTTGTCGTCTAAAGCCACATTCCGTTGAGAGCCAGCCTTTTCCAGTCCTTTACCTGTCAAAGCAATCTTGAAGATTTAGATGAAAGCTGTGTCCTTGGGCCCCGGCTAGAAATGTTTCGTCCTCTACTCTGCCATGATAGTTATTTGGAGGTTTTGTTCCCTCAGGATACAGTCACGTAGTTTTCAACAATAAATATTTGTTGTCTCATGTTTACTCAGCTATACTCTGTACTGTCATATTGAAGACTTGCAATTAGCCCTAAGCTTATGATTAATAATTGTTAACTATTACTAGTAATGATCGTAAATAGAAAATAAAAGTGAATTCCAAATGCCATATGACCAACTGTATAATTACATTTAACCCATTTAGGCAATGTCGTAAGTGTCTCTGCAATTAAGTACAGATACTTATCTGCCCATTTCGCCACTGTTTTGTATACAGTCTTATATAAGAGCAAATGAAATCAGCATGCCTTACTATTTCCTTGATAGAAGTTGTTTTCCCGGAGTGAATGGGGCTGCTCTGTACTAGTAGAACCAGGTTACAGATGGGGAACATGAGAAACAGATCAGGTGTTTGGCTGTAGTAATTAATCTAGGGGGAAAGGGGAGGACCCAAGGCTGACTTCATGTGTGTCTGTTAGTACCCTCTACCCTGTTCAGAGAGCTTATTAGAGCAACATCACCCCTGGGGATCTAGCGGTTAGGATTCGGTGCTCTCACTGCTGATGCCTGGCTTCGATTCCCAGTGAGGGAAACAAGCAAAAAACAAACAAAACGACCGGGCGCGGTGGCTCACGCCTGTAATCCTAGCTCTCTGGGAGGCCTAGGCGGGCGGATTGTTTGAGCTCAGGAGTTCGAAACCAGCCTGAGCAAGAGTGAGACCCCGTCTCTACTAAAAAATTAGAAAGAAATTAATCGGACAACTAAAAATACATAGAAAAAATTAGCCGGGCATGGTGGCGCATGCCTGTAGTCCCAGCTACTCGGGAGGCTGAGGCAGGAGGATCGCTTGAGCCCAGGAGTTTGAGGTTGCTGTGAGCTAGGATGACGCCACGGCACTCTAGCCCGGGCAACACAGTTGAGACTCTGTCTCAAAAAAAACAAAACAAAACAAAACAGCAACATTAAAAAAATACTGTTAACTACTGTTTGTTAAGTAGCTAGTTATGTACAGACACTTTGCTAATCTTTAATCTTCACAATAAACTTGCAAGGTGGCCATTATCTCCATATTATACAACAGTAGAAACTGAGTCTCAGAATTTGAGTAACTTGCCCAAAGTCACCCAGCTCATAGATGACAGAACTAATTTCATTCTACTCTTTCTTTCTCCAGTCACAATTGTTTGCTTTATTTTTCCAACCTGTATTTTATTCCGGTCTTCTTTCCTTGATGTTTCTGCCAAGTGCTTCTCTGAAGGCTTCTGCTTGCTCATGCCCCTATTGAGAAATCCACCTGAGTCAGAACCAGGCTTTCTTCTCCACCCTGTTGGCTTTCTGTGGGTTTCTGAATGCACCCGCCTCCCTGCCCACTCACACCCTTAAACAGCAGTGAGCCTGTGAAACTGGACTCTAACTGGCAATAGTTACAAGATCAGACATACCAGGAATGGCAAAATTGTTCCAGTACTGGAGCAGGCTTTGCCCTAGTTCTTTACCTGAGTGTGTGAAAATGAAATCTGTAAGACTGACAGTTGACTTGAGCGTGAGAGGCTTCTCTTTAGTCTTCTGTGGTCTCATTTTTAATTTGAGCAAAGAGCTCACATTTAATCTGTACTTTCTTTTTTTAAATTATTGGGGTTTTTTTTGTTTGTCTTAATCTTTCCTATGGTCCAAATAATCTTTCCGTTCATGTTCACAGATCCTATGGTGATTCTGGCTTGGTAATTTATTTGGTCCCATATCTCAGTACCTTAGTCTGGTAGGCAGCAGTAGCATAGAGGAAGGTGGGTGGCATGTGAAGGCTGTGTCTGTGTCCTGGATAACGTGTCTGTCACTGGTTTAGACTTTCACACCGTACCGGACGGCGTGGCGCCCCATAGTCACCGCCACCCACATTGGGTCCCACATCCGAGTAGGTGGAGTATGACTTGCTGTTGGTTGCCTTTCTCCCCTGCCTGGGAATGCCTTTCACTTCTTTCTCAGTGGTGGGTCGCAGTTGTAACCAACAGTGGTAGAAGTGAATTGTGTGTGCATTCATCTCCCTCCTTTTCCTTTCAAATGAAACATCTGCACTTGTTTCTAAGAGAATCCACCCATGTTGACTGTTTCATGGCTTTCAAGTTTTCATTTTGCTAGGAGTGGCATCTCAACGATGGGTGGATCTCAGACTTCTTTTGTGTTAGTGTTTAAACCTTTTCGTTTGTTTTACTTATGTCTGTTAGTGTTATACAGAAACTCCCAGTATCTTGGGTAGGCATAATCAAGACATTGAGGTTGGATTGGAATACGGGAATGCATCATCTAAGCTTGAATTGATTATCAGTTTCCCCCAGTTCTTGCCACGTCCTTACTGGGCCTGTGCTGTGAGAACCCAAAGATGCTGGGAAGTGAATATGTTTCGCCCTGTGGCTGCCACTTGGGTGAAGTTTGAAATAAACCTGACTTGGGATGTGCTGTACCATAAACTGTGTCTTTTCACAGAAGCTCCAAAACTTTTTCTGCCAAGAATCTATTTTGACAGCTAATTACTTTTCAGGACCCCATCTTTCCTGCTTTTGTACTAAAGCCTCATGCTCTCTACATTTGTGATGCCTATAGGACCTCTTCTTTTGTTTTTCCCTTACCTCCATGAATTCAGAGTACACCCTTCAGTACTTCCTGCTCAGTTTCCATATTAGTTCCTTATCTTGCCTTCCCCAATAGTCTTCTGGCCTAGGAATCCTACTCTAATAATTTAATAATTGCCATTAATATTAATTATATAATAATAATGTTAATTGTATAATTAATAACACACACTAATAATTTTCCTAATGTAAACTAGAATAAATCTACCTAGGAAAGGCCTGTCATTTTAACTTTAAGACCTACCAAACCACTGTGAAATATATACTTCTTTCTACTCTCAGTTACCCTTATCATTTCATGTCAGTTTAGGGATTATCTTTTTAAAAGATTTTTATTCAGAGCTCCATGAGGTCTCTAACTTGTCAGAACTCTATGGAGGAGCCAGATCCCACAGAGCCACCTGTGATCTGATTAAAAATCTGATTTTTAACCTCCAGACTCGTCTGATGGAGCTGCACCGCCAATGGGAGTTACTTCTGGAGAAGATGCGAGAGAAAGGAGTCAAACTGCTGCAGGCCCAGAAGCTGGTGCAGTATTTACGAGAATGTGAGGATGTGATGGACTGGATTAATGACAAGGTGTGTTTTGGGTTTGCTAAGTCTTGCTCAAGGATACGGAAGAGACTCAGTGCGCAGTGGTGCACAGGGAGAGCCAGCAGCAGCCCAGAAGTGGCCAGTGTACGCAGAGGGGCGGGAGTGGGATTGCTGCAGCCCCAGCTGCTCTCCAGGCACGGTCTGCTCTGGAGCTCTGAAACCTGGAGTCTCTGAGATTCAAATGCTGTGAGCTCAACGTCTTAGCTGTGGAAGGAACTAAAATCACAAACTACACAGAAACCTGTATCCATTTGTGCTATCATGGCCCCATCTGTAATGCGTCTGTTTCATGTTTCTAGGAGCTATTGTTACCAAGTGTTGGTTTGTGACTCTGGCTCTGTTATGGTCCCTAAATAGGAAGCAATTGTGACTTCTGAAGAGCTGGGCCAGGACCTGGAGCATGTGGAAGTTTTACAGAAGAAATTTGAAGAGTTTCAAACAGATATGGCTGCTCATGAAGAAAGAGTTAATGAAGTGAACCAGTTTGCTGCCAAACTCATTCAGGTAAATAGCAAAGTGCTTCTCACAACATCATTGTGTTAACTTTCTGGTATATTCTGAAGAAAATTTCGGTGATTGGTACCCTAAGATGTGAGTGAGCAAATTTTTTTAACCGTGTCTAAGAGTTTTGTTTAGATGAAAGCAAGGCATGATGCTGATTTACTCCCAATTTAGAAAATGCTTTTTAACTTGTTGCCTCGGGCAGGAAGGGCAGAGTTCATTGATCTTTTTCCTCCACCCTCTTTTGGGTGGGGCTGAGTGAAACTTTTATTGGGCTGCTGAAGCTGGTCGGGGTTTCTCACACCAGGGTGTGGTGGTGAATGCCGGTTTAGCATTGGCGGACGTCTGCCAGTGCCTTCTTGCTCTCCCGTTCCTCCTTGATTTGAAGCTTTCTGGGCTCTCTTTGGAGCCTGGGGGAACCTTACCATGAATAGGTTCTCCACCGTAGCTCTGTTTCCCATTAGGAGGGGACGACAGCCCTTCCCCATTGCCTATGTGTGCAGCTCCATAGCTGCTTTTTTATTGTCTCCTTCCACTGCAGGGTTCAGAGGGCTCTAAAACATCAAGTGGTAGGAACTAAAGAGTACTTGGTACTTTGAGGGAAATTTGATTTGGGGGGTACAAATATTAAATTTATAAATCTTCAGGGCTGGTACTTGTTCCCTTTTTCTGGTCGGTGATTAAGAGAAAGAATAGCCAGCATTCCTCAGAAATATCTCACCCTTCCACAGCGACACATGTGTCACCTCTCCACACCCTGAGCCATTCCAGTGCTGTACTTGAGAAGAGCAGTCCGGCCAGGCCCATGGTCTCCCAAATGAATCCAAGAACCCTGAAATCCTTCACTTTATTACTTCACATGTTATTTTTAATGAAAACAAAACTAAAACCCAAAATGTGGTTGGTGGGAAAGGATACTTTCAAAGACACATCTCTAGTCTGAAACCAGGAATAAACCCCTGAGCCCTGAAAATCATGTGTATGAGCAAGAATGCTTAACAGCCTCATGAACATTTGAAATACCAAATTTTCGAACAGTTAGGGCAGATGGGTTCATTGATGAAGCTACCACAAAGTTGCAGCCAAAATGTTTGTCAACAGAAAAGTTTGGGGTGCTTGTGCACATGACTGCTTCATAGACTAACCACACTACAAGGGATAAATAATGGATCTCTCCTTTTTATAAGAAATAGGAGCTCTTTGGGGTTATATAGTTCACATCATTTCACACAGAAGACCAGTATTTCTTCTGTGATTTTCTTCAGAATGGTGAAGATTGGCTAACACAGATAATTCAAAGAGACAACCCAAGGGTCACTAGTTGGAGGAGCCAGGGGTTATGGACCAAGTCCAGTCTCTCCTTCTCTCGTTTAGGAACAGCACCCTGAGGAGGAGCTGATCAAGACTAAGCAGGACGAAGTAAATGCAGCCTGGCAGCGGCTGAAGGGGCTGGCTCTTCAGAGACAGGGCAAGCTCTTTGGGGCAGCTGAGGTTCAGCGCTTTAACAGGTACCAAGCCAGAGAGGGCTTTGGGGATGGGTGTCTCCCTGGACGGGTGTAGTGAGATACAGGGCTTGTGCCGATGAGATGGCGGAGCTCACTGGGTCTTGGCCCCATGGGATGTTCCCAGTTCTAGACAACCGTCATCGCTGTGGATTAACTGGGACCTCTATTCTCAGGGACGTGGATGAGACCATCAGTTGGATTAAGGAAAAGGAACAGTTAATGGCCTCTGACGATTTTGGCCGAGACCTGGCAAGCGTTCAGGCTCTGCTTCGGAAGCACGAGGGTCTGGAGAGAGATCTTGCTGCTTTAGAGGACAAGGTGGGTTTTGAGAGCCGCTGATTCTGTAAATAAGTTACCAAGGGTTAGGAGAACAATTCTGACAGTGTGTTTCTAGGTCAAAGCCCTGTGTGCCGAAGCTGACCGCCTGCAGCAGTCCCACCCTCTGAGTGCTTCTCAGATTCAAGTGAAGCGAGAGGAACTGATTACCAACTGGGAGCAGATCCGCACTCTGGCAGCAGAGAGACATGCGAGGCTCAATGATTCATACAGGTGCAAATAATCCTCCAGGGCTTACCAACTGGTATCGTTTGACATATTTTTAGAGAAGAGGGGAAGGCAGAGTTAGGGTTCAGTTCTATGTTCTGAGAAAGTTTCTGTGTACCCTGCCTGGTGTCACCTACCAAGAAAATGCAGATCACTTTTTCTTACGTATTTTATATTTGTTTGGGGACTGGCAACTTTATAGTGTATAAAGTGTGATATATATGTAGCATTTATAACTTTATAAATTCTTCCATACTGTTTGACTACATTATGTCTGAGAGAAGTAGAAATATCTCCATAGGTGTCTGAGCATCATGTGAAATATCTTGTTAAAATTAAGTCAAGGATTGGAAAGGAAAAGAATGCTGCTTCCTAACCAGGGGCAGAACCTGGGAATAACAAGGAAGTTGTACACTACAGTGATGTACAGAACCTAAGCTTTAAAGGATTTATTTCAGCTTTCTCTTGCTTTCCTTTACAGTCTAGATTGAGAGAATTCTATATTTCTCAGAACTGGAGTTTGTGTGGTTTGTTAGACTTTTGAGAACGTAGAATTCAGAGCTTTAGGGAGGCTATTTTCCACCATGGACCTCCACTGGAAACATCTAATGACTGACCTTTGGTGTTCTCTAGGCTCCAGCGCTTCCTTGCAGACTTTCGTGACCTCACCAGCTGGGTGACTGAGATGAAAGCCCTCATCAATGCAGACGAACTTGCCAATGACGTGGCAGGGGCTGAAGCCCTGCTGGATAGGCACCAAGAGCACAAGGTAGTATCTCCAGGCTCTTCCAGAAGTAAAGGCATTAGCTTACGCATCAGTACATCTGGTAATGCCTGTAGTCAGAGGTGGTGAAATGTTACTCACAGGTGTCTGTCATCGTAAGGATTGTTGTTGGTATTGCCTACTTTGTACAGCTATCCTGTGTCATCTTTATTTTTCTTATTGATTTATTTTTTTGGAATGTTCAATCCTCTGACCTGTGTCATCTTTAAAAATGTCTTTGTTTAAATGCTGAATTTCATAATTGGTTTGAGCAAATCTAAATTTCTTACTCTGCTATTTCCCCAAAGTATGTTCCATAGAAAACTAGTTATGAGATCTTAATAGCCTTTCCCTTAAAAAGAAAGAGGGTTTTCTAAGTAATTTTGGAAGACACTGTTATACGGTATTTTTACAATTATTTTTACCATTAAGCCTGCTGAGAGGTTTTAGTGTGCTAGATATAAAATCAACATACAAAAGTCAAACATGTTCCTCTGCACTAGCAACAGAAACATAATTTTTAAAAATACTACTTGTAATCCCAGCAGCAAATGTAAGATACTTGGGAAAAGTTGTGTAAGACATTTGTGGAGTAAACTATAAAACTTTGTTAAAAGCCATTAAAGAAAAACTCAGTAGATGAAATGACTTATCTCATACAAGGAACCATTAAAGAAAAACTCAATAGATGGAATGACTTAATGTCGTGCAAGGAACCATTAAAGTAAAACTCAATAGGTGGAATGACTTATCTCGTGCAAGGATGGAATGATGTAAAGGTGCAGATTCTCACCAGGATATATGCAGTCAGTACAATTCCAGTCAGAAGCCCACCAGGTGTAGGGATGTGTGTGTGTTTGAAATGAAATAAGCTAATTCTAAAATTGATTTGGAAGAAAAAAATTTGAAAAAATAGCTGAGACAATTTTGAAGAACATGGTGGGGCTGGGGGAGGGACTCACCTTACCAGATACTATAAATCATAGTGAATAAATCCCTTTGGCACAAGGAAGACAGAAAGATCAGTGGAACAGAAGAGGGAGCTCAGAGCATGGTGAGTGTGGAACCTCGACCGTGACAGAGGTGGAGTGCAAAGCCAGTAGGAAAAGAAATTCATCAGCGAATGATGACCTAGATTGATGAGGTGTTAGGAAACCTGTCCTGATCTTTCGTTCTGTTGCTCATTTTACATGTGATAGTCTGACTTGTAATGATTATTTAAAATTCAACACCTTATTTTTCTTTTCTAACATGCTGGACAAAAATTGTGCCTTTTTTTCCCTTATAGGGTGAAATTGATGCTCATGAAGATAGCTTTAAATCTGCAGATGAGTCCGGACAGGCTCTGCTTGCTGCTGGTCATTACGCCTCAGATGAAGTGAAGGAGAAGGTAAGAGAGGAGAAAAGGAGCTTTTTTTTTTTTTTTTTTGGACAGAGTCTTACTCTGTCGTCCTGGTTGGGTTGCGTGGTATCATCTTAGCTCACTACAACCTCAAACTCCTGGGCTCAAGCAATCCTCCTGCCTCGGCCTCACAAGTAGCTGGGACTACAGGTGTCCACTACCACGCCCAGCTAATTTTTTGTATTTTAGTAGAGATGGGGTCTCACTCTTGTTCAGGCTGGTCTCGAACTCCTGAGCTCAAGCGATCCTCTCCCTCCTCAGCCTCCCAGAGTGCTAGGATTACAGGCATGAGCCACTGAGCCCAGCTGAAAAGGCGCTTTTGTGGAATAAATTAGATTCTTTCACTAAAAGTCTCTGAAAGCTATTATCCGTCCTTAAAACTCCAGACATTGTACTCACCGTGATGCTTAAGAAAACTTACCCAGAGATTCTGCTTGAAAAGGAGCAGCCTTTCTCTTCAGAGAGTTAAAAAGAAGATGTACATTCAGTGTGCTGATTGGCCCAAGAGACAAGCCCTGTTATCTGGGACATGTGTGACACATTTCCCACTTACAGGGACTTTTTGCAGGGAGCTGAGTACTGAATTATGAGTTGGAACAAAGAGGAAATAAATTTTTATAAAATGATACGTATACTATGAAATCATAACTTTCATAGTATCTTAGAGTATAAGATTGCCTGAGGAACAATTAGGTAATGGTTTTTATTTTTTTTTTATTTTTATTTTTTTTTTGTTTTTATATTTTTTTAAATATTACATAAACTAAGAGGGGACATTTCAAAGAAAAACTTTGTCCTTAATAACTTTGGGGCCTAAAAATTATTTCTAGGGCATCCATAAATTTATTTAACACATTTTATAAAGTGTGCATTCAATTGACATTTCTCAGTCGAGAGTCCCTACTCCATTTATACTGTGTCACTTTTTATACAGATGCCCTTTTTCTTCTACCTAAGAGTTTATTTAGCATTTTTACCTAAAATCATTTGTGATAATGTGACAATAAATTAATTCTAGATTAATTAGAACAGGACCATCCCTCTTATATCGAACATAGCACATACAAGTGAATGTTGTTCTTCCCTTTTTACAAGTCAGAAAACAGGCCTGAAGATTAGCACTATGATTAGGAATTCCAGGGCAGCCCTTTAGTCTCAGAGGCATTGGGACTGACCGCTCCTCCCTGACCTTGTCCTCCCAGCTGACCATCCTTTCTGAGGAGAGAGCAGCACTGCTGGAGCTGTGGGAGCTGCGTAGGCAGCAGTATGAGCAGTGCATGGACCTGCAGCTCTTCTACCGGGATACTGAGCAGGTGGACAACTGGATGAGCAAGCAAGAGGTAATCCGCGAGCAGCAGCCTCACCGGTTAAGTGAGCAGAGAGGTCTGCGTCGTCTCCTTCTTGGGTAGCTTTCATATTTTGTTTTAGGAATTCAGTACTATTTCAGTTCTGAGTTGGGGAAGAAGGAGAACTGAGCAAGCTTCAGTCAGCTCTGCCAGTGTCTCTGCCTGCTGAAATGACAAGGTGCTCAGAAAGAGCCCAGTTTTTCAGATTAGTGTCATGTAAAATGTTCTAGTAGAGAATTTTTTTTCTTAGAACTTAGTGTTATACAAAATCTAAGTCTAATAGAAGCAACAAAAGCTATTTGAAGGAAGTTTTAGTAGAATCTGGAACAAGGATTTCATGATGTTGCTGGATTGATTTTAAGTGAATCTAAAAGGACTTTAGACTTTCCAGAATAGAACTTAGGAATTTAATAGCCATAGAATGTCTTTCCTTCTTTTTGTATTTTGGTCAAAATATCCTGTTCCAGTCTTAGAATATCAAAGGAATAGGCCATTATTCTGAACGCTTTGTTTCCTTTTCTTTTTTTTTCATTTTTTTTTTCTCTTTGCTCCCCTGCCCTCTGCTTTGTTTCCTTTTGCAAGGCCTTCCTGTTGAATGAAGACTTGGGAGATTCCTTGGATAGTGTGGAAGCACTTCTCAAGAAGCATGAGGACTTCGAGAAATCCCTCAGTGCCCAGGAGGAAAAGATTACAGTAAGACCCCTTGCTGTTGTCAGTGCCTTCACATGGTCCTTAGAGTAAGCCACAAGTCTCTTCTATTCCTACAAGGTTTCCTAACAGATTTGATGAAGAATCTATGTGCAGGGTGCTCCTGTGGCTGCTTAAAGTCTCAAGATGATGATATGCCATCTTGTTGGAGACATAACTTTATAGAAGGAAATGATTTGCTTGATGGAAACCCCCAAACTGAAATTTACTGTTCACTCAAGGTAGTTTAGAGTTAACATCAGATACTCTCCCCATTGAAAACACATCTTAGAAGTAAGAATTGGAAGGCTGTTAACCCCTTTCTGACCCCTGTCAGGAGAGTGTGCTGCATCTAACATCTCCCATCTTGAATGAAACTAGCACAATCTTGTTATAGCTGACTAATGACACCAAGCAAAAACTCAAAAGTTATGGGGAAAATGTCATCGCCAACTTTAGAGTGAAAACCTTGATATATGTTAAGGTTTGGAGTATTATGACCAGTTACTTTTCTCCAGAGGCCAAGCTAGGGAATAGTGTGCTTACCAGTAAAGAATTTCTATCTCACTTCCTAGGCACTAGATGAATTTGCAACCAAGCTAATTCAGAACAACCACTATGCAATGGAAGATGTGGCCACTCGCAGAGATGCTGTAAGTTTCCAGCTTCTTCATGCTCCTTCCTTTCTGTACTTGGGTATCCCATCTAAGACAGATGTTGCCATTAGGTCTCTTGAGCTGGACATCCTTTTAGGACTAAGAACTGGAGATTCATAAGGGTCCTTTTTTTCCAGCTGTTGAGCCGCCGCAATGCCCTTCATGAGAGAGCCATGTGTCGCCGGGCCCAGCTGGCTGACTCCTTCCACTTGCAGCAGTTTTTCCGTGACTCTGATGAGCTCAAGAGTTGGGTCAATGAGAAGATGAAAACTGCCACAGATGAAGCTTATAAAGTAATGTACCCTTAGCGTTGCTGTGTAGCACACAGTAAGCTAAACACAGTTCTCACAAATAAATTATAGCTAAAGAAAGAAATAGAGGATTCAAAAATCTCAAAAAGTTAAGCTGATTCAAAAGTCAGCGTAATGTAAGCTATTTTAGACATTCTCCCATAATGGTAAGTATGAAGGTAATTTGACATACTCAGGTTCAAGGTAGAACGCCCTTCCTTCTTGTATTGGTAGGACCCATCCAACCTACAAGGAAAGGTACAAAAGCATCAGGCTTTTGAGGCTGAGCTCTCAGCAAACCAGAGCCGCATTGATGCCCTGGAGAAGGCTGGGCAAAAGCTGATTGACGTCAACCACTATGCCAAGGATGAGGTCGCGGCTCGTATGAATGAAGTCATCAGTTTGTGGAAGAAACTGCTAGAGGCCACTGAACTGAAAGGTAAGAGAAAGTGTTACATTGGATGGTGACAGGAATGTCTGGGGAACTAGTTAAGTGTTTTAGGGACATATGCCACCCCAGTAAGGTGAGGCGGATGATTTGGGCATGAGGGGAGTTACTTGGACTGGATTCTTGATGCTTTGCCGATCTGGTAAACGTGGTTGAGTGTGCCGGTTGGTGGAGTTGAATGTGCTGGTGGGTGAGGGAGACTGAGGAGAGAAGGATGTGAGATGTGCCTCGTCACTGAAAATCAAAGTTCAGCTGTGAGCCAAGGACATTTAATAATTCTCAAGTATCCTTATCTTGTTGGGACTAGAATGCTTTTCATACTTCCAGTTCCACCTCTAGAAGGTAGAGCAGAGGTTGCAATTTATGTTTTACCTTTGTGGTAGAAATGAAGGAGTAACTAAAATTCTGACCCACAGTCCTTCACTAGGGCACCATTGTTTATGAGCAGTGTCAGTAGGAGGATGTTAAATAATAGAAAATTAAACTTGCCTCCTTGCATAGGAATAAAACTTCGTGAAGCTAACCAGCAACAGCAATTTAATCGCAATGTCGAGGATATTGAATTGTGGCTGTATGAAGTAGAAGGTCACTTGGCTTCAGATGACTATGGCAAAGATCTTACCAATGTCCAGAACCTTCAGAAGAAGCATGCCCTGCTGGAGGCTGATGTGGCTGCTCACCAGGTAGAGTGTGAACTGTGGGCTGTGTTGAGCAAGTGAACACAGAAACTATAGGATGGGGCTGGGTGAGGTGGCTCACACCTGTAATCTTAGCACTTTGGGAGGCCAAGGCAGGAGGATCACTTAAGCCCAGGAGTTTGAGATCAGCCTGGCAATAGCAAGACTCCATCTCTACAAAAAATAGAAAAATTAGCCAGGTATGGTGGTGCACACCTGTAGTCCCAGCCACTCGGGAGGCTGAGGCAGGAGGGTCACTGAAGCCCAGGAGCTGGAGGTTGCAGGGAGCTATGATGATGCCACTGCACTCTACCTGGGCGACACAGCAAGACTATGTCTTGATTTGAGGGGGAAAAAAAACTATAGGAGGGAAGAATGGCAAATAATTTTAAGACCAAGCTAGTTTTGGGAGGGATGAAATGTATTGATTTTCTTAGATAGCTCTATGTGCTGCATGTGCATCTGCTCAAATTAAATTGTCTTCCCTCGGAGGTTTTTGAAGGCCCAAAATAAGGGAAGGAGATGGAAGAAAGAATATTCTCAGGAGTGGCAAAAAGGGCCATGATAATTTTTCTCCGTATGTGATAAAACCACACCCAAAGTAACAAAGTCGGCCTAGAAAAGTGCAGAACATAGGCACTCATCGCTGGACTGAGATTTCAAGACTGTCCTTTCCCTCTTCCAGGACCGCATTGATGGCATCACCATCCAGGCCCGCCAGTTCCAAGATGCTGGCCATTTTGACGCTGAGAACATCAAGAAGAAGCAGGAAGCCCTCGTGGCCCGCTATGAAGCTCTCAAGGAGCCCATGATTGCCCGAAAGCAGAAGCTGGCCGATTCTCTGCGTCTGCAACAGCTGTTCCGTGACGTGGAGGACGAGGAGACGTGGATTCGAGAGAAGGAGCCCATTGCTGCATCTACCAACAGAGGTCAGTCTGCCTCTGTCAAATAGGAAAGGAGCTGGGAAAGGGCTGTGCCATCGCAGCGTGAGGGGCACGTGTGTCAGAGTGAGCAGGTTTAGATTACGAAATGGGAACCGAGGCAGACACCATGAGAGACAGGTTACTGCTGACTCTTCTTTTCGTGGTTGGATGACTGGGGAGTGGTTTCTGCTTTCAGGCAAGGATTTGATTGGGGTCCAGAATCTGCTAAAGAAACATCAAGCTCTACAGGCAGAAATTGCTGGGCATGAACCTCGCATCAAGGCAGTTACGCAGAAGGGGAATGCCATGGTGGAGGAAGGTGAGTATCGCCACCCATGAGGCTTTGCTCTCTGTGTCTCCCCTCCTTTGGCCAAGAGCATGACCACTTGGGCATAGCAGACTGGGCTGTGGGGTAGAATGCCGTCCCCATTCTTTCCTGGCTGATGGCCTTGACTAGACCTTACCCTTTCTGAGCCTGAATTTCTTATCTGTGAAATGGGGATGACGGCACCTCCCTCTGATGCAGTCGTGAGAATTAAACAAGATGAAGTAGGTGAAGAGCCTGAGGGAGCGCCTGCACCTGGAAGTCCAGTGACCGCACCACGACGGGACTGCTCTTTTTATTATTTCTTTATGATACTATCACTAATGCCAGCCGGGGATAAAGGTTATGGTTTGAGGAGGTCAAAAATGAGATAGTCTGTTATAGGATTAGAACCCGAACCTCTCATAAAAATTGGAATTGTGAAGGGGCACAGCTCACCAAAACACAGTAACGGAAAGTGCCATGAACACGCAGAAGACCCCTTTCGTCCTTCTGCCATGTGTGAACATACTCTTTGTCATCCTCTCTTCCAGGCCATTTTGCTGCAGAGGATGTGAAGGCCAAGCTTAACGAGCTGAACCAGAAGTGGGAGGCACTGAAGGCCAAAGCCTCCCAGCGGCGGCAGGACCTGGAGGACTCTCTGCAGGCCCAGCAGTACTTTGCTGACGCCAATGAAGCCGAGTCGTGGATGCGGGAGAAGGAGCCCATCGTGGGCAGCACCGACTATGGCAAGGACGAGGACTCTGCCGAGGTAACGCTGAGTTTGGGAAGCACTGTGCCTGCCAGGGTAACAGAGCAGGCCTTGGATTGAGAAGCAGATTAGGAGAAGTGGTGATGTATGCACGGTGCAGCATCATAGTGATTCTTTTTTAATCCACTTTTTACTTTTTATTGGGGAAATTCAGCCATACCTAAAGGAGAGAGATGACTTCCTGTCACCCACCTTCAATTGTTAGCACTGGCCATTCTTGTTTCTTCTGTGGTCTCCGCCATATGCACGCTTACATGCCTGCTGCCATATCAGCGTGCACGTGCGCATGTATAAATACACATACACACATACGTACAAATGCACCAGCATACACATATTCATGTGTACCAACATACATACAAACGTGCAGTCACATATATATATACATGCAATCGTTTTTTTGCTGTTCATCTGGTTGTTTTTTTTTTTTTTTTTGAGACAGAATCTCACTGTGTTGCCCGGGCTAGAGTGCCGTGGCATCAGCCTAGCTCACAGCAACCTCAAACTCCTGGGCTCAAGCAATCTTCTGCCTCAGCCTCCCGAGTAGCTGGGACTACAGGCATGCGCCACCATGCCCGGCTAATTTTTTCTATATATTTTTAGTTGTCCGATTAATTTCTTTCTATTTTTAGTAGAGACGGGGTCTCGCTCTTGCTCAGTCTGGTCTCAAACTCCCGAGCTCAAACAATCCGCCCGCCTCGGCCTCCCAGAGTGCTAGGATTACAGGCATGAGCCACCGCTCCCAGCCTATTCATCTGTTTTTTGATTAAAATTCTTAAATTTTGTTGATAAAGGTCTAGGTATAGGTCCCTGTACCTACTTCTTTTCTTCCCTATCTTCACAAAAACCAGAATGAGTTGAATATTGATTCTCCCAAAAGATGGGAGACCTGGCAGACGTTGAAGATGGTGTCAGTGGGAAATGATGAAAGCACCAGAGGTGGAGCGCAGGGGGCAGCAGATGGGGCCAGCTTCGACTTAGTGGAAATGTCTTACTTCTTAAGAATGGTGGAGAATCACCAATATGTGTCATGTGCTTTATGTCTTTTTGTATATTTCAAATATTGCACAATTAAATACATAAAAGCAGGGTGAAAAGATAATACTATAAGTCACAATATTTCCCCCAAATTAAATGTTTATTTTTAAAAATGAAAGTGCAAGACCAGAGGTGATGACATCATCGTGTAACTATAAAAGATTTTTGAGTGAGGGTGACAGTTGGCAAGGCAGCTGGGGACAGGAGGCTCGGGCTCCATATGTATGTGCTCCACGTGTGGTTTTGGTTTCAGGCTCTGCTGAAGAAACACGAAGCTTTGATGTCCGATCTCAGCGCCTATGGCAGCAGCATCCAGGCTTTGCGAGAGCAAGCACAGTCATGCCGGGTAAACGTGGCTTCGGTTTTGACCAGTTATGGCTTGGGGGGAAGTACTGGGGGCAGGGAAATTTGAGGGACCAGATATGAGCAGCAAGTGTTATGATCATGGGTAACATTCTTGTGACTTTATTGTTAACTCTCGTGACACTAAGTTTTACAGAGAGCTTAAAATGAGATTTTTAAAAGATATCAAAGAGCTAACGTCCTTGGATCAGGTTTTATTTATAGCTTCAGTGAAGAACTGTCATAGATGTGTATTTGGTAAATTTGGTACAGCTGTTGATGTTGTGTGCTTAGACGACACACTATGGACATCTTTTAACTGTGCGGCCTTTCCTTTGGGTTTTAGCAACAAGTGGCCCCGATGGATGATGAGACGGGGAAGGAGCTGGTCTTGGCTCTCTATGACTACCAGGAGAAGAGTCCTCGAGAGGTCACCATGAAAAAAGGAGATATTCTTACCTTACTCAATAGCACCAACAAGGCAAGGCATAGAGCGTAATTGTGTGTGTGTTTCACACCAGGAGTACCGCATTTGCTTAGTTGGGTGTCTTTGTGGGGTATGTCTCCCCAGTATAAGACTAGTTTAGAATTCACAGAGGTATTAGAGTTTCCTCATCACTCCCCCACTTAATGTACCTTTATCCAGTACTACATGTGATCAAGAAGGTCACAAGTCTAGTATAGAGAGTCAAGGATAGCTTTTTTCATGATCAGATATCTCTAGGTAGAATTCTTCACCTGTTGAACCAAAGTCTGCTTCTCTATAAACTTGTACCTGTTGGTTCCTACTCTAGATTACACAGCTCCATCTCAGCCCAGTGGATACTTGAAGACAGCTATGACCTCACCCCACTGGCTTTGTCTTCTCTAAGCTGAATAATATATAAATCTGAGCTCATTAGCCTTTCTTCCTTGGCATTTTCTGGTTTGACAGTGGCCTCGAAGTGAGGCTCATGATCTATCACAGATTATCTGACCGATCCTGAAAAAGGAGGCTGCCTCCCATTTCGGTTAAGGCTAGAGAAGCATTCTCGACCATTGTTAAGAGCTTCCTTACTACTTGTATGCTTAATCTTTAAAATAAACAAATAAATAAGAGCCTTGTTAGCCCCACACCTCATTTACCCTTGTCGTGAGTATTTGAGGAATCCTGCAGTTCATATCTTTTCTCTGTTGATTTTAAGAGCAGCATTGTCCAGTAGCACTTTCTGTAATGGTAGAAATTTTATATGTCTGCGCTGCCTCCAAGGTAACTACTAGCCATGTGTGATAGTAAACACCTAAAGCTGAGTATTTTAATTGAATTTAATTCCAACCTACTGGAAGTTCAGTGGGTCCGTGTGGCAAGTGGCAGCAGTGTTGGATGGCACAGCCCTGGAGCATTCCAGGCAGGGTCAGGAAGGGACTAAATTTTCAGGCATTGTTTTAAGTGACTTTGATACTGTCACGGGCCTCTTAAATGATTAGAGCTCTCTTTTGTGTGTGCGTGCGCACACACACAGGCCTCTTTGGATTCTCCCTTTCTCAGAGAAGGAATTTGCTTTCAGTTCTCCCTTTTTTCCCTTAGGACTGGTGGAAAGTGGAAGTGAATGATCGTCAGGGTTTTGTGCCAGCTGCGTATGTGAAGAAATTGGACCCCGCCCAGTCAGCCTCCCGGGAGAACCTGCTAGAGGAGCAAGGGAGCATAGCACTGCGGCAAGAGCAGATTGACAATCAGTAAGGACCATGCGCTCGGCCACCAAGGGCGGGGGGCTTCCCCTGCATCCCACGTGGGCCCAGCCTCAGGCATGCCCCAAGGCTTCTGGACCGACTTGCACTCCTCCTGTTTCCCCAGGTCACTTTTAGCCCGCAGACTCCTGTTTGAGCCTCAGATCCCTAACTGATATCTTATTTTCCTTTGTTTTATTTTTTCTACCAGTGTTCATGAATTTCTTTAACTAAACACAATTTTTATAATCATTGCCACCTTAACCTTTGTCTTCAGTTTGGTTTGAGATGCTTTCTGAAACTAGATTTTCAGATGTTCCACACCCCTACAGCTACACCTACCCCATTTGAAAGGCTACTTAGCTTCTCTTTCTACCATGGCTTTGTGTTCTGAGAATGGGATTGATTTTTTATCAAATGGCTGTGTCCTCTTTCCTATAGCTAGGCCACCATGTTGACCTGCGTCCCTCCATTAGGGCATTTCTTTCTATATTAATGAAATCAACAGCTTTGGACACTTGAGAAATAGCCAGAAAATACATTTCCCACTAGAGTTTAGGTAGAGTAATGGAATTTTTCTGACCCCAGTGATCTTCAAAAAGCCCAAAGTTATTTGTGCACTTATAGACTCCCTTACTGTTGACATAATCATGAGAGGTTTTGGTTTGTGTTCTTACCAGTGGCCTGAGGCATAAATATGAGAGCAAGAAAGTAGATCAGATATATGGCTAAATTGCTTATTAGCACTCAGTAAAGATTTTTCTCTAAGGGCAGTCCAGTGGTTCCCCGGCCCTGCTCTGTAAAGTTACCAGTATTTCCAGTACAGAAAAATCTGCCTTAAGTATGGTGGACTTGTCAGAAAAATGAAGGTGAACTAACCCTCTAATTTAATTTTCCTGCTGTTTCTTTACTGTGGTTTCATTCATAGCCTTGACTGCTTCTGAGAGCTTTTGAATGACCCCTCAGTCTCCCCCACTTTACGCATCCACCATCCTGGCACCAGTCGGAGCTGCCGCTTCTCATCCTTGTGGATTAATCCCACTAATCTGTGCATGCTTTTGCTGTGCCCCCTCTGTGCAGGACACGCATAACTAAGGAGGCCGGCAGTGTATCTCTGCGTATGAAACAGGTGGAAGAACTGTGAGTAGGCTGAGAGCCTTGCTGAGCACCCTGCGTCCACTGCTACCCCCTCCATTCTCCCTCTGCTGCTTCTCTCCAAGGCCCTCGTTCATCCAGAAAGATGAGGTGGTGGGAGGAACTGCGTGTCTGCGCGGCAGCTTTCGCGCACAGGGAAGCGGGGTCGGTGCAGCCGTGTCAGCTGGTGACTGCTTACCTCCTCGGTTGCTTCCGTGTGCAGCTGTGTGTTCAGAGTGGTGTTGGGTCCCCTCCTGTTGGTTTTTGTGGTAGACCAGCCACTGTCAGCAGCAAACCTGAAGGCCGTTCTATAGTTTTCCTTACTAGGAAGGCAATTAAATCCCTCTCTTTAAAGTGTTCTGATTCTTGGTAATGCGTTGCTTTTTTATTTCAGTTTGGAAAGCTTATGTGGTGATTCTAGATTTTTAAAAAATTTTTTAACTTTTTTTTAATTAAGTTTGTCATTTTCATGTTTCCAAAGATAGTAGGAGTTCAGCCTTTTGTATTTTTGTTCCCCAGAGATAGAATATTCTTTGATTTTTCTTCAGATAAATCTTCTGTATAACAAAATGGTACAGATAACTCTCTATTCTGCCTGATTTTCCTTCTGAAGTTGCCAAAACTTTCTGAGAAAAAATATGTCATTTTACTGGGAGGCCGAGGCGGGCAGATTGTTTGAGCTCGAGTTCGAAACCAGCCTGAGCAAGAGCGAGACCCCGTCTTTACTAAAATTAGAAAGAAATTAATTGGACAGCTAAAAATATACAGAAAAAATTAGCTGGGGATGGTGGCGCATGCCTATAGTCCCAGCTACTCGGGAGGCTGAGGCAGGAGATCCCTTGAGCCCAGGAGTTTGAGGTTGCTGTGAGCTAGGCTGACGCCACGGCACTCTAGCCCGGGCAACACAGTGAGACTCTGTCTCAAAAAAAAAAAAAAAAAAAATGTCATTTTAGAAATATCCTACTGATCCAGAGATATAAACATCCTATATCAGGCTATTTTAAAGCTCAGTGTGCTTTCTCCCACCTCACTCCCCACCTGGGGGCTACTCGGAAAATTATGAAAAATGAGAAAAAACCCTCTGTATGCATCATGCCCAGAAAGTTCATGTCATCTTGGCTGCAGTCGCATGAACCTGTGTTTCTGTGCCAAACGCGTGGTTTCACTCATTTGTGATTGTGATGTTGTAAGTTCAGAATTAGCCTGGGAATGGATGTGCCTGGCTATTCTGGCCACCTAGTTGTGAAGAAGACAGTGTACACTTATCCCTGAGGCTGTGGTGTGGGCACCTGGGATCTTTGTCTTCATGTGCTTGCTGAGGCTTTGTCACCAGGGTATCATCGTTACAAACTCCTAGCCTTGGAGCCACATTATGGAGACGTCTGGTGGTTTGCCCATATGTTAGCATCTGCAGGACACTAACTGTTTTCCTTGCCCCCTTGTCACCTCTCCAATTACATCAGATACCATTCTCTGCTGGAACTGGGTGAAAAGCGGAAAGGCATGTTGGAGAAGAGTTGCAAGAAATTTATGTTGTTCCGTGAAGCAAATGAACTACAGCAGTGGATCAACGAGAAGGAAGCTGCTCTGACAAGCGAGGAGGTCGGCGCAGACTTGGAGCAGGTTGAGGTGCTACAGAAGAAGTTTGATGACTTCCAGAAGGTATGGGTAGTTGTGGAGCTGAGCTGAAAATTGTTTAAAGATTCAATTCTCTTGGTTTTTGACTGCAGACCAGTGGAATGAAAATTACATAGATTATATTCCATCATCTGTGTAGCTATTTTTAAATTACTTTAATTGATAGTTTTCTTAGACCAGGTTAGTTTTAAGGAAAGACATGTTCTTTCCTCTACATGTTGTTTTAAGAACTTTTCTAAATCTAAAATTAAAAAGGTATAAAAGAAATTTTTTTGGATTGGGGTAAAATTCGCATAATAAAGCTAACCATTTCAAAGTGTACATGCCAGTGTAATTTAGCATATTCACATTGTTTTGCAACCATCACCTCTGTCTAGTTCCAAAACATCACCTCAAAAGACCACGTACCCATTAAGGAGTCATTCGTTTGCCATTCTCCCTAACCCAGCAGTCCCAGGCAACCAGTGATCTGTTCTTTGCCTCTGGGTTTACTTATTCTGAATAATTCATGTAAAGGGAATCACATATTATGTGACTTTTTTTTTTTTTTCCCTAAGACAAGGTTTTGCTCTGTTTCCCGGGCTAGAGTGCAGTGGCATCATCACAGCTCATTGCAATCTCAAACTCCTGGGCTCAAATGTTCCTCTTGCCTCAGCCTCCTGATGAGCTGGGACAGCAGGCATGCCACCATGCCTAGCTAATTTTTTAATTTTTTTGTAGAGATGGGGTCTCACTATATTGCCCAGGCTGGTCTTAAATTCTCAACCTCAAGTGATCCTCCTGCCTCAGCCTCCCAAAGTGCTGAGATTACAGGCGTGTGCCACTGCACCCAGCCTCATGTAACTTTTTATGACTGGCTTCTTTTGTTTACTATATTTTCAAGGTTCGTCCTTCTTGTAGCATGTATCAGTACTCCATTTCTTTTTATTGCTGAATAATAGTCTGTTGTATGATATGCCACATATTGTTTATTCATTCCTCAGTTTAAAAGTATGCCTATAACCAATTAAGATAGAGGGAGCTAATTTCTCCTATTGAGGCTACATTAAATTTTCATCACTGTCTATTTTTCTTTTTTTTTTTTTTAAGAGAAAGGGTCTTATTCTGTCACCCAGGCTGGTGTACAAATGCAACAATCAGCCTTGAACTCCTGGGCTTGAGTGATCCTCTTGCTGCAGCTTCCCAAGTTGCTGGTACTACTGGTGCATGCCACCATGCCCACCCAGCTAATTTTTTTATTTTTATTTTTTAAGAGACAGGGTCTTGCTATGTTGTCTAGCCTGATTCCAAACTCCTGGGCTCAAGCAATCCTCCTATCTCAGCCTTCTGAATAGTGAGGACTATAGATGTATGCCACCACAACCAGCGGATTTTTAAATTTTTTGCAGAGACAGAGTCTCACCATGTTGCCCAGGCTGGTCTCAAACTCCTCACCTCAGGCGATTCTCCCACCTCAGCATGCCAAAGTGCTAGGATCACAGGTGCCAGATACCATGCCCAGCTTCATCACATTTTTAAAACATTGTTTCCTCTCCCCCAAAAGAAGTTTCATGATGTTGAACAGATCTTTCTAGGTTCAAGCCGTAGTTCATGATTATTTTCCTTTGACTTGCTATTGTGGGTTTAGTTATTATAGCTTTTACTTTAAAGGATCTGAAGGCCAATGAGTCACGCTTGAAGGACATTAACAAGGTGGCTGAAGACCTGGAGTCGGAAGGTCTAATGGCAGAGGAGGTACAGGCCGTGCAACAGCAGGTGAGCGTCTTCTTGGGGCAAGGCTTTGTTGCCATAAGGAAGCAGCTTGGTTCCTTCCTGTGTCCTTCATAGGCCAACAAGCAGCTTTTCAAAGTACACAACTGTGGCTTGGCTGCAGGACAGGTCCTCGTACCAATATCCCTCACCTCCATACACCGAAGGGCTCTGCTCTTCTCCGTAAGCCCGTTAAAGATTGCGAAAGTTGTCTAATGCTTGTACAGCCCTTAACTAATGGTAACTTAATGAGTTCCTTAAATAAACAAAAAGTTTTCCATATAAATATTGACTCTAAGAAGTTCTGATGGACAGTTGGGTTAACATTGCACTGTATATTTTTGTAATTCTCCTGGTCTCCAGGTGTGACAGTAATCAGTTCCGCTGGGAAATGTGTATTTCCTCTAATAATAACACTGGTTTCTCTCTCTCCTTATAGGAGGTGTGTGGCATGATGCCCAGGGTAAGTCCAGGTGCTGTGTGTGCAACTTGAACATGAGAAGGATTTAGATTGTGGGAAGAATATAAAGTTAAGTCCTTCTTTGTGAGGATTTCTGTTCCTGAACCTCAGAGTTGTCTTTAGTGTATAAAAATCTGTGGAACATACCAGAAATTGATTTCTATTTGCCATTCTCCAAAAGACCAAAAAAGTTGGGGGAGTTGTTTTTTTAAGAGATAAGGTCTTGCTGTGTTGCCCAGGCCGCTTTCAAAGTCCTGGGCCCACGTGACCCTCCCACCTCAGCCTCCCAAGTAGCTGAGACTACCGGTGTGCACTACCAAGCCGAGCTCTTAAAAAGTTTTTTATCTCTTCAGTTTTCTAAACTTGTTTAAATGGCTATCGTTTAGGGTTATCACCCTTTTCAAATACTTCCAGGAATATGACATAAAGAAAAGTGGATAGTTTTCTTAGGAAATGTCCTCGTTCTCTCCATTTCTTCTACTGTATAAAAAATTGCCATTTTTCTCTCCTCTTTGTTTGCTTAATTTTTCTCAACCATCCTTGCAGTTTGTTTTTAGGCAACAATAAGCTCTGAATTACAGAGGGGAGTTGCTATTTTGGTTAATTTATTTGTGAACTTCCCCTGGGGAAGTACTAACATCATTAAAGGGAAAGGTCAGGTGCTCCGTTGCTTTGTGCTCAGTTGCACGACTGCTCAAACTTCTCCTCCTTTGACTAGGATGAAACCGATTCCAAGACAGCCTCCCCGTGGAAGGTAAGAAGTCCTTTGCAAATTATTATTTCCAAGGGTTTTACAGGAGCATAAAGTATTTTATGCTCTTTTCTGGTGTGCCTTTTTCTGAGTATTCAGCGTACCTTGAGCCTTTGGTCATTTCCGGACTTGATTAGACTGGTTTCTTTCAGACCTTGACATTATTAATATATTCTTTGAATCTGTTATCCCTTAAAATGTGATGTTTAATATACAAAAGCAAGATGTTCACGTTCAAATGCTCGGTACAGTTAGGTCAAGTTTATTATCCACATCAGTGCCAGATTGTGCCTCTCAGGGGGCACTGCACCAGCAGGTGGGGGCCCACCCGCAAGGCTGCAGTCCAAGGGAAAGGACGGGAGCACAAAACGCCCCAGAATGGAAAGGAGAGTAGACATTCCATTCCCATCAGCCCAGCCTCTTTCTCCTATGGCCTAAGAAAGGCTCCAGAGAAGATACCAAATCTAAAGGAGAGATGGAAAGCAACGAGATGGTTACCAGCTGCAGGAGACATTATGCCGGACAAATCCAGAATGGGCATAACTCTGACCAGGAATGCAGAGGAGAAGGTTTTTCATGTGCCGTATTTGTACTCATGATTATGGCACTGGTTGCCTGTGTCTTAACTCTAGCATCCTCCCTCCTGATCTGGCGCTTCAGGAATATGTCACTGGAATTATAGGCAAGTTAGAGAGCAGATTTCTACTTTATAAAAGTTCATCTTCCAGAAATATAAAACATGAAAACCTGAAACAAAAAGCCTCCCACCAACACCCCTCCTGTGCCTACTTTTGCACCCGCTCAGTCATCTCGTCTGACCTGTCCTGAGGACCTGGGCTGATGGTGTGTTTCTGCCTCTTTCCCCTGCTGGCTCTGTTCTCTTCGTTAAATAGGCTCCAAATTGCAGGGTTGGGGGGGTGGGGTACATTTTTCCTTTGATTCAACTTTCCTTTTCTCGATCTTAATTTTGCTAACATAGCAAACTTTCATCATTGATGGTATGAATGGGCAACAGCCTTATCTGACCCTTTAGCAAAGTGTTTCTGATAATATCAGCATTCTTTCAGAAATGTGTTTTAGATATCTTTGTAAATACCAATACCTCCTATTTCTTGGAAAGGATTGGAGACAGCAGGTCTACCTTCTGAGCCCTGTACACACCCACATTGGTTGGAAGTGTCACCTAGGGATTCCCCGGAACATCTGATGAGCTGAACTTTGTGTTCAAGCTGAGCCCTCCTTCCCTCGTGTGCTTGAAGGATCATAAGCATCAGAATGTGGTCCATGAGCAGTTTCTTTCAGATGGGCTGTAAGATCCCAAGGGATTTTAGATTTTTAGAAGTAGCTACATTATTGAAAAGAAAACTAATTGACCGATTTATTTTTCCTCTGGTAAAGCTGTTGCCCTTCGTTGAAAGGGACACTATTGAAAAAAAAAAATAGCAGCCCAATAACCATAATTAGAAATGAAAATGATTATTAGTATACTTGATGATTTAAATAAACAGTCTCAGCTGCCAGCTCTTGTTAAATTTAGTATGGTTTCTGGGGTGTTCTCCTGTAGTATGAATAAGAAAAAGACACTAATCATTAGTCTTTGAGCTGTGTTTTCCTGTCCAGCCAGCTGTTATAATTACGGCTTTCACCGCTGTTTTTTCATTCATCAGGTGAAATGTATCATTGAGCTGATTCTGAATGTGCACTTTGGGTTTTTTTCATAACTTTCTAGTGGTTCATACTCGTATTAATGCCTCTGCTCAGAATGTTGACAGTATCCCTGTAAGGTAATGTGGTTGCCCACTGGGCCCCTGCAGTGGCACTTGCAGCTCAGGTCTCTGTCTCTTTCCTCCCTATGTAGTCTGCTCGTCTGATGGTGCACACCGTGGCCACCTTTAACTCCATCAAGGTAAGAAGCAATGATGAGCTCCCCTGGTTTTTCCCTGGTTTCCTTTAGTCTTTTCTTTCCCTGTCGACAGTGGAGCTCTTGTCCTAGTCAGTCAGGTGAGCTGTGGACAGGTCTCACTCTCCTGGGTTCAGGAGTGTCCTGGGTAAACACTGGTGCTCTCATGGCCACAGTGTGGCTTGGTTGGCTTTCCTGGTCAGGAGCTTGCCAGTTCTCAGCAGCGGAGCAAGCCTTGCTTCAGGTTTCCCGCAGGTGAGAGCTGTAAGGAGCTTGTTCTCAGGAAGGCAGTGAACGGCTTCTTTGCCGCCTCCAGTACGAGGTCCTGCAGCGCGCTGGCTCTTCCCCGGCCTGCTGTGGCCTGAGGGCGGGGCCGGCAAGTGTCTAGAGGCAGTCGGCTCATTGGGATTTATCCACTCAGCGATTATTTATGAAGTGGTTGCCACATGCCAGGCACCAGGCTAGGAGTCAAGAGTGAGGACAAGTTAGCTTTATCTCTTGCTGCTTCAAAGGTCATCCCAGGTCAGGTGTTCCTAGCGTGTTGGAGTCATCAAATGTGGCTAGTGTTGGCTTGATTCTGACTTTCCAGAATTTTGCCGTGATTGTATATTAATTTATTCAACTGGGAAGGTTGGAAACAGGAAATTGTATGTGGCTTAGCCTTTACCTTAAGCCATTTTTCCAACGTTTGGTTGTGGGCATGACAGAAGAGGGGTCGCAGCAGAGCTGATGCTTCGCGTCCTCCTGCAGGAGCTGAATGAGCGATGGCGGTCCCTGCAGCAGCTGGCTGAAGAACGGAGCCAGCTCCTGGGCAGCGCTCATGAAGTGCAGAGGTTCCACAGGTGAGGGGGCAGCAGGGGGAGGGAAACGGGTGACGGACGGGTTCATACTGACAGCCCAGACTTGCTGACTGAGATCTCAGAGGAAATGCCACATCTTGTCTGTGCTCTGGCACCTAGGACCATATCTGACACAGGGCAGAGGCTCAGTAAATACTGCTGCGTGAATGAATGCCTATTCTTATGCCTTTTTTAGAAGACTTGGCTGTAGCCAGTGACAAATGTACTAAATGTCAGCTAAATTGTTCCTGTGTCCTGTAACCAAGGCAACTGTACTCGGTATTTATTAATCTGAATGTGTTTCACCTGTAGAGATGCCGATGAAACCAAAGAATGGATTGAAGAGAAGAACCAAGCTCTAAACACAGACAATTATGGGCATGATCTGGCCAGCGTCCAGGCCCTGCAGCGCAAGCATGAGGGCTTCGAGAGGGACCTTGCTGCTCTCGGTGACAAGGTGAGAGGATGCACAGTCATCTTCAGATGTTTCTCCCCCAGGCAGAGCACAGCCTTCTGTTCTGCAGAGCAGCACCCCTTTGTCGTGTGCTTTCTCACCCCTTTCTTCCCATAGGTAAACTCCCTTGGAGAAACAGCAGAGCGCCTGATCCAGTCCCATCCTGAGTCAGCAGAGGACCTACAGGAAAAATGCACAGAGTTAAACCAGGCCTGGAACAGCCTGGGGAAGCGCGCAGACCAGCGCAAGGCCAAGCTGGGCGACTCCCACGACCTGCAGCGCTTCCTCAGTGATTTCCGGTACAAAGCAGTGTTCACTCAGAGCTCTAGAGCATAGAACCTTCTTTGTCGTGATCATTTTTATTGTGAAAGTAACGTGCTCAATGTAAAATTCTCAAACTCCCAAACATGCGAAAGTCAAAGAAGAATCTCCACTTCCCTGTCCAAGTATGTGCACACGCACATCACCCATGCGCTCCCTGGCCGCGTGGCGTTATTTTTGTGCTTAGACATATTTTTTACTTTAGAATACAATTTAGTCTGTTCCACCAACTTTTTTGATTTAGAAGAGTTTCAGGGCCACAGAGAAGTTGAAAGAAGTAACACCGTAAGCATCTGTGATGCCTTCATCTGTAGTTATCACTTAACTTTTATGACATTTGCTTTAT
Organism: Propithecus coquereli; assembly: GCF_000956105.1. NCBI lineage: Eukaryota > Metazoa > Chordata > Mammalia > Primates > Indriidae > Propithecus > Propithecus coquereli. The sequence continues at coordinate 4,491,043 of NW_012138525.1, read as the reverse complement.
CACTAAATACATACTGTTGTTTTTCTGAGCCACATGAACGTAGGTTGCAGATACTTGGCAATTGCCTCTAAACACTTCAACGTGTATCTCCCAAGAGCAAGGATGTTCTCCTACATAATTACATTTCCATTATCACACCCAATAAATCTAACACTAACACAATAATATTTAAGTTCATTCTCTGTTTTTTCCAATTGTGTATTTTATAACTTGTGCTTTTTTTTTTTTTTTTTAATCCAGGGTCCAACCCATGATTATTGTTGAATTTGGTGGTTTTATCTTAGTCTTCTTTAATCTAGAACAGTATCCCTCTGCCTTTCTCTTTTTTTTTTTTTTTTGGTCTTTCATGGTATTGACATTTTTGGAGAGTCCAGGCCAGTTGTTTTGTAGAATGTCCCACAATGTGGTACCTCAGTCTTTGTAGTGGCTTTGTAACATTCCACTGAATGGGTGATTTATGACTTGTTTAATAGGAGCCCTTTATGACAGATACTTCTTTTGTTTTTTGTTTGTTTGTTTGCCCTTTAACAGTGTTCTAGCTGGGCATGGTGGCTCACACCACCTGTAATCCCAGCACTTTGGGAGACTGAGATGGGAAAAACAGTTGAGGCCAGGAGTTTGAGACCAGCCTGAGCAAGAGCAAGACCTTGTCTCTACAAAAAATAGAAAAATTAGCTGGGTGTGGTGTCATGTGCCTGTAGTCCCAGCTACTCAGAAGGCTGAGGCAGGAGGATCACTTGAGCCCAGGAGTTTAAGGTTGCAGTGAGCTGTGATTGTGCCACTGTACTACAGCCTGGGTGGACAAAACGAGACCCATCTCTAACAAACAAACAAACAAACAATATTCTTACACACACGCTCGCACACTTGTGTGAAGTCCGCCATCTTGGGCATTGCATTTCCTCTGCTGAGCTGAGAGGATACAAGTGATGTTCTTCCCCTTCACAGGCCTTTGGTAGGAGGTCCCAGCAGTTGGGTTTTCTTGTTTGTTTTTGAGGTGAAGATCACATAGCATATAGCTATTTTAAGGTGTGCAGTTCAGTGGCATTTGATGTATTCACATTGTCGTGCAGCCACCACCTCTCTCTGGTTTTGAACTTTTTCTTCACCCTAGAGTAACATCCCATGTCCCTTAACTAATCACTCCCCTTTCCCTACCCCCTAGGAACACTCATCTGCTATCTGTCTATGGGTTTGCCACTTCTGGATATGTCATATGAAAGGAATCCGTATGATATGTGACCTTACACACTTGATTTTTTACCTTGTATATCTGCGAGAAGCTGGATTAAGTGTATCCATAGGTCTAGGGTTTCAAGGCTTAATCCTAAAGAAAAGCTTTTTCATTTGAAGCTGTAAAAAACTTAACCATAACTGTTGCCTCTGTTAGAACCTATTATTCTGTAGGGTGAAATGATCTTAATTATAAACCCATTAATTTTTCTTCTGAGGATTTCTGGCTTTTTTTT
>NW_012138525.1:4462025-4489524 GCF_000956105.1 Propithecus coquereli | reverse complement strand
GGTAGGAGGTCCCAGCAGTTGGGTTTTCTTGTTTGTTTTTGAGGTGAAGATCACATAGCATATAGCTATTTTAAGGTGTGCAGTTCAGTGGCATTCGATGTATTCACATTGTCATGCAGCCACCACCTCTCTCTAGTTTTGAACTTTTTCTTCACCCTAGAGTAACATCCCATGTCCCTTAACTAATCGCTCCCCTTTCCCCACCCCCTAGGAACACTCATCTGCTATCTGTCTATGGGTTTGCCACTTCTGGATATGTCATATGAAAGGAATCCGTATGATATGTGACCTTCACACTCGATTTTTACCTTGTATATCTGCGAGAAGCTGGATTAAGTGTATGCATAGGTCTAGGGTTTCAAGGCTTAATCCTAAAGAAAAGCTTTTTCATTTGAAGCTGTAAAAAACTTAACCATAGCTGTTGCCTCTGTTAGAACCTATTATTCTGTAGGGTGAAATGATCTTAATTATAAACCCATTAATTTTTCTTCTGAGGATTTCTGGCTTTTTTTTTTTTTTTTTTTAAATCTCAACAAGAAGCACAAGAGGCTTTAAAACACTTTGCCTGAAGACCTAGCCCCATTCAATAGATTAACCCAAAATAACCTTCTGAGGTGAGAGTTATGTAGTTCTCTGTTTTCCTGGGCACAAAGCTGCTTACCAGATAATGTAATAGCTATTCCTTTGTGCCTCTGGTTTCCAGAGACCTCATGTCTTGGATCAATGGAATACGGGGGTTGGTGTCCTCAGATGAGTTAGCCAAAGATGTCACCGGAGCTGAAGCATTGCTGGAGCGACACCAGGTGAGTAGACCTGCCCGCTGTGTAGAAGACACATGGGGGCTCTGCTGGGCCCCAGAGGTCTTGCCCCCACCCTTTGTGGCGACTGACATTAGAGTGGGCATCTACTGCCAGTTACCTAATCCCTTCCCTCCTCTTGGCAGGAACACCGGACAGAAATTGATGCCAGGGCTGGCACTTTCCAGGCATTTGAGCAGTTTGGGCAGCAGCTGTTAGCTCATGGGCACTACGCCAGCCCAGAGATCAAGGAGAAACTCGATATTCTCGACCGGGAGCGTACAGACCTGGAAAAGGCCTGGGTTCAGCGCAGGATGATGCTGGATCAGTGCCTTGAATTGCAGGTACGTGTGCTCTGGGTTTCTGACCAGATGTTTCCCTGCCCAAGGCCCCATCTTCTCACCTGCCTCTCTTCTTCGTTAGCTCTTCCATCGGGACTGTGAGCAAGCTGAGAACTGGATGGCTGCCCGCGAGGCCTTCTTGAATACAGAAGACAAAGGAGACTCGCTGGACAGTGTGGAGGCTCTGATCAAAAAACACGAAGACTTTGACAAAGCAATTAATGTCCAGGTGACGTTTCTGTACTGTGAAGTCTGAATCTGAGTTTCTCTTAATTATTAGAATAAACAATAGTTATTGTCTTGGTTATCTCAGCTAGAGAGCTTTGACAGCTTTCTGAAAATACCTGGAATTGACTATAAAAAATAACCAATATTGTCATTGTTATATCTCTAAGAAATACCTCTGTTGTCTAAGAAAAATGATACATACATAAATAATTTTATAAAAATACCTTAAATGTAAATTCTGGTGTTTCTGAGGTTTTAATAATGAGGATGCTATAGGAAAAAAAATTTTATTGTGAAAGGGGGAGAAAACAAATTTCTGGGTAGGTAAGGGAATACCTGAACATAAACAACAAGAAAGGTGTAAAACTCTGATTATAAACTGTTTTGTTGAAAATCCAACGGCCTTTTCCTACATTAAGCTTAATTTTTGTGTGGCATCTATTGGTATTCTAGCACCTGCCCCACCCCAGTGTGACCTGGAAGCTTCTTGAGTTAAACTCTACTCTAGTAATGATTGAAATCAAACTTTCTTTTGGCTTTTTACACGCTTGCTTCTAAAGTGTCGGTGTATTCTGATCCTGTCACCAGCTAGTTCTCAGGCACCCAAAATAACCATCCTCTTCTCAAGACTAGCAGTGCAGGTAAGGCCCGCTGCAGGCCCACCTTGACCTCACGCCTTGTCTGTCGACAGGAAGAGAAGATTGCCGCTCTGCAGTCCTTTGCCGACCAGCTCATCGCTGCTGGCCACTATGCCAAAGGAGACATTTCTAGCCGGCGCAACGAGGTCTTGGACAGGTGGGTATCCTGTGATGCTGACGCACTCACCAGCCCCGAGAGGACGAGTCCCCTCAAATGAGGGCCCCGGCCTGCTCTGTCTTCCTACTACTTCCTCCATGGTAAGGTCTATTCACGTTTGGCCCCATGGTTTCACTCTCTCAGGTGGCGACGTCTGAAAGCCCAGATGATTGAGAAAAGGTCAAAGCTAGGAGAATCTCAAACCCTGCAGCAGTTCAGCCGGGACGTGGATGAGATCGAGGCTTGGATCAGTGAAAAATTACAGACTGCGAGTGATGAGTCATACAAGGATCCCACCAACATCCAGGTGAGCTGAGCTGATGGCGCGTCCGTCCTAACGTGGCCCTGTGTATCAGGCTAGAGTTTGTCAGTTAAGACATCTTTAAAAGGGGATGTACCTATAAAAAGTTTCCTTGTACCCGTGGTGAAGCCAGTGAAAAATATTTAATAAGCAGAGCCCGTGGAAAAGTCCTGCTCAGTCGTCAGAGCCATTTAAAAGCTGCCTTCCTAATTTGTCTCCATTGGAACTATATTTGCTGTAATAAAAGTCTAGAATCTCCTTCTATTTACCATTCCCAAATGCCGGGCTTCCCAGGGGAAGTATGACGACAAAATGAGTTTCTTTTTAATAGCCAATACGTGTGCTCACATCAGTATACTGAACTCTTGTTCTTTTAATCTATTTTTGTAGCTTTCCAAGCTGCTGGTAAGTTTTTTATTTTTTTTAACAGTTATAGTTAAATGAGCTCCGGTATTTGTGTTCCTCTGTATAGATTATTGTTATTGTGGTCACACACAGTCTGCTGGTGTCTCTGCATCCATCCTTTTCATTTCTAATCATCCATCACCCTTCATTCAAGTGTCCCTGTGGGATGTGGCTTTCTCTGTTGTAATTAGCCTGCAAGCCTTCATTCCCCCCACCCCAGTGTATCACTTAGGCAAGTTCTGTACGATGTTTGATTTGGGGGCAGTAGTTGACTGCTTTCTTTCAAGGGGTGCTCTCTTTGAAAATGGAACGTCCAGCCTTTTCTGTATCGGCATTGGCTGGGTTTTGCGATGGGCTCATGGTGGCCCAGGCCGGGGTGGTCTAGACCAGCGTGAGCGTCAGTGTACACCCGTTGGGCATCCAGACATGCTGGTCACCGGAGAGGGACAGCCAGAGAACTGTGGAGAGGCAGATGATCTGCGTCCAGATCTAGGGGGAGCCATGGGGTGCGAGGTTAAGATAAAAGCAGACATTACTCAACAGATTCTGAAAGGAGACTTCTCAGTTAACGTGTAACTGAAAAGTTGATTGAGTGGCTGGAAGAAATGAACATATAGAAGAGAAGAAACGGGATTCAAAGCAAAGAATGATCAGAACAAGGAACAGAAGTAGAGGGGAATTGGACTTGGGTCAGGATATATGGGTGTTTGAGACCCTTTTTGTTCTTGCCTTTGGGATCAGGTGGTCGGAGCACATACCAAGGACACTTCATGCCAGCGCTGAAGTGCGCCTGCCAGAGGTGCCGTCCTCTGACACTTGCTGCCTCTGAAATGAAACATTTGATGCAGAATCCTTCCCCAACTGTACTCCCTTTTTCTTTTAGTTTTTTCCCCAAATAACACTTTCCTCTGAGACCCTGCATTCCTCACACAGCCAATTGTTTTTCCCAGAATTGTGGCACAGCTGCTATGTCCTTGCAATTGTCTCTTGTAGTGTTTCGGCACCTTCTGTTTCTTTGTGAATTCTTAAAAACCATATGAGGTCCCAGTATCAGGAGCCCACCATTCGTTATTCTAGCCCTCTCTTTTCCTAGCAAAAATAAATTCCCACCTGCAGTGAAGCCTGGGTTTTGACAATATCCCAGTGTTTTGATTAATCACAGCTACCAGATGATAAACTAACAAAGCCAAGGTCTGTAGGAGCTGTTAATTTTTCCTCTGTCAACAGGAGGATATGATTGACCATCAAATATTATTTCACTGGTTATTATAATTTATGTGGTTACAATATTTGCTTAATGGTGATAGCTGCCTTAGATGATAAGATATCCATGTGAGTATTATTTGTTAAGAGTTTTTGTCCAGTGAGTAGAAAGCCATGGATGGAAACTGACATACAAGTAGATTCAAAACTGAAGTTGGCCATTGCCATCTTATGCAAAATGTTAGAAAGTATATGATTCTAGGACTTCACTCCCAAATAGCTAGTAGAACTACTTGAAGAATTGACTTTTAAGGCTGGGCGTGGTGGCATGTGCTTGTAGTCCCAGCTATTCAAGAGGCTGAAGTAGGAGGATCGCTTGAGCCCAGTTAGAGGCCAGCCTGGGAAACACGGTGAGACCCTCTTAAATTAAAAAAAAAAAAAAAAAAGACTTTCAATTCACCTGCTCCTGAGCTGAGCCAGTTCATTTCCTTTCCCCTCTGGTCCGAACCCCTGCTGAACTTTCCAACAGACTCAGTGAGCCCTGAAATATTTCACAGAAATTCTGTGATTGCCTTCTATAAAAAAACATTGACTCTTGCCCCAGTTCTTTGTGTTTCCTCCCTTCTGAGAATCCCTTCTTCTTGAGAATATGTAACCCAGCAGGAGCTAGTTGTGAAAGGTGGTTTTTGGTGTTTCTAGAGCAAGCATCAGAAGCACCAGGCTTTCGAAGCGGAGCTGCACGCCAATGCCGACCGGATCCGCGGGGTCATTGACATGGGCAACTCCCTCATTGAGCGCGGAGCTTGCGCTGGCAGCGAGGACGCTGTCAAGGTATGGCCCCCAGCTCCCTGATCCTGTCAACTTGAGAACTTGACATACAGTCTTAAGAAAAACAAAATGGATTAGAAGGATTTCGGCTGCATTACAGATGGGGAACGCCAGTGAGAATGGCTCTCCTCTGAGTATTTTCTACGCTCCTCTCTTAGCTGTTCTCAGTTAGGCTTTAAGAGGGGATTCTTCGTAGATGTCACCATGTTTTTGGCCCCCCTCTCTTCCCCAGGCCCGCCTGGCTGCCTTAGCCGACCAGTGGCAGTTCCTGGTGCAGAAGTCAGCTGAAAAGAGCCAGAAGCTAAAAGAAGCCAACAAGCAGCAGAACTTCAACACTGGCATCAAGGACTTTGACTTCTGGCTCTCTGAGGTAATGCTAAGTGGTTTTCCCTTCCCACCAGCAGGGTTTCTAGTCATGTGGGATAATAGGTCAGTCAGCAAGCCCAAAGGTATGAAAAGGCTGGGCTCACCAGATAACCCATTTAACCAAAATCTTTATTGTCAAGTACTTGTTGTGTGTTGTAAGGGATTTATAAGCAAAGGGAGTGAATGTTTAGAGAAGAGAGCTGACTGTGGGTGGAACATGGACCGCAGATCACACATCTCCAAAGAGAACGTGAGTCAGGGGAGGTGGTGGGGTGAGTGTGGCAGACAGCTCTAACAAGCCTGCGCCGAGGTGGAAACCCAATTATCAGTGAGTCAGGAGACCGGGTTAGCATGCATTCGCCACGTAGAAAATTTGGAAAGTACAGAGAATACAGAGAAATGCAAATTTTTAGAACCCACCACTCTTGACATTTTAGAGTCATTGCTTTCCAGTCTGTACATAGTTCCATGAACCCTTGTATAAATATATTTTTATATATAGTTGAACTCACAAGGTAATTTTTCGTTAGTGTGTATTAAGAGTGTTATCCCAAGTCACTAAAAATTTTTCCTAAACACTGGAGTAATGCGTAAGTCCATCATAGAGCTGTGCCATAATTCAGCCATTCCCATGTTGTTGGGCATTCCGGTGTTCCCAGCTTTCTGGGATATCAGTTTTGCTGCAGTGAACATCTTTGCGTGTTAATCTTTGCCCGCATTGCTGCTTCTCTCCCTAGGGGAGTTTCTTGAAGTGGGATTGCTGTGCATTTTGTCACTGAACCAAAGGGAAGGCTTGGGGACCTCTGCCTTTAGCTGTACTATTTAAATGAGTAGGCTCTTGAGGCTGCATGCGACTGACAGGGCAGTGTCTCAGGAATAACAGTTATACCTTGTGATGGAGAAGTATTCATCAAGGACCTGCAGTAGCCACTGGGTATCCTGGATTTTCCAGAATGTTAAGTTTGCACCGTATAGTAGCCTTTCCCTTTTGTATTTTCAATGCCAGGTCGAGGCCCTGCTGGCATCTGAAGATTACGGCAAAGACCTGGCTTCTGTGAACAATTTGCTGAAAAAGCATCAACTATTGGAGGCAGATATATCTGCCCATGAGGTAAGCAGAGGGAGGCAGGCCACGCTGAAGACATCTGGGACTCAGTTTTGTGTGACTGCGAAGGAGAGCCAGCACATTTGAGGAAGGAGAGTGATTCCCGTCACTTAAAGCGGGCTCTCAAACGCTGTGGCCCCAGGGCCATTATGCTCTTTACAACTATTGAGGGCCCCTAAACGATTTTGTTTATGCAGGTTTTATCTATCAGTACTGACCATTATTAAAAATTAAATAAATTTTATATTTTTTAAGGTTTGTGGGTTTTTTTGTTTTTTTTGTTTTTTTATTTATTTTTTTTTTGAGACAGAGTCTCACTCTGTTACCCAGGCTGGAGTGCCGTGGCGTCAGCCTAGCTCACAGCAACTTCAAACTCCTGGGCTCAAGTGATCCTCCCACCACCATGCCCAGCTAATTTTTTTCTATTTTTGGTAGAGATGGGGGTCTTGCCCTTGCTTAGGCTGGTCTGGAACTCCTGGCCTCAAGTGACCCTCCCACCTCAGCCTCCCAGAGTGCTAGGATTATAGGAATGAGCCACTGAGGAATATTTTTATTCAGGTAATCATGAATACTCTTGTTTGATGCTACACCAAAGTGAGTAGGTGGTAGTTTCTTAATGGTTAGTTGCAAAGTGGACTCTGAAACCCTATCACTCAATTTTTCATACCAGTCCTGGCACGGTGGTTCAGGCCTGTATTCCCAGCACTACAGGAGGCCGAGGTGGGAGATTGCTTGAGCCCGGCTTGGGCGACAAAGCAAGACCCCATCTGTACAAAAAAATGTAAAAAAAATTAGCCAGGTGTGGTGGCGCATGCCTGTAGTCCTAACTACTCAGGAGGCTGAGATGGGAGGATTCCTTGAGCCCAGGAGTTGGAGGTTGCAGCGAGTGATGATCATGCCACTGCACTCCAGCCTGGGTAACAAAGCAAGACTCATCTCTTTAAAAAAAAAAATTATACTGAATTATATTAAAATCCATTGGTCCATTTTAGACTTTAAATGGACCTTTTACTCATGCATGATTTTGTAACATTGTACATGGCTCATTTGGTAGATGCTGAGTTATGCATGTTGCTTCTAAATGTTGACATATTTCATTATATGATATCAAAACATCACATTAATATCACCACCAATCTCATCAGAAAAATCTTTACATATTGTGAAGCTATCAGGCTCTCAATGGTGGATAAAAATTTTCCAGAACTCTAATTTTCTCATGAAAGTTCAAATTTTGTCATTAACAACAAACTCAGTTTTCTTTGAAGTGACAGGCTTACTTTATTCATTTTCAACAAAATATCTGTCAGATACCCAGGTCTGAATGACCATAGTTCGTTATGTGTTCTTCCAAGTAAAAAACAATGGGTATTTAATAAAATTAACTTTTGCTGCTTTTTTAAGGACGTTCTTACGTGAAACAGCATTTTTTACTGTGAGTGGGTGGCAGTGAGGAGTCCATTTCTGCTGGTACAATTTGTCACTGCCTTGATTTGAGCTGAGACACCAGCATTTCCCCTCCTCCACCATTGCTTTCACACCGTCAGTGCCAGTGTCCACACAGTGACAAAGCCAAATCATGTCTTAGTGTTGTTATGAAAGTCATTGGAGCTCATAGGACGCCAGTGGTCCACATACCACACTTTGAGAATATCAACAGTCCGCACTCAGTAAGGAGTCCCTAGTTCTTATTGTCAAGCAGATATTCACGGAAGGCCCAGGATTCTAACCCCTGTCTTTGTGTCCCTTGCCATAGGATCGCCTGAAGGACCTGAACAGCCAGGCAGATAGCCTGATGACCAGCAGTGCCTTCGACACCTCCCAAGTAAAGGACAAGCGGGACACCATCAACGGGCGCTTCCAGAAGATCAAGAGCATGGCCGCCTCCCGGCGAGCCAAGCTGAACGAGTCCCATCGCCTGCACCAATTCTTCCGGGACATGGACGACGAGGAGTCCTGGATTAAGTACGTGAGCTGCGGCTTTGTGTTCTGGGACCTGTGTTAGGCCCCCTGCGCTACTAATAGCAGCCGTGGGAACCATGGCCAGCTGGCGGGGACAGGAGGTTCCAGCCTCTCCTGGGCTGGGGTGGTGCAGGCCGGAAACCCTGCTGGGCTGGGATCCCAGCTCTGCCACACACTCCTTGGGATGCCTCGTGTCTTCTACAGTGTATATGGTGATAATGATCAGTGATGTCTCCATGATGGTAGTGGTCCATGATGGTCACGCTAGACCCTGCCCTTTAGATCCCTGGGAGAGTTAGTGAGTCTGTGTCTGATCTCCTGGGGAAGATCCCTTTTCTAAGGAAGGAGAATTGAATTTTTTTTTTTTTTTTTTTGAGACAGAGTCTCATTGTGTTGCCCAGGTTAGAGTGCCGTGGTGTCAGCCCAGCCCACAGCAACCTCAAACTCCTAGGCTCAAGCGATCCTCCTGCCTCAGCCTCCCAGAGTGCTAAGATTACAGACGAGAGCCACCGTGCCCGGCCGATTTTTGTTTTTTTAATCTCGCCCCAACCCCCAAAATGTCAGTCAGCGTACTATTTCCAATTGATGTTGTATGTACACAAACCACTTTTAAGGACAAAATCCTCTAATTCCTCACTTCCTTTAAAACCTTAAGAAAACGACTCACGTAAATATTTTTATATATTTACATGTATTTGATTGACATGTATACATGTATATATATGATTAAATAGCTCAGAAGGGCAACACCAGTGGTGCTCTCAGCGTCCCCAGCCCTCTGCAGGATCAGGACACAGTGGGGGCTCACAGGTACATATGTGTTCAGCGGAGATTCTTAGACATTTTTCATTTCGGAAATAGAGGTTCTTGTTTTCCAGAAAACTGGCGCGGATTTTCCTGGAGAGATTGATGGGTGTAAGGACATAATGGGGTCTGTAGTTGACCTGACATTCCCACTTGAAAATGAGTCCGCGCAGAGACGGACCGTGCTGTCTCTGTTGTCCAGGGAGAAGAAGCTGCTGGTGAGCTCCGAGGACTATGGCCGAGACCTGACAGGCGTTCAGAACCTGAGGAAGAAGCACAAGCGGCTGGAGGCGGAGCTGGCGGCGCACGAGCCAGCCATTCAGGTGGGGAGGGCGTGTGGCTGGGAGGGCAGGGGCTTTGAGCGGACCCAGCGAGCAGACAGATCCTTGTTCTTATTGCATTGAGGTCTCTGCAGTGTTTGTGACCTCTCAGCCCAAACCAGAAGTTCTAGACTTGATGTCGAGGCCCTTTTTCTGGGAGCTTGGAGACAGGGGCACCAGCAGAGCTGCGTCTGTTAACCAAGTCGCTCTTGCCCGTCAGGGTGTCCTGGACACTGGAAAGAAGCTGTCGGACGATAACACCATCGGGAAGGAGGAGATTCAGCAGCGTCTGGCACAGTTTGTGGAACACTGGAAAGAGCTGAAGCAGCTGGCAGCCGCTCGGTGAGTGGTCAGACAGGAGCATGTCGTCTGCTCCTGGGAACGAGTGGAAGGCAGCACCCTGGAGGCAGGCTTAGAGCTGTGTGGAGCCACCAGGCCCTCCTGCCAGCTCCTGGGCCTTTGGGCCTGCGTGTGCCACAGTTGGCTTGCTCCAGGGCCACCTGCGACAGGCCATGCTGAGCTGGACCCAGTATGATTCCAGAATCTCGTGTCAGAGGAACACTGTCTACTTTGTGCTCCATAGAAGGCTTGACTGACCGTCGACAGCCCACCCCCTTTGTGAATGTTTTTAAGCCTGTGTTAACTATCAGAATCAAAGGCGAAGGAGATTATGGCTGATTTTTTTCCTGTCTTCTGTAATTAGGGGTCAGCGGCTAGAAGAGTCCTTGGAGTATCAGCAGTTCGTAGCCAACGTAGAGGAGGAAGAAGCCTGGATCAATGAGAAAATGACTCTGGTGGCCAGTGAAGATTATGGAGACACTCTTGCTGCCATCCAGGTGAGAAAGTGACTGAAGGTGCCACCTGCCTTCTCTCTTAGCATCTAGTCATCGTTTCTAGCTGGTTTGTTACATGGCCCTGCTCTTACAGGATCACAGAGCCAGCAACCAAGGTCTCAGTGGTTTGTTTTAGGCCTGAAGATACCACGCTAGGGTCATGGCCCTCGGTAGGCAAACTCGGCATGGCTTCGTCAGCCCCAGTTCGTGGAGCCCCATTGTCAGTCGAGCAGTGTCATTGCATGGGTACTGGTACTGTGTGTCGGTTTCCTGTGGCTGCTGTAACAAAGTGCCACAAACTGGGTGGCTTAAAACAAATATATTATCTCATGATTCTGAAGACCGAAAGTCCTGCGTCAGGATGCTGTGTCCAGTACCTGCAGGGGAGAGTCCCTCCTCGCCTCATCTGGCTCTTGATAGCCCCAGGCGTCCTTGGCTGTGGCAGCATCACTCCAGTCTCTGCCTGTCTTCACGTGGCTGTCTTCCCTCTGTGTCTGTGTCTTCCCTTGGCATTCTCCTGTGTGTGTCTTTGTCCAAATTTCCCATTTTTTATAAGGACACCAGTCATATTGGTAATCCAGTAGATCCATCCTAAAACGTTCATCTTAATTTTGCAGATTGCATTTGCAAAGACCCTATTTCCACATTCACAGGTACCAGAAGTTAGGACTTCAGTGTATCTTTTGGTGGGACAAAATTCAACCCATAGCATCCTCCCTAAATGGGCTAACTATTGCTGCATAACAACCCACATGAACTTGGTGGTTGAAAACAGTACCCATTTCTTGTTTCCCGTGATTCTGTGGATTGGCGGCATCTCCTCTGCTGCTTTCACTTGGGGTCCCTTGCACAGCTGCATTCAGGTGGAGCACAGCTAGGCTGAGAGATCCACGGTGGCCTGGTCGCATGCTGGCAGCTGGGCCTGGCTGCTGGCGGGCTGGGACATCTCTGGTCCCTCCAGGTGGCCTGTCATCCTCTAGCGGCTAAACCAGCTTCCTTCAGCAGCATTCAGAGAGGGAAAGGCAGGAGCTGCAAGGTGTCTGAGGGCCTCACGCATGGTCCTCACTGCGTTCTGGCCAAATTAAGTCCTCAGGCATCCCATAGTCACAGGGGGGATGAATAGGCGCCCCTTTTGATAGGAGATGTTGCAAAATATCGTCATGAAATGTTCCTAAAGTCCTGCCGCCGATGGGGAAGCGAAGCGTGCATTCCCAGGAATGGAGACAGCGTCCCAAGCCACCTTCCTCATGGCCAGTCAGGGTGATTTAGGAGGGATTTAGGTGAAGTCAGTGATTTCCTATCCTCTGAATAGTTGAGTTTCCTGGAAGCAACAAAAAGGGTATTATCTCCAGTGCTTCGATTGTTCTAAGGAAAAGTAGAGTTGGAAGGTCCATTCTGAGATGTGCCCAAATTTAATCTTTTTTTTTTTTTTTTTTTTTTTTTTGAGACAGAGTCTCACTCTGTTGCCCTGGCTAGAGTGAGTGCCATGGCGTCAGCCTAGCTCACAGCAACCTCAAACTCCTGGGCTCAAGCGATCCTACTGCCTCAGCCTCCCAAGTAGCTGGGACTACAGGCATGTGCCACCATGCCCGGCTAATTTTTCTATATATTTTTAGTTGTCCAATTAATTTCTTTCTATTTTTAGTAGAGACGGGGTCTAACTCCTGAGCTCAATCAATCCGCCCGCCTCGGCCTCCTGGAGAGCTAGGATTACAGGCGTGAGCCACCGCGCCCGGCCTAGATTTAATCTTAAAATTAAGTATCATTGGTCAGTTGGGTGTTTATCTCAAGCTTGCTCTCTGTTCTTTCTCATGGTCTTCTAGACGGAAAGGGGCACCGCAGATTGATGCGCAAGAGCTCAGCCCTTCCGAAAGGCTCTCTCTGTGCTGCTAAGCCCACCCCACTGCCAGTTTTTCTTGCTGCCTCCTTGGTTTCCCACCGTTACAATTACCTGTTTGTTGGCCTGCTCTTTATCATCCTGTTCCCCAGTCAGACTGTAACGTGTGTGAGAGCAGGGACCATGTTGGTTTCCTCACCCTCTGTCCCCAGGGCCTAGCCCACAGCACCTAGCAGGCTCTCAGGAGCTGTCCTTGCTACTTCCACTCCAGGGCTTACTGAAGAAACACGAAGCTTTTGAGACAGACTTCACCGTCCACAAGGATCGCGTGAACGACGTCTGCACTAATGGACAAGACCTCATTAAGAAGGTGAGCCTGGCCCCTCGGTGAGACCGGGTCTGGGCCACCCACGTGCTGACACCTCAGTGGGCCCCAAAGGTCCCTTCCTGAGATGGTCATCCTACCAAGGTCTGCGTGGAGACCAGTAACAATTCCGTTCCTGTGTTTCATGAAGAAAAGAGGATTATGTGACAAGCTGGATACTTCCAGCTTTCTGAAGCCAGTCAGTAAAGTTACTCTGCAATGCTTATTTTTCCTGCCTTAATTAAGCAAACAGAAGCATCCCTTTTGGTCCTTCTGTGACACTGACACTCCCAAATGCTGCTCTTAGTTTATTTCTCAAGCAATACAAGCACTTTACAGAAATCATGGAAAATGCAAATAAGCAAAACATAAAATAAAAACCACCCATAAAGCCACCACTCAGAGATGCCCATATTAAGATCTTTATGACTAACCTTCCAGACTTTTTCTCTCCACATACGTAGAGTCACCACCTGAATAAAATAGCTACCAAGATACCTGTTTAATAGGATTACATCACTCTATAAGTTATCAAAAACCTGGCTAATGTACAGGACGTTTTGGAGATTAATCTGTTTTATTCAAACAGCCCTTTCTGGAGAAACAAAAAAAAAGGGTCTTGGTGCTTTCTCTGTAGCAGTGAAGCCGTGGCCTTGCACACTGAAGTTCTAGACTGAAGGCAGGACAGCCCTCGGACTGGACTCCACCAGTCGCTGAGGTGCAGTGACAAACATCTAGTACCACAGGACAGACACTGGATGTACTGTCTTTTATTTAAGTGCTAAGTATTGAGGTTTTCCCCAATTTTTGTTGTCAAAAATAATACTAGTGAATACATCATCGTAACTTAAAATTGTAACACATGCCTCATTATTTCTTTAGAATAATTCGTAGGAGTAGAATTAAGAGTAATCACCTTAAGGCTTTTACTCTGTGTTGCTCTTAGAAAAGCCTTTCCTGTCATTTTTCCCCTGGGGCAGTGGACAGGGGAGCAAGTGGCCCACCTGACCGAGGTTGAGAGCCTTCCCGGGGAGGGCGCAGCTCAGGTAGCCGCAGCAGGAAGCTGAGCGACATGTGCTTCTATTCATGGCCTAGAACAATCACCACGAGGAGAACATCTCTTCAAAGATGAAGGGCCTGAACGGGAAGGTGTCGGACCTGGAGAAGGCTGCAGCCCAGAGGAAGGCGAAACTGGATGAGAACTCGGCCTTCCTTCAGTTCAACTGGAAGGCCGACGTGGTGGAGTCCTGGATCGGTGAGCACGGCCTCGGGCCCCAGGTTTCTTACTCTTCCAGGCCGGGAAGATCGTTCCCAGAGCCACACCGCATCTGCTCCCCAAGCAGTCAGTTTTCTTCTGCAGGGAAGAAACCGATCAAATGTGGGCATATCAGAGAGTCTACCACCAGGGCAGACCATTGCTTCCAGCTAGGCGGAGAGTGTCCTGACACTGGCTGACACCAGGGTTATCAAAACAAAGGCCTGCAAACACTGAAATAAGCAGTCGACGTCATAACGTGAACAAAAAGGAACCAGACTGTACCAGAGCTGTCCCACTAGCTTCGTGCAGCTCCTGAGGGAGGAGGAACTAGATTCCGACATCAGGACCCACGTGTCCTGCATAGCTGCTAGCACCTAGGGCAGCCCAAAGGGCCTCTTTATGGTGCAGATGGAGGCTGGGGAACTGAGGGTGCAAGGAGAAGCCAGCTAATGTTGGTTCAGCAACTGCTGTTCGTAATGTTGGAATTTAAATGTAAACAGAATAATGGTTTTCAAGCGTTCAGGACTTTTTTCCTTTTTAATCTATCTCGCTACACTGAGAGGTGGTGTAGTGTATTTTCCACACTCGGTTTTCTAGGTGAAAAGGAGAACAGCTTGAAGACAGATGACTACGGCCGAGACCTGTCTTCTGTCCAAACGCTTCTCACCAAACAGGTCAGTTGTGGCCGTTTTGTTGACTGACTGAAATTTTTGCTAATAGCATTTCCTGATAGCTGGCTGGTGATGGGTCAACATTTTTCATTGAGGTATTTGAGGTCAGGTCCTAGGGATTCAGCAGTGAACAAAATCCTGCCCTGGTCCTCAGGGAGCGTCCAGGCGAAGTGAGGAGTGCCAGGCACCTGTACCGCACCACAGGAGGTGCCCCACTCAGCTTTGAGCAGGCGAGGCTAGACGGGCCAAGGCTTCCTAAGCTATGTCATGAAGGGCATGAAGGGTGAACTGAAAGGTCAGAGTTAGCCTGGCGGGTGGCTCAGCCCTATAGTCCCAGCTACTCAGGAGGCTGAAGTGGGAGGATCACTTGAGCCCAGGAGTTGGAGGCTGCAGCGAGCTGTGATTGTACCACTGCACTCCAGCCTGGGTGACAGAGCAAGACCCTGTCTCAAAAAAAGAAGAGAGAAAAAAGAGGTTGGAGGAGAGGCAGAGCGAGTGCTCCAGGCAGAGGTGCTGAGGTGGGGAGAGCCTGGCATGTTGGGAAGCCCTGGGGTGGGAGGGCCCAAGGCTGGGGCAAGGAGGCCGGAGGCAGCCACTGCAGTACTCTGTGGGCTGAGAAGGCAGGGAAGTGGGCAGGTGTGACCGAGCTTCAGCACACGGGGAGGACTCTAGGCTGACAGTCTGGCTTGGGCATCTGGAGGGACAGCTGCTGGCACCTTCTGAGCCAAGGCACCCAGGAAGAGCAAGTTCTGGTGTTGCTGCAGTCACCACAAATTGGCTTGTCACTCCTGGTTCCAGGAAACCTTCGATGCTGGCCTGCAGGCTTTCCAGCAGGAAGGCATTGCCAACATCACCGCTCTTAAAGATCAGCTGCTGGCCGCCAAGCACATTCAGTCCAAGGCCATCGAGGCCCGGCATGCCTCCCTCATGAAAAGATGGAGCCAGCTTCTGGCCAACTCAGCAACTCGGAAGAAGAAGTTGCTGGAGGCTCAGAGTCACTTCCGCAAGGTGAGGATAGGCAGGTGAAGCCCAGCTGGCCCCGGGCCGGGAGAGACACCACACCTTCCGTCTGCTGTGCTCTGCCGCCATCCTGTGAGGAAGCTGGGCCTCAGCACAGAGCTTCCGAATGTGGGCGCAGGCTCACCTGACGCGAAGGCACACAGGCCTCTGCCTGTGAGGCTGCCACGCAGAAGCACCCAGGACAGGCTTCGAGTTGGCCTGTGCCGAGGGACGAAGGGTAGAAAGGGAAGGCTTTGAGACTCAGAAGTGGAGGAGGCGGAGAGCGGAGCTGAGCACCCAGCGTGGCCTGCACGCCTCTCGTCCCCTCCCGCCCTGTGCACAGCCCTGCTGCCCGCCTCCTTCTGGGGGACAGCACAGCCAGCCCTGGCGACGCTCCTAACTCAGTCTCCTCTGTTTCCAGGTGGAGGACCTCTTCCTGACCTTTGCCAAAAAGGCTTCTGCCTTCAACAGCTGGTTTGAGAACGCAGAGGAGGACTTAACAGACCCAGTGCGCTGCAACTCCCTGGAGGAAATCAAAGCCTTGCGCGAGGCCCATGACGCCTTCCGCTCCTCCCTCAGCTCTGCCCAGGCCGACTTCAACCAGCTGGCCGAGCTGGACCGCCAGATCAAGAGCTTCCGCGTGGCCTCCAACCCCTACACCTGGTTCACCATGGAGGCCTTGGAGGAGACCTGGCGGAACCTGCAGAAGATCATCAAGGTGCAGCTCCCCACTGCGCCTGCTCTCTGGCGCTGCGCCTGCCCAGAGCATCCACCCCGGGCCCCTGGTCACATCCCATTCTTGCTGAACGACAAAACTTAGGAGCAGAAGGAGGAAGCAGTGTGGTTTTGTTTATTAGAAGCTTCCATTTATGTCAGTCTAGCAACTCCCTGCTTGACTATGATCAGCCACTTCCCCTCCTTGTCTTGCCAGCGGCCCTGGGGGGCGCCCCGATCCGCAGAACATCCGCACTCCTCCCGTTAGCGTCCCAGCGCTCCCCAGCCCCAGGGGACTGCTCCTCTCAGAGTGGAAGGCCAGCTGCTCAGCTGCCTGGGAGGAGAGCTCTCTCCACCCCAAGCCCACCTGGGAAGGTGGGGCTGGGGCCATCGCCCCTGCAGCGAGTAGCATCTTCCTCGCTTTGGTCCTCAGGAGAGGGAGCTGGAGCTGCAGAAGGAGCAGCGGCGGCAGGAGGAGAATGACAAGCTGCGCCAGGAGTTCGCCCAGCACGCCAACGCCTTCCACCAGTGGATCCAAGAGACCAGGTGCCCGCCGGGCTGGGGCCGCAACAAGTCCTCACTGTGCTTAGTCCCTAAGGAGCCTTCTGGTCCCTGAGGCTGAGTCCCCCCACCTCCAGCCCCAGGCCCTGGGGAGCTTTGCTTAAAACCAGAGGCGTGTGTGGGAGAAGGGAGGGTTGGCACAGCCTGGCCAGGCTCCGGAGCAGGCAGCGTGGGCAGAGTTAGAGCAGCAGTCTCAGCAGTACCTGTCCCGGAGATTGAGTTCCTAGGGGTCCTGGACCGGGTGGAACTGCGCAGGGCCCACGTCAGCCCCCAGCTGCGACTTGGCAACAGAGGGTACAGCGTCTAGCACAGTGTGGGTACTGATGTTCTTGGTTTTGTTTTTCTTCCTTTCTTGTGTCTTCTCTCTGTCCCCTACCTCCCGATTGCCGCTGTTGTCCGGATGCCACCTTGTCTCGCGGCTGCTTGGATCTGCTCTCCACAGGACGTATCTCCTCGACGGGTTAATATTGTCTCCTTCTTTCCCGGGTCCATCGTGTGGTGGTGTCTCATGTGCTTGCCTCCCTGCCCTCGTCCCATGGCCTGGCTTGCAGAGGACCCCGGGGCGGGCTGCACTTCCCCCCTGCCTTACCCCTGTCACCTCACAAGGAGCGAGCGCCCTGCCCCACAGCCCACTGTCGTGCCAGAGCCCTCGGGCTGGGGAGGGAGCCACAGCACCTTTCAGTCGAGATTCCGAGGGACTGATGGAGCCAGGAGGCCAGAGCCGGAGTGCGGAGCCTGGGGAGCCATGCCTGTGCAGCCACTGGGCTGGCGTTCTCTTTTGCCTCTGCTGCCCCGTGCGCCCAACGGTGGTCGTGGGCATGAAGCTAATGACAGTGCGAGGGGCTCAGGCTGGGTGCAGTAAATCCAAAGCTGAGAGGAAGGGCTGTGTGGTGACCCCGCCGCCAGCACCCCCCAGGGGTGAGGCTACCTGCCACGTTCCCCAAGGGGAGGGTAACAAGCACTGTCTGCCGTAAGAGAAGGCAAAGATGCCCGTGTGGCGATGCGGCAGGAGTGGGGTAGGAGCCCCCGAAGGAGCAGGGAGCGGGGCCGTCGCACCCAGTCCCAGCTGGAGCTGCCCTGCCAGGCCTGGGGCCTCTGCCTGGAGGGCTGGTGGGAGGGTGGAGGCTTAGGCTGCATCCTCAGGCTCTACAGACAGGAAGGTCAGGCCTGCAAAGGTGGCCAGGACAGAAAGGCTGCACGTGCTGACAGCAGAGCAGGCGGGGATATAGACCACCGTTCGGCCTGAGCCGTAGGGACACCCTGGCTGCCTGGCTCTCCTCCCGCCCCACAGCTGTGTCTGCTGGTCTTGGTTTTGTCTCCGTGGGGGGCCATGCTCCCCTCACCTTGTGTCTCCTCCCCAGCCCTGTCCCATCTCGCCCAGTCCCAGTGTAAGCTGCCCCAAGCTGGGCTGTTGGGCCTCCCACCTCCAGGTACCCGCCTGGCACCAGGTGGCCCTTGCCTGTGCACTGGCAGCTTGGGCCCTGTGGCGTGTGTCTGTCGCGGTGTGCTCCTGCCTCCTCCCGTGGTGTATTCACTGGTTTCTTTCCTTTGACTAGCATAGCGTATCGTCGCGTCATTCGTGTCTGTCACTATGAAGTTGGGGATGATCTGTCTGGAAGGTTTTTCTCCTCTTATTTCTCTTCTTACCTCACTGTGGTTTTACCGATGCACTCTTGACTTCCCCAGGCGGCTCTGCTTTCTGACTAACCCACTGCCTGCAGCCGCTTGGGAAGGAGGGGTCTGTCCTCCTCCCACTGCGCTGGCACCTCGCCTCCTGCTCCCAGGTCCTGGGGGTGTGCTTTTCCCTGGGGGACGTGGCGTGACTGTGAGTCTGACCTGCTGGGGTAGGAGGAAGCCTGGTGCCTTGCCTTGCTAGAGCACTTTGAATCGGGGAGATTTCAGAGCTAACCCTGGCTCGCTGGGTTTTAAAAGGGTAGGTGGGGACAAATGTGGGTACAGGGGAGGCTGGCCTGAAACCCCACCAAGTCCGTGTGCACCGTGTGAACTTGTCCCTGCACGTAACCCCAACTCGTTTGTTATCTGTTCACTGGTAGCTTTCTATGACCTCTCGCTGTGACCCATCTTGGGGAGAAGAAGGCTCCCCAAAGCCCCTCTGCTCTTCAGAACTTGGCCCTGGAAAGGAGGCTCTGGCCCTGGCTGTGTCTAGATTATGCAGCCTGAACCTGGGGCTTAGTCATAGCCATCTCCCTCCTTTGGGCACAATTAGAACCACTTTAAAAACCCACACTAGCGCGGTGGCTCACACCTGTAATCCTAGCACTCTGGGAGGCCGAGGCGGGCGGATTGTTTGAGCTCAGGAGTTCGAGACCAGCCTGAGCAAGAGCGAGACCCCGTCTCTACCAAAAATAGAAAGAAATTAATTGGACAGCTAAAAATATATAGAAAAAAATTAGCCGGGCATGGTGGCGCATGCCTGTAGTCCCAGCTGCTTGGGAGGCTGAGGCAGGAGGATTGCTTGAGCCCAGGAGTCTGAGGTTGCTGTGAGCTGGGCTGACGCCATGGCACTCACTCTAGCCCGGGCAACAGAGTGAGACTCTGTCTCAAAAAAAAAAAAAAACCCACACTAGGCCGGGCGCAGTGGCTCATGCCTGTAATCCTAGCACTCTGGGAGGCCGAGGCGGGCGAATTGTTTGAGCTCAGGAGTTCGAGACCAACCTCAGCAAGAGCGAGACCTCGTCTCTACTAAAAAAAATAGAAAGAAATTAGCTGGACAACTAAAAAGTATATAGAAAAAATTAGCCGGGCATGGTGGCGCATGCCTGTAGTCCCAGCTACTTGGGAGGCTGAGGCAGCAGGATCACTTGAGCCCAGGAGTTTCAGGCTGCAGTGAGCTAGGCTGATGCCACGGCACTCTAGCCTGGGCAACAGCGTGAGACTCTGTCTCAAAAAAAAAAAAAAAAACCCACATTGGTCATAAGTTCCTAGTGCCCCACTTGTTCCTTGTCTGAAGGTCATGCTCTCACCCTAGGACATGGCTCCCTTGCTCCCTCCTCAGGAACCTGCTGGGAGACTCCAGGGTTTCTGGGGTGGCTGTCAGGTTCGCAGCCTTGCCGCTGCCTTAAAGCCTCCCGTCTGTTGGGAGTCAGGGTGTGCAGGGTCTCTCGTCCCCCGCATGGCTGTGGAGGGTGCTCTGTTCCCACAGGGAAACTTAAACTCCACCCGACTCACCTGAGGGCCTAGCTTGGCTGGGCCTGAGGAGCCACATGAGAAAGGGTCCTGGCCCACATGTCAGGCAGCAGCTCCTGTCTCTGAAACGGCAGAACTGTTACCTGCCCTCCCTGGCTCCCAGGGCCAGTTAGAAAAAGATAGCCAGTCAGATAGGTGTTTTTCCCTTCATAAAAGCAACATGAGGTTGCCAGGCATTGTCCTATCAGAGGACAGTTAATGTTGAGCTCTTGGTCTGCCGTGATCAGGCCCCTTCCTCACTGTGCTTCTGTGTTCAGGTCCTGCATGGTGGAAGAATCAGGAACTCTTGAATCCCAGCTTGAAGCTACCAAAGTAAGTACCCCAGGGCTTCTGACCCAGCCCAGACTCTACCCAAACCCCCCTCTCCCCTGCAGGCATGCGCTTTCCTTCTTGGTTTAAAGACAGGTATCAGGGTTGGGCGCAGTGGCTCATGCCTGTAATCCTAGCACCCTGGGAGGCCGAGGCGGGTGGATCGCTCAAGGTCAGGAGTTCGAGACCAGCCTTAGCAAGAGCGAGACCCTGTCTCTACTAAAAAATAGAAAGAAATGATCTGGACAACTAAATATATATATATAAAAATTAGCCGGGCATGGTGGCTCATGCCTGTAGTCCCAGCTACTTGGGAGGCTGAGGCAGAAGGATCGCTTGAGCCCAGGAGTTTGAGGTTGCTGTGAGCTAGGCCGACGCCATGGCACTCTAGCCCGGGCAACAGAGAGAGACTCTGTCTCAAAAAAAACAGGGATCAGATGTGCTGGTTACCCCTTTTCCCTTGTAAAGCAGCAGGGGGCTCATCATTTTAAAGAAAATCTTTGGCAGTTGCTACCTGGGCCCTGCTTGGAAAGGGACAGAGTCCCCTTTGTCCTCAGTATGTACTGCCTCCCTACAGGGCTACCAACTTGTCTGGCTCTCATTACATTGAAAATCTTTTCCTCTCCTGAGGTTTGGATTTTTTCAGCTTCACTCCATCCCACTGTCCCCATTCTAGATGTTCCCGTTCCAGCAGGTCACAGGCCAGGCTAGGAGCAGGAGCTCGAGGAGGGCTTGGGCTGGTGACCGAGGCACAGGCCCCATCCCATGCATCTTTGCTCTCCGCCCTGCAGCGCAAGCACCAGGAAATTCGAGCCATGAGAAGTCAGCTCAAGAAGATTGAGGACCTGGGGGCCGCCATGGAGGAAGCCCTCATCCTGGACAACAAGTACACGGAGCACAGCACCGTCGGCCTAGCCCAGCAGTGGGACCAGCTGGACCAGCTGGGCATGCGCATGCAGCACAACCTGGAGCAGCAGATCCAGGCCAGGTACCTGAGCCCCAGCAAGGGCTGTAGGAGGAAGGGTCTCAGCCACCTGACCAAAGGTCAGCCCAGAGACCAGCAGTCCAGAGAGCTGAATGGTAGGAAAGAAAATGTCACCTGCTATGTGGTGGGCCCGGTCCCTAATTCTGTTCTTACTTCCAGGAACACCACAGGTGTGACCGAGGAGGCCCTCAAAGAATTCAGCATGATGTTCAAGTGAGTAGCCCCACTCGCCTGGGTGGGGGGTGGGCTCAGCAGCAGGGCTGTGTGCTGAGCAGCCCTGGGCTTTGTGCTGCAGACACTTTGACAAGGACAAGTCTGGCAGGCTGAACCACCAGGAGTTCAAATCCTGCCTGCGCTCCCTGGGCTATGACCTGCCCATGGTGGAGGAAGGGGAACCTGACCCCGAGTTTGAGGCAATCCTGGACACTGTGGATCCGAACAGGTAAGCTTCAAGGGCAGGTCGCAAAAGCAGCCTCTGCCCCGGGCCCTGTCTGCCCTCCCTGTTCACAGCACTTGCTCCCCTGCCCTCCAGGGATGGCCACGTCTCCCTGCAAGAATACATGGCTTTCATGATCAGCCGTGAAACCGAGAACGTCAAGTCCAGTGAGGAGATCGAGAGCGCCTTCCGGGCGCTCAGCTCAGAGGGAAAGCCTTACGTGACCAAGGAGGAGCTCTACCAGGTACGGGCCTTGGGAGGTGGGTTCAAGGGGTTTCCTCCGTAGAACTAAAGCTAAAGGTTGTGCTTGGATTTGTGGCAGAGCTGAGTCTAGGGTGTCAGTCCCCAATTTCAGGTGCTACCCTGTGCTGGGTACAGGAGTTTTAACTCCATTTACAAATGAAACTAAGTCCCGCACTGCTGGTAGAACTGGCTGTGAGCTGCGACATGGGAGGTCGGGGTCTGAAGTGAGCCTGCAGGCTCAGCTGACAGGTGCCGTCTCTCCCTCTAGAACCTGACGCGGGAACAAGCCGACTACTGCGTCTCCCACATGAAGCCCTTCGTGGACGGCAAGGGCCGCGAGCTCCCCACTGCCTTCGACTACGTGGAGTTCACCCGCTCGCTCTTCGTGAACTGATCCTCAGCCTGGAGGTCAGCCTGCCCCTCGCTGCGTGCCCTGCTGCATGTCACCTCATCTTTGTGCTCTTAAAAAATATTCCAGACAGTGTTGTTCTCCAATGTAACCTTAAGCCTGCTTAGCTTGGATAAGACTTAGTAGAAAATGGTGCTTCGATAAACCGCTTCTGGTCCAGTCACAATCACCCTGTTGCTGTGGGGACCCAGATTCACGTCTCGACGCCAGCTGCCCTCATTCCGACTTCAGAAAACCTGAGCAGCTGGCTCACTCCCTTCTTGTTCTCCCTCCCCCCAAACTGTATGTTTTCACATAAAAGACAAATAAATGACTTGACTCCCCCTAAAAGCTTTTCTTCATTCAGCATCAGAAACACACAGCTCGGTACAATAGAGCCTCGTGCCAGCTGCCTCTGTGGGGCCCTTCCCCCCACACACCCTCAGGTGGCCACCTCTGCTGCCAGCTGGTCCAAGTCTTCGGTTTCCCGGGGCCCCTGTTCAGTGAACTCAGTGCTCAGCTGCCACACCTTCACTGTGCCCTTGGCGTCACCAGCAGCCAGAAGCTGAGTCTGCTGGCTGTTAAATTCAAGGCAATAGACAGGACTTCCATCCTCGGTTTGCTTGATCGAAATTGTGGGTTTCTGGGAGCTTTTCTGTAGATCAAACAGCCGCACATCACCTGCAGGAAGAGATCTGCAGGGTAAGAGAGTCCCAGGGCAGCAGTTTCCGAGCCTCCTGAAACAAAGTTACCCTTGCACTTGGTAAGAAAAACTCTAGAGACCACAGTGCAAAATAAGGCTGACACCCAAGTCCAGTTCTTCCCCTACGCAGCCACGGTCATTTACAGTTCGGTTTCTGGAGGGAAGCCGTCCTGACCCCACGTGTGGTCTCCTAGAGCCCAGGATTCCAGGCACAAGCCAGGCCCGCGATACCACATAAAGGCCTGTTTCCTACCTTCCCCAGAAGCAGCCGCAAAAACCAAGGGGCGGACAGGTGACCAGCGCACAGCAAACAGGTACTTGTAGGACAGCTGCAGCGAAATCAGGGGCTGGGCCTGCAGCATGGAGTACAGGTGGACATGGCCATCCGTCCCTGCGCTCAGGAAGAGATTCCTAGACAGGATACAGGGCAGACAGCGAGACAAGGCGATCAGTGCTGGGCGTCAGGGGCTGGCACCTGTCCCCAGACTCCTCCTGGGCTGTCAGGCTCATGAAGAGCCTCCCTGGCCCCCAACCCTGGGGCCAGTCAGTAGGAAGAGCAGGATCTCTGGGGCCAGCCACCAAAGAGCTGAACACGGGGGTCAGATGGGGCTTGAAGCAGTTCTGTCACAGGGCGTAGCGGGCTGGAGACCAGCAGGGCAGGGACCCTGTGGCCCGCCCTGTGCCTGATGCAGGAGGAACCCCCAGACCCAGTCCTTCCCTACCTGTGGAAGGGGGAACAGCTCACAGAGTAGATGGGACCACCATGGGGAGAGAAGGTGAACTGTGCCGGGGCCCGCAGGGGCACAGAGCTGGGCATCCGGGTGAGGGCTGCCTCTTCTGCCGCCAGAGAGCACTTGACCGGGAAGCCACCCTCCGTGCCCAGAACAAAAAGGCTGGGGTCAAAGCTGGAGAAAGCCACTGCCGTGGCACCCACCTCGGTCTCACCCCGGGGAGGCTGTAGGAGAGACAGCAGCAGCAGGGTCAGAGCCAAGGGCACCAGATGGCACTGTCCCAACAGAGCCAGTGGATAGGAGGGGAGGTCACCCAGTAAGTCCTGGCCACGCCTCCCCTCTCCCCCACGGCCCCCAGGCTCTCTGGCTCAGCAGAGCAGCAGATGCCTCCAGGCCGAAGCCCCATGGCCAGGGGCTGCCTTGGGGACCTGTGTCCGTGGCGCCCACGTACCTTCTTGAGCTTGGTGCTCCGCGGCAGCTGCTGGACCACCAGAGCGAAGCCCTCGGTGAGCTGCAGCCGGCCCGCCCCGCCCCCCTGCCAGAGCAGCACCTTCCCGTCTGTGGCCACACTCAGCACCTGGAAGCGGTGGCTCTGTCGGGGCTCTGGCAGCCAAACCACCTGAAACAACAGGCATAGGCACAGGATGGAGAAAGGGACATCTGTCCCCAGGGTTGGGATCCACCCCCAGCCTCCCCTTCTCTTTCAAGAAAAAAAGGGAGAATTCTGAGGGAGGCCGGAAGCCAACCTCACCCGCCAGGGGGCAGACCCTAAGGGTTCCAGGTCCCTTCCCCAGTCCCAGAATCCCAGAGCCAGCAGGAAGGCAGGACAGCTGGGAGCCGCTCAGGCAGCGCCTGTGTAGGAGGCTGGGAATGGATGGCCACAGTGCCCTGGGGTGACTCATGCCGTGGGAGCTCTGAGAATGCAGGAGGCAGCTGCCCGACTGCCAGCTGCCAAGGCCCCATGACCTTCCTAGGAGAGCAAGTGCCTTCAGCCGGCCCTGCCTCAAGGCCCCCGCTCCGAGAGAAGGCGGGATCTGCAACCTGACCTGGTACACAGGGTCTGTGTGCGTGTCGTCTGTCAGGCCTGTGCGCCAAAGCAGCGGGTCCTCAGGACGGCTCATGTCCCACACCAGCACCTCCCCACTGTACAGTCCTCCTGCAGGGACAAGCGGGCCAGGGCAGGAGCTCAGCCCCACCCAGCAGCCCGGACTCCCGGCCAAGCACCCGCCCCCTCCCACCCACAGAAGCAGGTCATGTAGCCACTTGGCTGAAGGCCATTCCTGCAGAGGGAAGGTCCTGGTTCCCCAGGCCCTCAGTCACTCCTCGCTGCACCCCTGGGAGCTTTGCCCACAGCCAGGCTGATGCCCCCACCCAGCGCCCTGCCACTCCCGCCAGCATCACCTGCCTCCTCCCGACCTGCACGGGCTGCTGTCCTCACCAGCAGCTCTAGGGTGGCCACCTCTTTGGGCCTCTGCGCACCCCGCCCTGGCCCCTTTCCAGACTCTGCCTCCACTTCCTTGGTGCTCCACACCCGGCTGTGCCCACCATAGGCCTTCACCTGGGCTTCGGACGGAGCGCAGGGGTCAGAGCCCACCTGTCTCTCCCGCAGCAGACCTGCCCCTGCAAGGCCTGGACACCAAAGGGCCCATGGAAAGCTCCCCTTTGGCCACTTCTGCACCAGGCAAGGAGCAGAGTCCTGAGAGCAGGCAGGCCAGTGGCAGGTGGGCAGCTCACCCGCGATGTGGGAAGGCTGGGTCGGGTGGAAGGCCAGGCACAGGACAGCACTGGGCGCCTCCACCACTGCCGACGGCTGCCGGGGATTCAGGCCTCGCCGGTCCAGGTTCCAGGCGCACACGAAAGACTTGAGCGTGCTCCAGTCCCCGTCGTCTAGCCTGCACAGGGAGGGTGTGCCTGAGCTGGCTCTGCCCCCAAGCCAGGGCTCCAACCACCTACCCTGCCGCTCCCTCCACTAGCCCCCAACAGATTCGCGTCACTGTCCTCTGCACATCCAGATACTATACTCTGGGTATCGAAGTGGTAGAGGCTCCTCACGGCACCCAAGGGCATGATATTCTCTGGAAAAGGGTCCCCAGGCACCAAGGATGGGCCCGTGCAATGGCAGGGTGGGGCACCAGGCCAGGCGTGGTGGCTGGTGCCTGTAATTCCAGCTACTCTGGGAGGCTGAGGCAGGAGGATCGCTTGAGCCCAGGAGTTTGAGGCTACAGTAGCTATAATGATGCCACTGCACTCTAGCCCAGAAGACAGAGCAAGACCCTATCTCAGGAAAAACAAAAAAAAACAAGTACCAGGGAAACAGCTGATGGAGCAGGTGATGAGTGCTGGCAGCTAGACGGGCTCCTGGGTGCTCAGCCCCCGTCCCCTGCTCTTTTCCTCCCAACTTATTGCCAACCATGCCAAGACAGGCTTGAGAAGACAGACTCCCAGAATAGCCAAGCTCATGGACCCAACCCTTTACCATGCAGTGGGGGAGACAGAGGCCCAGCAAGAGTCCTAGGGGTGTCCACTGCCCCTCGCACACTTTGCTGTCACTCACCGGCCATATGCACAGGCCACCACGGAGCCAGTGGTGTTCCAGGAAATGCTGGTTACATGCAGACCCTGCCCTTGGGCTGGGGGGTAGCACAGGGTGTGCAGACAAGACACCTGCAAAGAGAGGCCACCCGCAACCCTTAAATCTCAAAGCCACCCAGCAGGTGGCCTCCTGACCACCTAACAAAACCACACCCAGGCTGCCCTCATCCTCAGAAGCTATCCAAGTCCACTGCCCAATCCTGGAGGAAAATGTGGAGCTTTCATCCCCACATTTGCCCTAACAGGATGCTTCCAGAACCCCAGAAGGCAGGGTCTGAGAACCCCAGAGCTGTGGCTGCTCTCACAGGCTTCCTCCACACAGTTTCAAAGCATCTGCAACAGGAGGGTTGGGGTGGCTGCAGGGCAATGTCAGGGTGCTCAATGTCACCAAGCTGGACATTTGACAGGGGGTAACAGTCCATTTCATGTCATATTTACCCCTAACACACACAGTTTTTCAAAAAAGCTCAGGCATCAGCAGGGCGCAGTGCCTCACACCTGTAACCCTAGCACTCTGGGAGGCCAAGGCAGGAGGATCGCTTGAGCTCAGGAGTTCGAGACTACCATGGGCAACAGTGAGACTCTGTCTCTACTAAAAATAGAAAGAAATTAGCCAGGCATTGTGGCTCGTGCCTGTAGTCGCAGCTACTCAGGAGGTTGAGGCAGGAGGATCGCTTGCGCCCAGGAGTTGGAGGCTACAGTGAGCTATGACGATGCCACTGTACTCAAGCTAGGGTGACAGAGGGAGACTCTGTCTCAAGAAAGAAAGAAAGGAAGAAAAAAAAAAAAAAATCTCTGGCATCTTGCTCTCAGCCCACAGGCTGAGCAGCACATACGTAAGGAGGGCTACCCAGGAGGTGACGTGCACCAGGGATCAAAACAGTCTCACAAGCTGGGCACACTGGCCCACATGTGTAATCCTAGCACCTTGGGTGGCCAAGACGGGAGGATCACTTGAGTCCAAGAGTTCCAGGCCAGCCTGAGCAACATAGCTAGACCCTATCTCTTAAAAACATATTTTTAAAAATTAAAAATCATGGATTTGACCACTTGTAATTTGGGCATGTTTTTGCTTTTCATTTTTTCTAATTTTTTTTTTTATAGAAACAGGGTCTCAAGATGTTGCTCAGGCTGGTCTTGAACTCTTAACTTCAAGCAATCCTCCTGCCTCCGCCTCCCAAAGTGCTAGGATTACAGGTGTGAGCCACCATGT
>NW_012138525.1:4453532-4461185 GCF_000956105.1 Propithecus coquereli | reverse complement strand
TTTAAAAATATAAAGATGACACTATAAAGGGGCCCAAGGGAACTGGGACATGCTGAGCTGTCCTATACCTTCCCTGTGGGTGTCTGTGTTTGCCAAGACAAGGTACAGCAAAAAAGGGTGAATTTACTGTATGTAAAACACATCTTGACAAACCCAACCAAAGCAAAAAGTTTAAGGATGAAACATGTCACCTAAAAAGGACACGTGTAGCAAGCTGACAACACAGAATGAGCTTTGCTTCTGACTGTAAGATTGCCCACAGCAACTCCCAGCACTGGACGCTTCCCATGTGTGGAAAACCACAGGGAGGAAGGACACACAAGAGAGTATACGGTTCTGGTGGAAGGCCCGCGGGGGATTTCTTTCTTATCCCTAACATCTGAGCGTTTGGCAATGTCATACATTGTTTTTAGAATTTTTTTTTTTTTTACAGGATTAAACTTTATTTAAGGCCCAAGCCGGCCCCCAAGTCCCCTCAGAAGATCTTCAACGACTCCAGCTGCACATCCCCGCCCACCTTCACCAGGCGCACGCGTGGCGGCCGCATCTGGTGGCATCCAGTGGCAGAAATGGTGGAATGGCGCGTCCCCGACCACGGTCTGCAGGGCAAGGGGAGGGAAGTAGGTCTTCGGAAGCCTACGCTGCGTGGCCCCGGAGAAGTCACTTAATTCTGCTGGGCCTCATTGGGAAAATGGGGCGGGTTTTAATTATAACGTCTTTTCGCAAATTCAAATGAGATTACTGTCTGGCACAAAAACGTGCTTTGTTAGTGCTGCAGGTGGATGGTAGAATTATTATTTTGTCCATTGCCCACTATCGGAGAGCAGCCTTACAGACTTAACTCACTTAAGGTCTGGGTGGTGGCTGGTCTGCACCGGACCTTCCGCGAGCACCGCCACCCTTAGGGCACAGTTTTTAGAATTTTTAAATTATTGTTTTTAATTAAGAGCACCATCCCAGCCTTTCTAAGACTACTACAGCAGCACCAAGGACAACAGGGAGATGTCAAGGCCACCGCCTTGACAGTAGGAGGAGAGACAGAAAAACCCCAACAGAGCCACAATGATTCCACTGCGGCGAAATAAACAGCAACTGGCTCATGAGAAGAACAGTCCAGGTGTGGTGGCTCACGCCTAAAATCCTAGCACCCTGGGAGGCCGAGGCAGGAGGATCACTTGAACTCAGGAGTTCAAGACCAGCCTGGGCAAGAGCGATACCCTGTCTCTACTAAAAATAGTAAAAATTAGCTGGGTGTGGTAGCATGCGCCTATAGTCCCAACTATTCAGGAGGCCAAGGTGGGAGGATTGCTTGAGCCCAGGAGTTTGAGGTTGCTGTGAGCGAGGCTGGTGCCACAGCACTCTAGCCCAGGCGACAAAGTGAGCCTCTGTCTCAAAAAGAAAAAAAGAAGAACAAAGCCACAGAGAAGGAGACTCGCTGCAGTGCTGTCGTCTCACAGCTAAGTGTGAAAACACTCCTCTGCCCGACAGCGGGGACTGGCTGAGAAACCCAGGGGCTATCAGGGCCCTGGCTCGCCACATGGCTGCTCAAAGGCGTGAGGCCCAAACTTGCACCTTGTTCACAAGTTCTAGAGGACAAATTTCTAAAGGTTAAGTTGCTACCTGGACTGTGCTGCCATCAGACATTGGATGGCAAGTCCCACAGTGGGACACAGCGCAGCTGCTGGAAAGGCCAGGCGCTGCTACAGGAATTGCTGTGAGAAGCTCTGCTAAGTGAGAAAGGCCACAAGCAACATGCACGGTGCTTTCCATTTTTGTTTCACACGTTCTTAATGACAACAGTAGTGACAGTCGTGCTAGGTGCCGCTCTAGCACAGGAAAAATTCCGAAGGCCTGTGAACTCAAGTGTTAACTTCCACCGTCTGCACATGCTATGTTATGTATTTCTCTACTCACTGGCTTTACTATAATGAGCATGTATTGCTTTTGTAATCAGAAAAAAATAAATATTTTTAAAAAGGGGGCAAGTGATATACACATGGACCAAACGAATCCACAGAAACATGGAGAAGCCCTGACAATAAAGAACAAATGTTCACCTCTGCGTGTCACTTCACGTGGGGCACAAGCAGCGGCAGGGAGAGAAAGAGGCAACGTGTTGAGATATTAATGTTAATTACGTTCCTCTCCTTGTGTCCTGCTCAAAAAGACACACAAAATGACTCCACACTTTGGTGTGGCCTGGCAACTAGTTTTCAGAGCAATTTTGATGATTTCTCTCAAATAAATCAATGCTTATCCACCAATTATTTGGTGAGATCAGGGTAACTGTGTCCCCCTGGAAATAGATCAGCAGGAAGGCACAAAAAAAGGAAGAGATAAGAAAAGGGCTTGTGACTTCTGAATACACAGTTATCTCAGTTCCTAAGGGAAGAAAACATTGAATCAAACAGTAATAATAAGGCTGGGTACAGTGGCTCATGCCTGTAATCCTAATACTTTGGGAAGCCAAGGCAGGAGGATCACTTGAGGCCAGGAGTTTGAGACCAGCCTGAGCAAGGGTGAGACTCTGTCTCTACCAAAAATAAAAAAAAAATTAGCCAGGTGTGGTGGCGCACCTGTAGTCCCAGCCACTCAGCAGGCTGAGGCAGGAGGATCGCTTGAGCCCAGGAGTCTGAAGTTACAGTGAGCTATGATGATGCCACTGCAGTCTAGCCAGGGCAACAGAGTGAGACTCTGTCTCAAAAAATAATAATAAAATAATAACAATGTTTACATCAGAACTCAAAAGGCTCAGCAGTCTGAGGAACTTGGCAAGCAGTTGTCCATGGGCAACGTGCTGGGGTAGATGAGGTGAACTTAGGCCCCGAGTGGAGGAAAAACCAAGAAGCACTCACTTATTTAAAGGCTCCATGATCTCGAAGCCTAGGCTGTCTGTCCAGCGAGACATCTAAGTTTACAGGGTGATGACTCTGAACTAGGCCTCGAGCGCAGAACGACTTGGAGATGCTGACATCACTAGAGCGTGGTAGTGAGACCAGAGAGACCAGGGTTCTAGGCCAGTTTGTACCTGCGTGACCGTGAGCAAGTCACTTAGCTTCTCTGAGCCCCATCCATAAAGTGGAGATCGTAATAGCACCGTCTCACACGGTCGTTCTGAGGAGTGAATGAGATCCCACAGGAGACGTCCTTAGAACAGGGCCTGGCCCAGAGACGGCCCTCAACCGCTAGTACATGGCGGGCACGGATGTCAGGCAGCCCAGGCTCCACCTGCCTCTGTGCTACCACCTCGGCTTGACTCTGGACAAGTGACTGCAACTCGGGGTGTCCGTTTCCCTAACTGTAAAATGGAGAGAACGACGGCACCTACTTCACCGACAGGAGTAAAAAGCTCAAGGACTTATTCTTATAGAACTTAGCTCAGCACCTGGCAGGAAGTAAGAGCTTGGTGAAAGCCAGCTGTTACGATCGCCGGTGCTACTGTTCTTGGGGTGGAGCAAAACGAGGCCTAGAAGTGGGGCAGAGGCTCGAGGAGAGGTGGAGGGGCCGGCGCCCCCACCACACCAGCCCGTTCCCTACCGTCTGCTGCTGCTCCGTCCAGTTCACCTCGAAGCCGTCAAACGCGTGGCTCTGCCAATTCTTGTTCAGCTCTCGGATGACCATGGCCTCCACACGCCGAAGAAAGGCCGCCAGGCGGGCAGTGTCGAGCCGGGATGGAGGCAGCGTGCTGACCGGCACGGGGGCCTCTGTCTGCACCTGAGCATCTGCATGACTCCGGGCCTGGGCGGATGCTTCAGCGGTGGCAATGCCGGCCGTCTGGCAACTTTTCTGGGGTGGAGATCGAAACTAGTGTGACCACTCAGCTGGACTCCCAGTACCACCTGCCCAGCGCACCCCCGCCCCACTGCACAACCCACTCCTGCTGCTGTGGGTCCCAGGCTAGCAGGCCTCTGTCCACTGGGTCTGCCCAGAGGTTGTTCCCTCCTCTTGTAACCAGCCTGTCTTCCTCAGCAGGAGCCCGCTCTGTGAGGTTTGGGTTGGCGATGACCCCTCAAGCCCCCTATGTCCCAATGAGGGGGTTGCATGACCTCCAGCTAGCCAGTCAGAATACTGTATCCCTCCCCAGCCACAGTGACTGGTTCAGGGGTGGCCATGTGACCCAAACAGGCCAGTGAGAGCCTATACCAGGACTTTTGGCTGAACTATTCAGAGGGGACGCAAAAGTGCTGTTCCTGGACATACCGACAGCTATCAGAATCATGCTGGCTTAAGCTGGGCACAGTGGCACTTGCCTGTAATGCCAGCTACTCAGGAGGCTGAAACAGGAGAATCGTTTGAGGCCAGAAGTTCAAGACCAGCCAGGGCAGCATAACAAGACCCCATCTCTATACAAAATTTAAAAATTAGCCAGGCATGCTAGTGTACGCCTTTAGTCCCAGCTACTAGGGAGGCTGAGGCAGGAAGATCACTTGAGCCCAGAAGTTTGAGATTATAGTGAGCTACGATGACATCAGTGCACTCTAGCCTGGATAACGGGAAGACTCTGTCTCTTAAGAAAAAAAAAGGTACTTATTGAGCATCTACTTGCCAGGCATGGTCTGGGTTCTCAGGATAGGATATAGCAGAAAAGGAAATGTGCAAGATCCCTGCAGCCTTGGCACTTACGCATGGGTGGGGGAAGACAAAGAAAAACCCACCAAATACACGTGGTGCTCAGCACGAGCAGAGGTGCAGAAAGGAAGGGACAGCTAGAGAGGCTGTCTGGATGGGACAGCAAAGGGGGCCTCTCAGGGCGATGGCATCTGAGCTGAGATGTGAAGGACATGAAGGACCTGGCCAAATGCAGAACTGTGGGAAAGTGCCATAGGTCGGGTAGGGGCACCAGGACAAACCCTATGGTGGAAAAGATCCACGTGCTCAGAGACTACACTAGGCAATGTGCCCCGTGGGGGAGGGGAGGGGAGCATACTGGGAGGCAGGACAGAGAGCAGGATTTCCCTCTAGGCACAGGCCACAGGACAGCCTTCAGCAGGGCCAGGATGTCATACCACGACAGGCCACTCTGGCTGCTCATCACTACGAGTGGACTCTGCGGAGCAGAGGTGGGGAGACATGGGCGCCACCACGATGTTAGGAAGGTAGTGTGAAAAGGACATGATGGCCTAGACATCATGGAAAGCAAGGCATCCCAGTGGCTCCAGGAATACTCCCTGAGAACAGGTAGATGGCGTGTCCCTGGATGCGAGGGCAAATTCAGGGAGAAGAGAACATGGGGTAGTTCTGTTGAGCCTGGTTTAGACAGAGATGCCTCTCACACACCTATGTGGAGGCACCGAGTATTCCAAGAGAGGTCACAAGGCTTTGGAAGTGCTTGCTTTGGCAGTACATATACTAAAATTGGAATGATACAGAGAAGATTAGCATGGCCCCCGAGGAAAGGATGACACTTTAAAAAAAAAAAAAAAAACAAGGCTCTGCAAAACTTCCCAGCAGAGATGTGACCTGAACCACAGGACAGCAGGCGACTGCCTAGGGAGCATGCACATTGAAGAATGAATGAACGGGCACGGGGATCGGAAAGTATACACTCCGAGCCAAAATGTTAGGAGACTGTACGTGAATCTCAAACTTCGTGGAAGCCACATGACGATAACAGTGCCACTTGTTAACTATAAGGCACCGTTTCAAGAGCTTTACCTCCATCATCTCATTCATCCTCACAACCACCCTGTGAAGTAAAATCTATTTTTAAATTACTCATGTTGGCACTGAGGCACAGAGAAGTAACTCATTCAAGGTCACATAGCAAAGAGGTGACTGCAATGGAACTTGAACCCAGGAAGTCTGCCTCTTTTTATTTTTCACAGAGATAGGATCTCACTATGTTGCCCAGGCTGGTCACACAGTCAGTCTGACTCTTGACACTAAATTGTCTGACCTTAAGACAGTAAATTACCTTCCCGCCCTGTTATCCTTCCCAAACATTCTAAAATCCCGGCCACCACAAGCATACCTCGTTTTATCGTGCTGCACTTTATTGCACTTCACAGATACGGCGACTTTTTACAAACTGAAGGTCTGTGACAACCCTGCATTAAGCAAATCAATCGGTGCCATTTTCCAACAGAATGTGCTCATTTCATGTCTCTGTGTCACATTTTGGTAATTCTCACAATATTTCAAATTTTTCATTACTATTATACCTGTTACAGTGATTTGTGATAAGTGATCTTTGATGTTACTATTATAATTGTTTTGGGGGACCAGGAATCATGCTCATATAAGATGGTGAATTTAATTGATAAATGTCATGTGTGTCCTATCTGCTGCCCTCACCAGCCATTCCCTGGTCTCCTCGGGCCTCTCTATTTCCTGAGACAACAACACTGAAATTAGGCCAATTGGTAACCCTCCAATGGCCTCTAAGTGGTCAGGTAAAAGGAAGAATCACACATCTCTCGCTTTAAATCAAAAGCTAGAAGTGGGCCGGGCGCGGTGGCTCACGCCTGTCCTAGCACTCTCAGAGGCCGAGGCGGGCGGATTGTTTGAGCTCCGGAGTTCGAGACCAGCCTAAGCAAGAGCAAGACCCCGTCTCTACCAAAAAATAGAAAGAAATTATCTGGACAACTAAAAATATATAGAAAAAATTAGCCGGGCATGGTGGTACATGCCTGTAGTCCTAGCTACTCGGGAGGCTGAGGCAGCAGGATCGCCTGAGCCCAGGAGTTTGAGGCTGCTGTGAGCTAGGCTGACGCCAGGGCACTCACTCTAGCCCGGGCAACAGAGTGAGACTCTGTCTCAAAAAAAAAAAAAAGCTAGAAGTGATGACACGTACTAAGGAAGGCATGTTTAAGGCTGAGGCAGGCCAAAAGCCAGGCCTCTTACATGCTTGCACCAGTTAGCCAAGTTGTGCATGCAAGGGAAAAGTTTTGGAAAGAAATTAAAAGTGCTACTCCAAGCCAGGAACAGTGGCACAGACGTATAGCCCCAGCTACTTGGGATGCTAAGGCTGGAGGATGCTTGAGCCCAGTTCAACCTCGTTTCTACTAAAAATTAAAAAAATAAAAATAAAGTGCTACTCCAGTGAACACACCGAAGGATAAGAAAGTGAAACAGCCTTAGTGCTGATATGGACAAAGTTTCAGTGGTGTGGATAGAAGATCAAACCAGCCACAACATTTCCTGAAGTCAAAGCCTAATCCAAAGCAAGGCCCTAACTCTCTTCAATTCTATGAAGGCTGAGAGAGGTGAGAAAGCTCAGAAGGAAACTCTGAAGCTAGCAGAGGTCGGTTCATGAAGTTTAAGGAAAAAAGGCATCACCGTAACTTAAAGGTACAAGGTGAAGCAGCAAGTGCTGATGGAGAAGCCGCAACAAGTTATCCAGAAGATCTACCTAATAACGCTGATGAAGGTGGTCACACTTAACAATAGATTTTCAATGTAGACAAAACCGGCTGCAAGGCCAGGTGTGGTGGTTTATGCCTGTAATCTTGGGACTCTGCGAGGTCGAGGTGGGAGGATTCCTTGAGCTGAGGAGTTAGAGACTAGCCTGAGCAAAAGCAAGACCCAGTCTCTATTAAAAATAGAAAAATTAGCCGGGCATGGGGGTGTGCACCTGCAGCCACTTGGGAGGCTGAGGCAGGAGGATAACTGGAGCCCAAGAGTCTGAGGTTGCAGTGAGCTATGATGATGATG
>NW_012138525.1:4445039-4450397 GCF_000956105.1 Propithecus coquereli | reverse complement strand
ACTAAAAATAGAAAAAATTAGCCAGTCAACTAAAAATAGAAACAAAAAATTAGCCGGGCGTGGTGACTCGCGCCTGTAGTCCCAGCTACAAGGGAGGCTGAGGCAGGAGGATCGCTTGAGCCCAGGAGTTGGAGGTTGCTGTGAGCTAGGCTGACGCCACGGCACTCACTCTAGCCCGGGCACCAAAGTGAGACTCTGTCTCAAAAAACAAACAAACAAACAAAAAACTAGAAAACCGGTTTATCTGGACCTTAAGATGCAGTTTGGTCTTTCTTTTTAAACAAAAGTTAGTTTGAAGTGACTAAAAACTGCAGTTCAAACAAAATCCTTCAAAACGTAGGGTCTTCAGAGATTTGGTTTTTTAACTTTTCGTTGTTCCTTAAAGACCAGGGAAAGACTGGGCCGAGAGTGTCACCTGGGCTAGTTTCTGTGGACTAAACTATAAAAACAAAACGGCGGGACGTCAGAACCTCGCCCGACCGCCGTGCTGCGCCCCAGCCTTCCCGCCCGCGTCGCTCCGCGCGGTGCCCGCGCCCTCACCGTCTCCCCGCGGATGCCCTGGACGCCCCTCCACTGCGAGGGCACGGACGCCACGCCCAGGGTCTCATCCTGCAGCTGCCCCGGCCGCCCGGGGCCCTTGGCGCTCGCAGCCCCGCCCGTCGCCAGCGCCGCAGAACCCGCTCTTCCCGCCCTGCCTAGCGGCCCGGGCTGCGCGCGAGTTGCCGTGGAGACGGCTCCGCCCCACCCCCTCGCCAACGCACTCAGACGTGACCTTCGCCCTCGCGCCTCCACGAGCGGAAGACTGGGAAAGTGAGGTTGACGGCGCCATTTTTGAATTGGTTAAAACGCCTCCTCCAAACCTGGGAGAAGAAAGATGAATGACTCTTTTCGGCCGGAGCGAGAAGTGTGTCTTGTTTTCGATACCCTATACCCAGAAAGGGCAAGCTTGGGGAAGATGCCACTGCTCCTTGGCAAAGGGAATTGCGGAAGTGAGGCACTGGTGCCAGGCTCAAAGATGGCGCTGAGGCCGTGGCGGGCCCGCGAGGTGTGGGGCTTGGGGGCGCAGAGCTGGCTGAGTAGCCGGGTGGTCCCAGCAGCGCCCAGAACTGCTCCGCTAGAGTTGGCCGCTACTTTGAAGCCACGTGCTCTCCCTCTGATCTTCAGTTCCTACCTCAATAGAATGATGATGAAAAATATCTATACGCAATACCAAATGTGGTTAAATAATTCGGAGGCCCAAATGAGGTCTTTTACAGAAAAATGCTTACTAAATCTTAATTAAAAACACAAATAACTACCAATTAATTAGTGCCTACTGTGTGTCAGGCAAAGAGACCAGAGCGTTACATATGTTTATTAACTCTTCATGCTCCGGAAGGAACTTTTATTTATACATATGTTTCATGAGAATGCTGATGGTCAGAGAAGTAACTCCCCCAAGCTACCCAGTAAGACCCTGCAGGTGGCCTGCCTGACCCCAAAGCCAGGTTCTGAGCCTCTGAACAGGAATCTCCGGTCCAGGTCCTCTGAGCCGCTTTCCTTCTATCTCAGAGATGGAAACATGCCCAGTTCCTGTCCCCTCTGCACTGCCCAGTGACAGAGTCCTCCTCGTTAGAGTCCTGTTGCAGCCAAGGCCAGGAGGACCGATTAGATTAGCAACACTGGAGAAAAAGCAAATGCAATAGATTTCTTCCTAGAAAGTAGAACTAAACAAAATTCTACACTGGAAGAGAAGGAGATGGCAGTGATTTAAAAAAACAAAACAAACAAACAAAAACAACTAGAAGAATTTTCAAACATCATCAAGGATTCCAAAAATCACACTCAAAAAGAAGCTCAATGCTGGGTGCAGTGGCTCATGCCTGCAGTCCCAGCACTTTGGGAGGCCAAGGCATGAGGATCACTTGAGCCTAGAAATTGGAGACCAGCGTGGGCAACATAACTAGCCCTCGTTTGCCTGGAGAGTGGGTTTGTGGGTTTCTTTAACAGGCTAGAACCTCTCTGGCTGTCCTTTCCTAGCTATAGAATGAGGCAAGACCACCTGCTTTACCTGACCAAGAAAGGACATTTCAGGAAGAGAAAGGTGGTCCAAGGAAGTAAAAGCCACAAATAGCTCAGTAAAGATAAGGCCAGAAAATAGATCAATCACAGAAATTGGCATTTTGGATAATATATGGTGGCCTTGTTGAGAATAATTTCAGTGGCATAGTGGGGACACAAGCCAGCCTGCAGAAGGTCAAGGAAGGAAAGGAGAAAGCAGAGAAATTGGGAGGTGCAGGAGGTAGGTGTAACAGTTACAGATTTGCACAAATGTTGAGCCCCAGGGATATTCGGCAACACATCATTTATTAATAGCATTATTATTATAACAGTAAAACATTGCAGTCAGCCTAGAAGTCTTAGAACACAACAGGTGTCCACTAAATATTTGAGAATGAATGGACAGGCGTTTGGGTGTGTATTTCTGACACGTGGTACAGAATCTCAAGTGGCCATTAAAAGTGTTATATAGATGTTTAAATGTATTTGAATGTTTAAACATATTAAAGTTTTGTAAAACACAATTTACATACAAATGGATCCTGGTTTTTTATCTTTTTTTTTTTATGCTTAAAAAATATGTTTTTGAACAAACTTGGAAGGATAGATCCTAACTGTCAATAGCAGTTGCCTCTGGGTCATTTAAGTTTTATTTTTCTCTGTTTGTAGTGTTTAAGTTTTTCATGGCTTTTTTGTGGGAAAAAAAGGAGTACATGAATGAAGGAATGAACAAAGAAAAGCTTAGCTGCGCAGGAGAGACTATAATACCTTGGGTGGGCGGGACTTTGGAGAGACATTTCCAGGGTGGGAGAGCCTTGAGCAGACTTAAATGCCAGAGACAGGAGGGGCTGCACAGCAAGAGCAAGTGGCCCTGTGGTATTTCTGCAGCCCTCATTCTCTCCCATTCTGAAGCAGCAGGCGCCCTGGCCCATTCTGACTGATTGTTCTGACAGAGGTTCAAACTCCTCCTGCCCAACCTCAGGCCTCCATGCACCTTCCTTCATCTGGGAATTTTCTCCCTGCCCTCCCAACATTCAGTCCTCCTCTAAGTGTTACTTCTTTAGGGGACCACATCCTGAGACCTGTTCATTTGTTCTCAAAGGACCGAATTCCTCTAATCCAGAGCGCTCCTCATGACTGTAATTTAGCAACAAGGTATTAATGCAAGTCTTTGCCTCCATGGGTCAGCTCCACCAACACAGGGCCACAGCTGTCTCTGGAGCCCAGCACTGTGCCTGGCAACAAATAAAGAATAACTGAATGGGCCGGGCGCGGTGGCTCACGCCTGTAATCCTAGCACTCTTGGAGGCTGAGGCAGGAAGATCACTTGAGCCCAGAAGTTTGAGATTATAGTGAGCTACGATGACATCAGTGCACTCTAGCCTGGATAACGGGAAGACTCTGTCTCTTAAGAAAAAAAAAGGTACTTATTGAGCATCTACTTGCCAGGCATGGTCTGGGTTCTCAGGATAGGATATAGCAGAAAAGGAAATGTGCAAGATCCCTGCAGCCTTGGCACTTACGCATGGGTGGGGGAAGACAAAGAAAAACCCACCAAATACACGTGGTGCTCAGCACGAGCAGAGGTGCAGAAAGGAAGGGACAGCTAGAGAGGCTGTCTGGATGGGACAGCAAAGGGGGCCTCTCAGGGCGATGGCATCTGAGCTGAGATGTGAAGGACATGAAGGACCTGGCCAAATGCAGAACTGTGGGAAAGTGCCATAGGTCGGGTAGGGGCACCAGGACAAACCCTATGGTGGAAAAGATCCACGTGCTCAGAGACTACACTAGGCAATGTGCCCCGTGGGGGAGGGGAGGGGAGCATACTGGGAGGCAGGACAGAGAGCAGGATTTCCCTCTAGGCACAGGCCACAGGACAGCCTTCAGCAGGGCCAGGATGTCATACCACGACAGGCCACTCTGGCTGCTCATCACTACGAGTGGACTCTGCGGAGCAGAGGTGGGGAGACATGGGCGCCACCACGATGTTAGGAAGGTAGTGTGAAAAGGACATGATGGCCTAGACATCATGGAAAGCAAGGCATCCCAGTGGCTCCAGGAATACTCCCTGAGAACAGGTAGATGGCGTGTCCCTGGATGCGAGGGCAAATTCAGGGAGAAGAGAACATGGGGTAGTTCTGTTGAGCCTGGTTTAGACAGAGATGCCTCTCACACACCTATGTGGAGGCACCGAGTATTCCAAGAGAGGTCACAAGGCTTTGGAAGTGCTTGCTTTGGCAGTACATATACTAAAATTGGAATGATACAGAGAAGATTAGCATGGCCCCCGAGGAAAGGATGACACTTTAAAAAAAAAAAAAAAAACAAGGCTCTGCAAAACTTCCCAGCAGAGATGTGACCTGAACCACAGGACAGCAGGCGACTGCCTAGGGAGCATGCACATTGAAGAATGAATGAACGGGCACGGGGATCGGAAAGTATACACTCCGAGCCAAAATGTTAGGAGACTGTACGTGAATCTCAAACTTCGTGGAAGCCACATGACGATAACAGTGCCACTTGTTAACTATAAGGCACCGTTTCAAGAGCTTTACCTCCATCATCTCATTCATCCTCACAACCACCCTGTGAAGTAAAATCTATTTTTAAATTACTCATGTTGGCACTGAGGCACAGAGAAGTAACTCATTCAAGGTCACATAGCAAAGAGGTGACTGCAATGGAACTTGAACCCAGGAAGTCTGCCTCTTTTTATTTTTCACAGAGATAGGATCTCACTATGTTGCCCAGGCTGGTCACACAGTCAGTCTGACTCTTGACACTAAATTGTCTGACCTTAAGACAGTAAATTACCTTCCCGCCCTGTTATCCTTCCCAAACATTCTAAAATCCCGGCCACCACAAGCATACCTCGTTTTATCGTGCTGCACTTTATTGCACTTCACAGATACGGCGACTTTTTACAAACTGAAGGTCTGTGACAACCCTGCATTAAGCAAATCAATCGGTGCCATTTTCCAACAGAATGTGCTCATTTCATGTCTCTGTGTCACATTTTGGTAATTCTCACAATATTTCAAATTTTTCATTACTATTATACCTGTTACAGTGATTTGTGATAAGTGATCTTTGATGTTACTATTATAATTGTTTTGGGGGACCAGGAATCATGCTCATATAAGATGGTGAATTTAATTGATAAATGTCATGTGTGTCCTATCTGCTGCCCTCACCAGCCATTCCCTGGTCTCCTCGGGCCTCTCTATTTCCTGAGACAACAACACTGAAATTAGGCCAATTGGTAACCCTCCAATGGCCTCTAAGTGGTCAGGTAAAAGGAAGAATCACACATCTCTC
>NW_012138525.1:4434163-4435504 GCF_000956105.1 Propithecus coquereli | reverse complement strand
TTGGCTAATTTTTTCTATATATTTTTAGTTGTTCAGCCAATTTCTTTCTGTTTTTAGTAGAGACGGGGTCTTGCTCTTCCTCAGGCTGGTCTTGAACTCCTGAGCTCAAACAATCCACCCGCCTCGGCCTCCCAGAGTGCTAGGATTACAGGCGTGAACCATGGCGCCCGGCCTATCAATTCATTCTTAATGACCCAGGTTAAACTTCTCTGATTTCTGCCAGTAGATTTATTTATTCCATTTTCTCCAGACCTGCAAAGTTTTGTTCATGCCTATTACAGTTGTTGACATGGACTATGATCTCAGTCAGTACACAGGCATGTCTTAATCAGCTTTGAACTTTTTATTCCCATTATAGAAAAATTTAGAGATGCTGTTCCAGCCCACAAGTCCTACAAGACCCTTATTAGGCAGGCGTGGTGGCACACACATGTAGTCCCAGCTACTCAGGAGGCTAAGGTGAAGGATCCCTTGAGCCCAGCAGTTTGAGGCTGCAGTGAGCTATGATTGTGCCACTGAACTCCAGCCTGGTGACAGAGCAAGAAAGACCCTGTCTCCAAAAACAAACAAACTAAAAGAAACCAAAAAAACTCAAGTCCTACAAGACATGGACCTTCCACAATCTCTGAGCCCAGCC
Organism: Propithecus coquereli; assembly: GCF_000956105.1. Taxonomy (NCBI): domain Eukaryota; kingdom Metazoa; phylum Chordata; class Mammalia; order Primates; family Indriidae; genus Propithecus; species Propithecus coquereli. The sequence continues at coordinate 4,434,867 of NW_012138525.1, read as the reverse complement.
CATTTCCCATCCTTTAGTCCATTCCAACTACTTGACCTCCTTGCTTTTCCTGGAAAATGTTCCTGATGTATGGCTTTGCCCTTCTTGTCTCTGTCTAGCACATTCTTCCCCTGATGGTCACCATCCCTGATCCCTATGCCCTTGAGGTCTCTCCCCAAAAGCCAGCTCATTAGGGAAACTTTACCTTATGTTGTGTATTTTGTTCAAAGCACTGATCATAATCATTGCTGCCTTGCACATATTAGACATTCAATAAATATTGATTGAATGAATGAATATGGTTCTGTGTAGGCAAATGCCCTCCTAAATATGTTAACTCCAGTATTTCTTTTGTCAGCATCATGAATTGCAGCACCAGTTCTATTGAAAAATGTGACACATAAACAGTTATTTGGGTAAAATTAAACACATGAATCTTAAAGTTATTCAGCCAGAGATGGGTCCTTTTGGATTCATCCTTACATTTGCCATCACCTTTAACTGGGGCTTTCACAAAAAAAGTACTTAATCAACTTACATTGAATGAAGAAAAAATGTGTTGGATCTACTGACTAACTGACCAATCTTTTGGGAAAAAAGCCAAAGTATATCCCTGTCTCACATCATACTCCAAAATGAGTTCAGGTGGGTTAGAAATGGGAATTTTAGGCTGGGCATGGTGGCTCAGGCCTGTAATCCTAGCACTCTGGGAGGCTGAGGCAGGA
>NW_012138525.1:4431573-4434113 GCF_000956105.1 Propithecus coquereli | reverse complement strand
GATATTCCTGTCTTGGCTTCCTGAGTAGCTGGGACTACAGGCACCTGCCACCATGCCCAGCTAATTTTTCTATTTTTTTCCAGAGACTGGGTCTCACTCTGTGGCCCAGGCTGGAGTACAATGGCATCATCATAGCTCACTGCAATCTCGAACTCCTGGGCTCAAGGTGTGCTCCCACCTCAGTCTCCAGAGTAGCTGGGACTGCAGGCACCACGGTGTCTGACTCTCCTTTTTATTTTTTGAGTCTCAAATGGAAGATTATCTTCTTAGACCGACTGAAAACTTGACTGAGAGAGGTCTTCCTTGTTACCTGCCTTTGCACCCCTGGTCACCTGCTTTCTTGGAGGCTCTCAACTTGGTCTTATGCATTCACCTTTGTCTCGGGCTCTATGGTCTGTGTCTTCCCAGCCCCCACGCTCTCGGACCACTGTGTCCTGTGCCTAAGTTCACCAGGGCCCAGCCAGTGCCCACCCAGCATAAGTCCTCAATAAGCATGTGCTCTATTGAACAAATGCACATAAAGTGGGAGGATAACAATACTTACTGCACCTGGTCACTGTGAAGATTAAACGACTCTGGCACCTGAACAAGTACGTTAACTAGCAGCCATAATTAAAGTGCCTGTTCTGCGCATGCTCTTTGTGTTTGGGGGCTGGTGTGACCCTACAGGTGGATAGTGGAGATGAAGCAACAGGATGTTCATGATTCCAAGATACCGGGTGTTACAGTTCCCACTGTACAGATTGAACAACCAAATGAGGTTCAGAAACAAGGAATGATTTGCCATGCACCTGAGTATATAGATTTGTTTTTAGGAAGGGAACTAAAATTTAGATACAGAGTGCCATTTAAATCAGTTACTTCAGCTGGGCATGGTGGCTCACACCTGTAATCGTAGCACTCTGGGAGGCCGAGGTGGGAGGATTGTTTGAGCTCAGGAGTTTGAGACCAGCCTGAGCAAGAGCAAGACCCCTGTCTCTATAAAAATAGAAAAATTAGTCTGGCAGCGTGGCATGCACCTCTAGTCCCAGCTACTCCGGAGGCTGAGGCAGGAGGATCACTTGAGCCCCGGAGTTTGAGGTTGCTGTGAGCTAGGCTGATGCCACAGCACTCTATTCAGGGTGACAGAGTGAGACTCTGTCTCAAAAAAAAAAAAAAAATCAGTTACCTTATTAAGGCCATGATGCATTTATCCTGGTGCTACAGTTAAATTCTGTCTAATAACAACTTGTTCTAGAACTATGTTTTTAGTTTGATAGCCCTTAAAAATAAAAATATTCTCTGTCCCTTGAAGATGGATTTGATTTTAGAGTCAAAATTTATTCAGAGACAAAATAAATAAGTTGGGACCTGGCTGGGTGATATCTTTTGATTTATAAAATGGGTTGTGAACATGACTTTTGTTCCAGTTCATTTGGAAGAATAAACCCATAATAAACCCAACAAATTTCTTACACTGAAGAATAATGAAACAAGACAGGTCCCATCACATATTAAGAATTAGACAAAATCAGACATAAAAGGCCCCATGTAGTATAACTCCATTTATATGAAATATCAAGACAAGTTTGTAGAGACATAAAGCAGATTAGTGGGCTGGACGCGGTGGCTCACGCCTATAATTCTAGCACTCCGGAGGCCGAGGCAGGAGGATTGCTGGAGCTCAGGAGTTCGAGACTAGCCTGAGCAAGAGCAAGACCCTGTCTCTACTAAATAGAAAAATTGGCCAGGTGTTATGGTGGTATGTGCCTATAGTCCCAGCTGCTTGGGAGCTTGGGAGGCTGAGAGGCAGGAGGATCGCTTAAGCCCAGGAGTTTGAGGTTACTGTGAGCTATGATGACTCCACTCCACCTGCATTCTACCCAGGGCAATAGAGGGAGACTCTTTCTATTTAAAAAAAAAAAAAATGTAGAATTGATACTGGAATAATCACAGACATCAAGTCCAGAAACAGACTTAAGTGTACATAAATATGTAGATATAGGTATCTAAATATTTTTTGAAATGAGATCTCACTCTGTCACCCAGGCTTGGCTTTGCAGTGGCAAAATCGCAGTTCACTGCAGCCTGGAATTTCTGGGTTCAAAAGATCCTCCTGCCTCAGCCTCTGGAGTAGTTAGGACCACAGGTGCACCATCATGTTCAGCTAATTTTTTATTTTTGTAGAGCTGGGGTCTTGTAATATAGCCCAGATTGCTCTCCAACTCCTGGGTTCAAGCAATCCTCTCCCCTCAGCCTCCCAAAGTGCTGAGATTACAGGCATGAGCCAGCCACCACACCTGGCCTCCAACTTACTCTTTTTAATCTTTTTTATTTTCTTTTTCTTTTTTTCCTCTAACACCTTTATTGACATGCATTTCATATACTATACAATTTACTGGTTTAAAGTGTACAGTTCTACGATTTTTAGTATATTCACAGATTATGCAAATATCACCACAGTCAATTTTAGAACACTTTCATCACCTCAAAAAGAAATCCCCTTCTATCAATTCATTCTTTTTCTTTTTCTTTGAGACAGAGTCTCACTCTGTTGCCCG
>NW_012138525.1:4428499-4429726 GCF_000956105.1 Propithecus coquereli | reverse complement strand
AAAATACTTTACTGCATCCTCCCTCCCCAAAATTAAAAATAACTAAAAATACAAAGAGCAGTAAATAACAACCCAGGGGAAAATATTTTGCAATATGTAAGAGAGAATGCTTGTATGCTTAACATATAATAAAATTACACTTAATAATAATGAAAAGAGAAACACCCCAATAGAAAATTGAGCAAATTGACATGAATAGACAATTTACAAAAGAAGAAATACCATCAGTCAAGAAGCACATGAAAAACTGTTCAATTTCATTAGTAATACCAACTCCAAGATAAACTTTTCCACCTACCAAATATGAAGTTCAGGGAATGAGACTAATTTTAGTGAAATATATACAAACACTGCAGGAGAGCAGCTAGACAATTTGGTAACAAGTTAAAATCCCTTACTATTTTACATACTTTTTCACTCAACAATTGTAGTTCTAAGAATGTATTCTAAGGAAATAGTCATGTATATGTGCCAAGATTCAGCTGCTGGATGTACGTCACAGTGTTGTTTATAATGACCAAACAATAGGAACAGCGTACATTTTCACTGTTGAGGCTCCGTTAAATAAAACAAAGCATATTTATCCAACCAAAAAAATAAATGCAATAAAAAATGTGGTAGTGGTGCAGTAGCTCATGCCTGTAATTCCAGCACTTTGGGAAGCTGAGGCAGGAGTATTGCTTGAGGCCGCAGGTTGGAGACTCCTGGTGATTTGTTTTCTAATATAATATACTCACAAGGTTCAAAATTCAACATGTACAACAAAGAGTAAAACATTTCCCTCCCATCCCTGTTATCTCACTTCTCACCACTCAGTCACCTCCCCAGGGATGGTCACAGGATCAGCTTCTTGGGAGTCCTTCAAGAGCTGTGCTAAAGGTATATGGGCAAATTGGTGAACACGTGTTTATCTACTTCCCTTTTACACAAATGGCAACCTGCTAACCACATGGCTTTGGACTTTGCTTTTTTCACTTCATCATAGCTCCAGTTCTCTATTTGTTTTTATGGTGGCAGAGTATTCCACGATATAGATGTAGCCTTTCTTCCCCAGAAACCTAAAGTTCTTAGGTTGTCTCCATTTTTTTGTAACCATGTTGTGATGAGTTGCCTTGTTCAGGTGACATCTCATAGCTGTGCAATGAATCTGTAGGATAAATTCCCTGGAGGAATTTTTGGGTTAAAGCTATGTGCTTTGCTTTTTTTTTTTTTTTCCCTTTGAGACAG